>NC_047114.1:53706109-54024442 GCF_902500255.1 Thalassophryne amazonica
ATGTAGTTATACTGGGTGGGTGGTAAAGTAATACATTGAGAAGGTTGGCTTTTTGAGATTTTTTAGACACATCATCTTGGCATTGCAGAATGGAATAATGATGTGCAATGTCATGTTCAGTGGAATGTATCATTATTCTGCTGTGACATACATGTATCACCAACTTATGCAGAAAGCGTTTCTTCTCAGATTCTCATTTGCTAGATTTGTGGCCCAAAATAATAAAAATGTTGGGTTAATATCAACACTGAAGTCAAACATCTGTCACTTTCTACTGGTTGCAATTATACATGTTTTTAGCTGTCAGTGAACAAAGCACACAAATTGGGGGCCTAATAAGTGAATCTTGGTAGTTTGGTGCAGACATTTTTCATATGATTGCTAAACACTATGTGAGGCAATTTCCTACCACTGCTTTCACATGTGACAGTTTTCATTATTAATTTTGTTGGATGACATGTAAAATTTACTAGCCATCTGGCACAGCATTCCGTCATTATTACTTTTCCAACAATGAAATCTCTCGAAGTTCATTCCATAACTTTTGTGAAAATGTGAAATATAATAAATGCCTTTTTTGTACTATCAAGGAGGACACATAGTGACACAAACATCTGTTTCTGATAAATTATTGATATCTGAGTGTGACAAGCAAACATGGAATTGAAGAATAGTTTCCGTGCATCTTCCTCCAAGTAACCCTCCGAGTAAATGAGTGAATAAATTCAGCTTGCAAAAAGGACCAACAACCACCACCCTCCACTGCCTCCATCAATCAGTCACAAACAGAATACTGTAATTAACAGAGTGACTCAAGAAATAGATTCCTCAAGAGAAGGGATTTGGGAGCTTTGTTGGGTGAGGTAAGAGATACTGTATGATCTGGGAAAGAAAAAGGAGATGAAGTGATGCGCCCACATGGTGTTTGTGTGTTTTTTGTCGACAGGGACCGGTGGTCATTATCATTGATCCCAGCAGATGCCAGAATGAGAACAAAGGGAAGTAAAATATTCATTAAAACCTGCTCTGAGCATGTTGCATGAGCTGCAGAAATGAGGAGAGGAGCAGGGGGAACAGAGGGAGGACAGTGTTGGGAGTAATGAGAGGAAGTGAGATTTTTAACATGCCATTACTGAAGCTCCCCATCTCCCACAGAGACAGCATGATAGAGAACCACTCACTGAGCTGTATAACATGAACCCACATATTTCTACCCAGTGCCCCCAAAATACACCTGTGATACAACTTCCTTTGCTGGCATGCACACTACTGATAGTGTCATTTCATACTAAAAAACAGCCTGCTTCAAATAGCAAAGATGCAACTTGCATTAGCCATGCACAGGAGTTCCTTGCATAATGAATTTAGTCCCTCTGATTTTACTCAACAGATTTTGATTACGGTTGGGACTAAAGGCAATTTTTCTAAAATAAAGTTTAAGTGTCGTGTCAGTATCTTGCCACAATGTACACTGCATCCACACTTATAATGATACGGTTCGTAAGCAGACAAACATTTATGCCACTCACTCAATCCACACCAAAATACATCAGTTGGTTCACATAAATGAACAGATGCATGCAAATGCATCCATCTGTGAATCCATTTAACCAGGAACTACCCAAGGAGTTAAGGGCCCTGTCCCACTAGGGAGAGGATTAATTGCGCATGAATTGAGTATACAAATTGCGGGCGTTCATTGTCGTCCACAACAAAAATGGCCAAAATAACAAATGTCCCAGTATGAATTACGGACATATTAATAATATATAGCGAATATATGATGAACAATCACGGTTATGTAACGCATGTAGTAAGGAAAACTGATCCAACACACTGAGATTATCACGGCAGTATTACGGGTGTATTATGAATGCATTGTGCATGTGTTGCACGTGCATGGCATCTGCATTATGGCCATAAATAAGCGCACTCGGGCCGTCGGCATCACTATTCCACCAACAATACAGGCTCTGGAGTAATTGCTGGACTTTACAAGTTGATCACAGAGTTAATGTTCTTGTTGTCATGCGAGGGTTAACTGTTCATGAGTTTGGGGAGTGGGGGGGGGAAGCCGCTTGGGGGTGTGAGAAGGTGTTTTTTTTTTTTTGTTTTTTGTTTTTTTTGAGAGTGTCACAGAAATCAGACTTCAGCGTGAGTTGTGGCTAAACAGCAACTCTTCCTTTTGTTGGTGTTAAATAAAGGCCTGGAGGAGATCCGATTGCAGCAGTTACGTCTTTGTGGATCTACACAGCTGGACTGGCACTGACTGGCAGGTATGTCGCTTTCTGCCACACTTTGGGTTTACGTGACGTTTGTTATGCATTCACAGAGTGTCCGCAAATCAGCTTGCAAAGCAGATGTAATAAAAACACTTATTCGTGGCCAATTTGTATGCATTTGCTACAACATATTTTAGTTGGTGATGTAGACATGATAGGCACGATACATATCTGTTTTACACACTGTCCCGGTCCGCTGCCAAGCCGCAAATCCCTGTCAGTTGCAGATATCAGTGGTTAATGGCAGATATACAGCGCATAGAGTGAGTATGTATTGTGTATGAATTGAGTATGTATGGAGTATGTAAGGCAGATGTCATCCACAGGCAAATTTTGTGCAGCTCAAAAATCCTGGCAATGGAAAAACGTGCCTCTGCAGATAATTGTGGACATGTGCGGATGTCGGCGCCGACTCATACAAGCATGTTTCACACATATTGCAGATGTTAAGCAAATATGAGCCAATTTGTGCGCAATCCATACGCAATCCTCCTAAACGCCAGTGGGACAGGTCCCTAAGGCAGCTCAAGATTATGACACATATAGCCTGGTCAGTTCTCAGGGTCACCTCCGAGTTACACAGTTACAGAAAACCTGCAAAGGACATATCAAATAAGAATTCTAATTCACTACAACATGTGAAGGAACACACAGTTCCTTCACATGTAAAGGAGCAGATATCCTTCCAGAACGAGAGTTCAACCAACCTTATGAAGGTGACTTATGTCAGCATGACAATCACTGAGATTTGCAGAGTGTATACCCCGTTCTCCCAGAGGGCCCAGGGCTTTCCACTCAAAATTCTGCCTGAAGAGGGGGCAGGCTGATGCAGGAGCATGGCCAGTATCATGTACGAGGTCTGTTAGAAAAGTAACGGACCTTTTTTTTTTTTTCAAAAACTATATGGATTTGATTCATATGTTTTTACATCAGCCAATCTTGAACCTTCGTGCGCATGCGTGAGTTTTTCCACGCCTGTCGGTTGCGTCATTCGCCTGTGGGCAGGCTTTGAGTGAGCACTGCTCCACCCCTCTCATCGTTGTTTCATTGCGAGGAAATGGCAGAATGATTTGGGCTTTTTTTCCATCAGAATTTTTTCAGAAACTGTTAGAGACAGGCAGCTGGAAACCATTCGAAAATTATATCTGGCTTTCGGTGAAAATTTTACGGGCTTCACAGAGAATAAGGAGTGTTACTACAGCTTTAAGGACGGCCTACAATGGCGCACAGCACGCCGCGCTCCGAGCCACCATCGAGAGGCAGAAACCACCACATCATTTCTAAATGGATGGCTGTGTGGAGTCGGGACCGTCGTGTGCAATTTCTCTGGTTATCACAAGAGCTGGACATCTCTCCGTGCGTCACGACCGATTCACTGATGAAGCGAGACAAAGGAACACCTCCGTTTTGGAGTGTCAGAGGACAACTTGGGACGTGCCCAGCTCTCCACAATCTCTCTTATACTCACTCGACTGGTAAGCACTGAAAGCCGAGATAGGCATGTCCCAAGTTGTCCTCTGGCACTCCGAAACGGAGGTGTTCCTTTGTCTCGCTTCATCAGCGAATCAGTCGTGACGTGCGAAGCCTCCGCGTGGCTTTCCATGACAAAATCTCTTGTTAAAAGTGAAATTTGCCAAAAAAAAGGCTGATGTCCAGCTCTTGTGATAACCAGAGAAATTGCACAGGATGGTCCCAGCTCCACACAGCGATCCGTTTAGAAATTAAGTGGTGGTTTCTGCCTCTCGATGGCGGCTCAGAGCGCGGTGCGCCATTGTGGGCCGTCCTTAAAGCTGTAGTAACACTCCTTATTCTCTGTGAAGCCCGTAAAATTTTCACAGAAAGCCAGATACATTTTTCGAATGGTTTCCAGCTGCCTGTCTCTAACAGTTTCTGAAAAAATTCTGATGGAAAAAAAGCCCAAATCATTCCGCCATTTCTTCGCAATGAAACAACGATGAGAGGGGTGGAGCAGTGCTCACTCAAAGCCTGCCCACAGGCGAATGACGCAACCGACAGGCGTGGAAAAACTCATGCATGCGCACGAAGGTTCAAGCTTGGCTGACGTAAAAACATATGAATCAAATCCATATAGTTTTTGAAAAAAATAAAAAGGTCCATTACTTTTCTAACAGACCTCATACATTCAAATGCTAATTTCAATAAAATATCTTATTTCATCACAAATAAAAAATGTATCACAAATAACTCACCTGATTGTGTCCATTATTTGTCCTTTTCTTATTCACTAAGCATATTCTATGTATTTTTTAAGTGTAAGTTTAACCAACTTTCTTCAAAAAAGGGGGTGGGCCGATGCTTGGCCCTGGGCCCTCAGACAAGTAAATTGTGTATATACATACACTCCACCTGCTTCACAGTGAAAAACTCCTTGATTCAAGACTACCTTTGCTCCATTGTACTTTTATATGAGGAGTTGCATTAGAAAGACCATTTGGTGTGCAACTTGTTCAACATGCAGATCCATACTAGGCACTTCCAAACAAAAGTGTAAGCCAAAGGAAGAAGCAAAAACAATCTTGAGCTGCTTTATGTTGCAAATTAAGTCCTTGCCAACCAGGAAGGAGCAATATTTCCATTTCTGCTGAATGTCATTTACACTGCTACAAATTTGATGACAATCCATGTTAAGAAAAAAAAGTGCTTTGGAAGTGAATGGGGCAGCACCCCCCCCCCCCAAAAAAAAAAAGAAAAAAAAAAAAAAGAAGAAGAATTATTTCTGGGCTAGTGAAGCTGAAGGACAAACCAAGAAGAAACACTACTGGGCTGAAGAACACAGACAACGTGCACACATTTGCATGTAGCAGGTCGTTGGGCACATACACTGTCCAGATTCTGTACTACTACTGTGCAGCTTCTATACTGCAGAAAAACATTGCAGGGGCACAGAGTGGAGTATCATGTTTTCACTTGCATGAAAACATTTGCAGTTTAACCTTGGAGCTATCATTCATCCTTAGTATTCTCTGTGGGTACTATCGCATTCACACGTCTGAGACCCCATGGTCGAGCATCAGCCGGCCACTTTTTTGAAGAAATTAGGTTAAAAGCCCACCCAAAATTAAATTAATATTTTTTAAATTAAAGTTTATTAAACACCCACCTAAAATGACCCTCAGCATATTGCAAAAAGTAAAAAAAACAATGAGTGTTCACAATGTTTTTCTGATTCATTCCATGCCTGACTTGTGATATCATCTCTTTGTTCTGTGCTCTTATTGTGAAAAAACTTGTGGAAGAAACAGAAAGTGTTCTGTGACAATGGTTAGCTTAGTACACTTTGTTTGTATTTGTCTGACAAAAGTCCTTTTTCCAGCTGCAAAATGAGTTCCTTGTCAGCTGGTATCTGTAAGTTCGACAGAAAATTTTGAATGTGTTCGAAACTTTGAGTGGAGATCAGATTCTGGTCAGGATAACAGCTGATCCCAGCAATGTGGGTGCATATGCCTGCTTCATCCACACATCTCATCTTGTCGCCTCACGGCTCGTGTGTAAACCAGCCCAACATAGCCCGGCATCACAGCTGCCTGTTGCAATACACAGCTGATCCAGAGAGAGAGAGGGCAAGAGACACAGACAGAGTAGAGAGCGAAACAGAAAGAGAAAGGAGCGGGCAGCGAGGTGCTGCAGTCATGGTCTCATGTGACAGGTGTCACTGCATACTCACCTGTCACATGAGACTGTCTTTAAACTAATTGAAAATATCCAAATAGTGGTGCTATTCCTGCAGTGCATCAAAGGACATACAGTAGTGTTCAGAATAATAGTAGTGCTATGTGACTAAAAAGATTAATCCAGTTTTTTAAGTATATTTCTTATTGTTACATGGGAAACAAGATACCAGTAGATGCAGTAGATTCTCACAATCCAACAAGACCAAGCATTCATGATATGCACACTCATAAGGCTATGAAATTGGGCTATTAGTAAAAAAAGTAGAAAGGGGGTGTTCAAAATAATAGTAGCATCTGCTGTTGATGCTACAAACTCAAAACTATTATGTTCAAACTGCTTTTTTTAGCAATCCTGTGAATCACTAAACTAGTATTTAGTTGTATAACCACAGTTTTTCATGATTTCTTCACATCTGTGAGGCATGGAGGTCAACCAACTTGTGGCACCTTTCAGCTGTTATTCCACTCCAAGATTAACAACATTCCACAATTCATTCCATTTCTTGGTTTGCTTCAGAAACAGCTTTTTTGATGTCACCCCATAAGTTCTCAATTGGATTTAGGTCCGGGGATTGGGCAGGCCACTCCATAACATTAATTTTGTTGGTTTGGAACCAAGATTTTGCTCGTTTACTAGTGTGCTTGGGGTCACTGTTTTCTTGAAACACCCATTTCAAGGGCATGTCCTCTTCAGCATAAGGCAACATGACCTCTTCAGTATTTTGACGTATCCAAACTGAACCATGATACCTGGTATGCGATATATAGGCCCAATACCATAGTAGGAGAAACATGGCCATATCATGATGCTTGCACACCATGCGTCACTGTCTCACTGTGAACTGTGGCTTGAATTCAGAGTTTGTGGGTCGTCTCCAAACTGTCTGCGGCCCTTGGACCCAAAAAAGAACAATTTTACTCTCATCAGTCCACAAAATATTCCTCCATTTCTCTTTAGGCCAGTTGATGTGTTCTTTGACAAATTGTAACCTCTTCTGCACGTCTTTTATTTAACAGAGGGACTTTGCGGGGGATTCTTGCAAATAAATTAGCTTCACACAGGCATCTTCTAACTGTCACAGCACTTACAGGTAACTCCAGACTGTCTTTGATCATCCTGGAGCTGATCAATGGGTGAGCCTCTGTCATTCTGGTTATTCTTCTATCCATTTTGATGGTTGTTTTCCATTTTCTTCCACGCATCTCTGGGTTTTTTTGTCCATTTTAAAGCATTGGAGATCATTGTAGATGAACAGCCTATAATTTTTTACACCTGCGTATAAGTTTTCCCCTCTCCAATCAACTTTTTAATCAAACTACGCTATTCTTCTGAGCAATGTCTTGAACGTCCCATTTTCCTCATGCTTTCAAAGAGAAAAGCATGTTCAACAGGTGCTGGATTCATCCTTAAATAGGGGACACCTGATTCACACCTGTTTGTTCCACAAAATTGACAAACTCACTGACTGAATGCCACTCTACTATTATTGTGAACACCCCCTTTTCTACTTTTTTACTAATAGCCCAATTTCATAGCCTTAAGAGTGTGCATATAATGAATGCCTGGTTTTGTTGGATTTGTGAGAATCTACTGAATCTACTGGTACCTTGTTTCCCATGTAACAATAAGAAATATACTCAATACCTGGATTAATCATTTTAGTCACATAGCACTACTATTATTATGAACACTACTGTACAGGTCATGGACTTGAAACAATCAACCACATGAATCACATTACTGATGGCCTAAATGAATCACATTATTGATGGAATAAATGATGTGTTTTCCCCTGCAAGACACACAATGAATGCAGCTCTGTTACAAGAGCATAAACTCTTAACATTATGGGGGTGTGGACAGGCCCATTGCTGGACCAGGTGAGAGTGTAATGCACACATTGCGGGACCGGGCGGTAACAGTCCAACATTCAGCGGGAGTGGCCGGAAGCTGCGCAGGGCTCTGGTGCTGACCACTGCACTCCGTCTGCCACCACTCCCACCCCCCAAACAGTTGATTTCCAGAGAAAGAGAGACAGTGCGGGACAGAGACAGAGACAGTGAGAGAGAGAGAGAGGGAAAAGAGGAAGATGTGTGCGTAAAGGGGGGGGTGAGAAATTCAACCCAGGAACTGTCATATATTCAGTTCATGGGTAGGATCTCATTGACACCCAGCAGTGGGACACGGTCTTCAAAAAAAACGTATCTCAGCCTGCCATGCCTCCTCCACCCCCCGGGTGCTGGCATCGTGGGGTTATGTGCTGTGTTGTTTTCATTTTATTCAGTTTTTATTTTTTTTTGGGGGGGGGGGAGGTTTATGTCTACATTCAACTTGCACTCTGGGTAGTCCACCTGGATTTGGGTGCTGTTGCACTCCTAATTGCGCAAATCATTCATGTTAGCTTCGTACCACATTCTGGGTATTCATACACGGCTGTAAGAATGTCTGTCCCATACAAATGCAGCTCAAATAGTGTTTGTTTTCCAATTTGTGTGATTTGTACAGCATTCCTGCTCTAGTGTGATGGGGCCCTTACAAATTTCCTGTCTATGGAAATCACGATCAGCGGTGACATGGCACACCACTGATCGACTCCATTCATTCCACCAATATCCTAACAGTCACTGATCAGCAGCTCTCACCATGGTCAGGTAAAATCTGCACAGAAAAAACACAAGAATGAACTATCCATGTAATTCTTGAAGGATGCTTCATTGAACATTTGCATTTTCCCAACTTCGAGACAGTATTCAGTCAGGATTCTGTCTTCCTGAAAATGTTATTGTTTTACATTTTCAGGAAGACATTAAGTTAAAGTGTAGCATTCAAAGGTCCCGGTCATTTTAATTCATTTGTTGCCATCTCTGATAACTAGGCCCTGCATTAAACATGCTTCTATGAACTCTTATTATCTTCCACTACTTCATCTGCAGAAAGCATTTGGTTCATTTCAAAGTCTTCCCTCCTATCTCAACCACTTTCAAATGAGATTAGAGCATTTGAGTTTTTGGTTCTTGATGATATTAAGTCTCCAGCTTCAGCAGCCTGCATCTCTTTCTGACTCCCTTAGAGAGTGATCTCCCTCAAGGCTGCAGAATACATGCATGTCCAAATTAAATTCCATGGCAGCAGATGACTTTGTTGACCTTCTGGCTTCCTGGGTTGAATGGAAATGATTGCAGCAAGTGCAAGAGTGAAAATCAACATCCTCTAAAGTGCTCTACCACCCACATAAAAACACAAATCATGAAAAGGAAACACACAGACCCATATATCTTCATATTGCTCTTCCTATGTGCTGAACGACTTCTACGCCCGGTTTGAGACACAGAACGGCATGGCAGCGAGGAAGACCTCCCCTCCTCCTGACGACCAGGTACTGTGCCTTACAGCAGCTGATGTGAGGCAAACGCTACGTAGAGTGAACCCACGTAAAGCTGCTGGTCCAGACAACATTCCTGGTAAAGTGCTCAGGGAGTGCGCGGACCAGCTGACAGATGTCTTCACAGACATCTTCAACACCTCCCTGGACAGCGCCACTGTCCCGACATGTCTAAAAGAAACCACCATCATACCGGTGCCAAAGAAGTCTTCAGTGTCCTGCCTCAATGACTACCGTCCTGTAGCATTCACACCCATTATTATGAAGTTCTTCGAGAGGCTTGTCAAGAGGCACATCAAGACCCTGCTGCCTCCTTCAGTGGACCCCCTGCAGTTTGCGTATCGTCCCAACACCTCGACGGACGATGCCATATCCACCACTCTGCACCTGGCACTTACTCACCTGGAAAATAAAGACACTTATGCCCGAATGCTGTTCATAGACTTCAGTTCAGCATTCAACACAATTATCCCTCAGAAACTGATTGGGAAGCTGACCGCACTGGAACTGAATATTTCCCTTTGTAACCGGATCCTGGACTTTCTGACTGGGAGAGTCGGTCCGGATCGGAAAAAACACCTCCAGCACCACCACACTGAGCACTGGGGCTCCCCAAGGCTGTGTGCTCAGTCCACTGCTGTTCACTCTACTGACTCACGACTGTGCAGCAATGCACAGCTCGAACCACACAAACCACATTTTTCAAGATGATAATGCATCTTGCCATAGAGCGAAAATTGTGAAAACATTCCTTGCAAAAAGACACATAGGGTCAATGTCATGGCCTGCAAATAGTCCGGATCTTAATCCAATTGAAATTCTTTGGTGGAAGTTGAAGAAAATGGTCCATGACAAGGCTCCAACCGGCAAAGCTGATCTGGAAACAGCAATCAGAGAAAGTTGGAGCCAGATTGATGAAGACTACTGTTTGTCACTCATTAAGTCCATGCCTCAGAGACTGCAAGCTGTTATAAAAGCCAGAGGTGGTGCAACAAAATACTAGTGATGTGTTGGAGTGTTCTTTTGTTTTTCATGATTCCATAATTTTTTCCACAGAATTGAGTGATTCCATATTTTTTCCCTCTGCTTGGTCTAAAAAAGTAACCGTTACTGACTGCCACAATTTTTTTTTCCTGATTTCTTATAGTGTTTCTTAAAGCCAGAAAGTTGCCATTTGAAATGACTTTAGTTTTGTGTCATGTCTGTGATCTGCTTTTTTTCTACAAAATTAAACAACTGAATGAACATCCTCCGAGGCCGGTGATTCCATAATTTTTGCCAGGGGTTGTAATAAACTCAGCCTTTTAGCTTGGCAAATCATGCCATGTGCTGAATGAGATTATGAGTGACAAGAAACTACTAATAAGATCATCAAAATAACTACTGAGATTCTGACAGTTTCACTGACAGTCAGTTTGTAGTTAGCTAGTTAGATCCTTTATCATAATACTGTTGATCTCTAACCCAACTCCCAATTTTGATGGAGGGTCCTGTTTTTGTTCCTTGATTTTGATCCTGATTAATCTGATCCTGATCCTTTCCCTTGATCTTTGGTCTCTACTCCCTATTCCATTTATACTGTAGTGAGGAGTTCTAGTTAATTCAGCAATAACTATCAGGACTAAGGATCTCTTTGATCCTGAGTCCTTTCACCATGATTACAGGATCAACACAAGAGAAACAGATATAAAAGCTGTAACTAAAACACACCTTCCTTGGCAATGATCAAAGATAAGTGATCAGCTCAACGATTAGTATGAAAGTCGGAGATTTGACTAAAGGCCAGGATCAAAAATGGGTAATGAGGATCAAATGTCAGCTGTCAGGATTAAAGCTCAGTAATCTGGATCAAGAATGTGGATAGGGATCACAGGTCAGCTATCGAAAACAAAGGCAAGCAATCATAATCCAACAAAATTATGGGAGATCAAAGGAAGAAACCCCCTCAAAATGAAGAACAACCCAATAAAAATGTCAACAGAAAAGGTGACAGGAATGTGTTGGATCTTGCTATCCAGTCCTTTTTACCCAGAAAATAAAGCCATCGACAAAGCCCTGCCTTAAACATCCTGAGTTATTGTGAATAAAAACTGAATTTTACTTAGCAGGAATGAACTGTAAACATGAAGGAAAGTGCAGCAACATAGCTCATGTTACATCACAAAAGACACACTTGGTTCTGTGAAAAAAAGACCTATAAGGTAAAAAGTTGTCATGCTTTAAAAACACCAGGAACAGGATATCTGAAGCAGCTGTATCGTGGTTATCACCACTGTGGGAGGCAAAAAGTCAAATGCTGCCAAACTATCACTGATCAGTGCTGAGTTACACATCAGAACCACATCCAACACACAGCATGCATCTCCCTACCTGAATGTGGCCTTTAAGATCTGGCCAGAAGTGCTCTCTTTGGTGTGGTTGTTGTATCCATAGAAAAGATCTCCAAAAACAGTCTGGTTAGCTGGAATATCTGCTGCTTCTCCACAGTCAATGCCCTCAGTGCAGGATTCGGACAGTGGCAAGCAAGATCTGCCATCTGGCCCCCGCTTATAGTCCTCAATACACCTGGAGTGACAGGGGTTCAAGACATTTTAAGTCATTCGTTCATTTCCTTCCTGGTTTTCATCTCTTTCTACTTCCAAACAAACCAGTTTAGTTAAGCAAAGCTGTATTGTAATCTGTTGACCAAAACACAGTAACTGCTCTTCATCACCGGCATTCCAACAGAAAAAATGTGACTAATCCGAAGTAATATTGCTCATCTTGACTATTCAACAAGTAAAAGAAGTCTTAGGCTTTTCACTTACGGCATTTTGGCCCCTTCACAACATAGTACGAATAAGTACAAATCAGGGCGAATCACAGTGGAACAGCTCATATGAGCGAACCGTGAAAACATTGAGCCGACGGGCAGGCATGAACAATCCCGCTGTGACGGTATCGTGCACGAGCATATGCCATACCATCAAAGTGGGAACACAATGCGAGCAGCTGGAGCATGTGGAACCACATCGCACAGCTGCTGTGAAGAAAAAAATAAAAAATACATGCCACCCACAGGATTCAAACCTGCAATTTACAAAAGCTCTGATTACCAGATGGAAACTTTACCACTGCGCTACCATCGCTGGCCTGTAAAAGGAGATGGACGTATTTAAAAAAAATAAATAAATAAAACCACACATGAAAAAAACACATTTCATTGAATCCCTCTTATCAAGCAGTCAATACAAGTATGAACCGTCTGTTCTCTGTAGATGACCCATGGTCACAGACGTACAGTCATGAAATGACATCTACTGAACCTGGTGTGTCCGGCCCGACACACGTCTTGTGGACGGCGTGCCGCAGGAAAGACAGTGTGTCATGTGGAACAGAGCTCACGTGGGTGACGTGACATTCAAATTGCCCGCTGCGTGTTATGATCTGATGGTCCGTATCACCTGGGACAGCCTACCAATGTGCGCGCTGTGTGCGCTCTCCAGTCCATCGCAAAAGCATTATATGTTTTTATGTTTTCCATGTGAGAACAGCAAGCACACACAGGTGTGTGGCCGTCAAAACATGGTACATGTTCTGCAGCTGTGACGTCCAGGAACAGAGATGTCAACAACTGCTGCTGTTGGCAGCCAGCCACACCCTCTGTCCATTGAGTGCACAGACCAAGGTGTCACTCTGTGATCAGATGAGAGGCATCTCTCCTGTGGGGGAGCGTGAAAATCACACACACGCCATGTGTTGGGGGGGAGCAGGGGGTGCGCAAAACACATGCACAAATGTGTTGTGGGGTGAGCCGACTCTCTGGCATGCCACATGTGTACTTGGCAACTTCACAGTCCTGGGGGCAATCAGACAAATTTCACATCCAGCTCGAAAGTGATTGCCTGCTGACTGGTTTGTGCTAACAGCGCGAATGGCCACACATTTTCTAAGTGCCAAGCGAGCGGTGTTAAATGTTTGTGTTTTTCATGTGGAATTTGGCCGACGCCAGCCGCGAGAGGGATCGAATGGGCTCTCACAGGGCACACTCTGTCTTTCAGCCACTGGTGTGCGCAAATAGTTGTAGCAACAGGTGTACAGGACATTGGAGGCAGCTCCTATTTTTCACAATTGGCATGCAATTCCTCCTTCATGCGCTAATCGACTTCTTTCATGCTATGTGTGAAGGGGCCCTTAGAGAAGTCTGACCGGTATTTCTGCCATTGTTGAAGACATTGGAGGAGAGGGGTCTCAAACTCTATTTATCATGCCAAATTATTGTCTCCAAGAAACAGCAAGAAGGAAAACAAATGCATTCCTTCTTGACACTATTATTTAAGGTCAGGTCGTGTTTTGAAGGTCCTTGTATTCAACTCACTACAGAACTGCCTTGGGTCCTCGATAGCAACTACTCAGGTAGACAACCAGTCCATTCCCACCTTTTGAGAGTAACCATTTGTACAACAGCCAGGTGAAACATAGGCAGATACAGTACATCCGGAAAGTATTTATAATGCTTTTACCGCATTTTGTTATGTTATAGAGTAAATTCATTTTTCCTTCAAAATTCTACTCACATCAACCCATGACAACATGAAAAATGTTTTTTTGAAATGTTTACAAATTTATGAAAAATAAAAAACTAAAATCACATGAACATAAGTATTCACACACTTTGCTCAATACTTTGTTGATGCAACTTTTGCAGCAATTACAACCTCAAGTCTTCTTGAATATGATGCCACAAACTTGGCACACCTATCTTTGGGCAGTTTTTCCCATTCCTCTTTGCAGCACCTCTCAAGCTCCATCAGGATGGATGGGGAGTGCTGGTGCAAAGCCATTTTCTGATCTCTCCAGAGATGTTTAATCAGATTCAGGGCTCTGGCTGGACCACTAAAGGAGATGCACAAAGTTGTACTGAAGCCACTCCTTTGATATCTTGGCTGTGTGCTTAGGGTCATTGTCCTGCTGAAAGATTAACTGTCACCCCAGTCTGAGGTCAAGAGCGTTCTGGAGCAGGTTTTCATCCAGGATGTCTCTGTACATTGCTGCATTCATCTTTTCCTCAATACTGACTAGTCTCCCAGTTCCTGCCACTATAAAAACATCCCACAGCAGGATGCTGCCACCAACATGCTTCACTGTAGGGATGGTGCCTGGTTTCCTCTAAACATGACACCTGGAATACATGCCAAAGAGTTCAATCTTTGCCTTATCAGAGCAGAGAATTTTGTTTCTCATGATCTGAGAGTCCTTCAGGTGCCTTTTGGCAAACTCCAGGTGGGCTGCCATGTGCCTTTTACTAATGAGTGGCTTAAGTCTGGCCACACTACCAAACAGGCCTGATTGGTGGATTGCTGCAGAGATGGTTGCCATTTTGGAAGGTTCTCTCTCTCCACAAAGGAATGCTGGAGCTCTGACAGTGTGACTATCGGGTTGTTGGCCACCTTTCTGAGTAAAGGTGCACTGACACGAGCATGCTTGAGACTCACGCAATAGCACAAACATAGTCGTGACAATCCCACCCGCTGTGTTGCCAGCTGGACACCGTTCTTTGTTCTACCAGCTGCCATGCGCTCTGCGCTGGACGCTGTGTATATAAAAAATTATTTCATGGTGGATTAATCATTTTTTTTCCGCAAATTGGCAATTGAAAATGGCTCTAATCACTTCCTGAATCACAGAGGAGCATAGCACAGCTAACAAGCTGCAGAAAGCATTTTGAGCTGTCTAAAAAGGTAATTATTTGTCTTGTTTACATTGTCATGGCTTGATAAAACAGTTGCGTGTTCTTTCCTTCTTGTCTGCAGCTGTTAAAGTATGTTCATAACAGATTTAACTTCTTGTTATAATCCTTCAGACGAGCTACGCTCTGATGCGATCCGCTGACATCATGTTTTGCACCTGTCTTAACCAAGCCTGAGAATTCAATTTGTTTTAGCACTCTGGGGTCAATCTGAGCTGGGAATGAAGGGCTGGATGTACTTATTATTATAATATAACTTTGTTTTCGCAGCCTCTTAACGACTGGAGTAAGAGACGTTTTGACTGTTGTGATGTGGTGCTTAGTGTGAAGGAGTGCGAAGGACAGGACACTTCAGGCAGATGCAGAACAGCTGATAACTGCAACAGACGAACGAGATGTGCTGACCTGTGTAAAAGAAAGTGTCCTTCCTTACAGCTGCACTTATTGACGTATGCGTTTATGTTACGGGAAGAAACTTGTCTTGCGTCATCACCCCCACCCTTAGGACAAGTTTTTTGTTTATGTGATGAGGGCGTCTCTTAATAAAAAGAGCGGAAAAGCAGGCCAGACTTTAGTGTAGCCTTGGTGTACAGCCTGGCCGCACTCCGCGCGCAAAATTTGACTTTCTGTCTCACTGGTGTTTCTTGACTCTGTTTGTCTTGTTAAAGGTTTTAAAAATGTTTGGAGGAGAAAATACCCAACATTAAGACATGCTTATTTTCCCTTTCGTATGGCTAGCATACTGGCATAGTATGTTACGATGCTTTTAACTCATTTAAATTAATTTTAATAGGAAATGGAGCATGCCACGGCCTCAACTTTGTCTAAATTCTGGGTCTCTTAGTGAAGCTTAGGGCTAGTGGCTGGTGATAATCTTAGTGTTTCTTCTGTTTTTCTTGTTGCTTAATGCTGGCAAATTATACTGTACTTGTCTTTCTGATGCCTGATTCTGTTTTTTTTTCTCTCTGTTTGAGGTGCAGCTCCATCCAGAGATGGGTATAGTGTGTGTTTCTGCAACCCTCTTGTCCTTTGCACCTGTATATTTGTTTTGTAAATTGTGTTGGGAGCATGGCCCAAGCACAGGGTCACCCCTTTGAGTCTGGTCTGCTTGAGGTTTCTTCCTCAATCATCAGAGGGAGTTTTCCTTACCACTGTCACCTGTGTGCTTGCTCTGGGGGTTGCTAAGGTTAAACCTTACTTGTGTGAAGCACCTTGAGGCAACTTTGCTGTGATTTGGTGCTGTATAAATTAAAATAAATTGAAATTGAAATGGTCCTCATATCGTGGAGAGAGGAAGAGTGTGAGGCTTGATCATCTGATTGCTATGCCCTGCTGTCCACTACAGAACCGAATTCCTGGACAGAGTAAGAGACACACAGAGAGAGAGAGAGAGAGAGAGAGAGAGAGAGAGAGAGAGCATGTGCAACGAGGGGCATGCGGCTGCTGTGTAATGCTTTACTGTCAGGTCCAGTCTCACCTCGCCTCTGTATTACGTATGTCATCCAACATTTGTGTTGACATATGTCATCCAGAGTCCCCTAATTATGTGTTTACTATGATACACAGTGGACCTGTGGCTATTACTTGTGGCCGCAGTGGCTATAACGGTTGTGGGTGTGCACCCTGGTGTTCTGATGGCTGTAATACTATGAACACATGCGGTTACATGCACTGCAGTTATGCGATCATCAGAGGACCCTGGTTTACATTTTTGCAGTTCATATTTTGGATATTATCCGAACGGCAGGCCTTCAAATGATAGCGGACTACATAGCTTGCTCTGTCAACTTTCTTGCCTTCCATCCAGACATTGGGTGGTGATCGGACCACACCCACATGGTATTCAAGTGCATTCTTGTTATTCTTACTGCATTCTGACAGCATTCTACGTAGTCGTACTGTGTTCCAACATTTGAACCGCATTCTTAAGCATACACACAGGATGTGCACAAATCAGTCGAGGCGGCATTCACCCACATTCTAAGCAGTCGAACACCATTTGTACACAGCTGTCCAAATGCCTGTCCCTCCTGACTGCACCTTGAAGTTTGGCTATTTTCCAAAGGGCCTATACTGAGTCAAAGGATGTTTCAGGCGCCCATATATGAGTCACTTTAGGTTTGGACCTGGGCAGTTGATGATGCCTCTGCACCACATTAGCTGCCATCCTCCAAAAATAAAGTCCTTGGTGCTTTCCTATGATTTTTGATTGCTATTGTATGGTTGTGAAACTTGGACAAAAACCAGTAACCCAAGGTGAATAATGTATGTCTTTGGTACTAGGTCCCTTCGGGGATCCTTGGGTGCCTCTGGAATGATTTTGTGTGAAATGAGCACTTACTTTGTGACATTAACATGAGGGGCATCACTTGCAATGTGAAGGAGCATTAGGTTCAATATTTTGGCCATGTGGCCCATTTCTCTAGGCAAGATCCAGCAATCAGGTACTAGAGTGTTAAGCCTCCCACTGGCTGGAGAAAGTCAAGGGGATGCCCACCTTTCACCTGGCGGTGCCAGATAGGTTATTTTTGAGATGTGAAGCTGGACCATTTGCCTCCCTGGGTGGTTGTCATCCAAATAAAAGGTCACCCTTGGGACAGCTCCAGACATATTTCTGTGGGGTTGTCAATGGAGCAAAGTGCGGCATCAGTGCATGCTCTCAGGCTTGACTTGATCCTGCGATGAAACTGCAGCATCCAAAAATTCCTCAAACTTGATAACAGATATGTAAAAATTTGCTGCTGGAATCTTCAGCCTTACTTTTACTTGTAACATAGGGATAACCAATGGCCATTCTGACATACACACTACCGAGTAGCATTCAAGGTGTTGTTGTGAAAGAGCGACCAGAAAAAAATGAGGTTATCTGTCATGTCAGGGTCTGCAAATACTCCACTCAAATTACTTAGAACTTCCTTACAAACTATCTGGTTGTCTGCTGGACTTTAGTTGAATCTTTAGGGGAACAAAGATGTCAATGATCTCAGTTTACAAATTGTACACTCAAATCCTGTACTTCTCCAGCAGTCCCCAGCATCTGCTCACAAGAGCAAGGTCATTGTCCTTGACAACATCACCACTGTTGGAGTACCTTGTTCAGTGATGAAGGTCTGAGCACTCGAGCAAACACCTCGAACAATTCCTATTCCCTGATGTTTTGCAAAGTCAAGGAACACTGAGGAACTTGCCCCAAGGTCAACAGATAGTGAGTCTAATACAGTTGTTGACTGAAACCTTAAATAGAATGTCTCCATCACCAAGAAATCACTCAGAAAACCTGAAACATACACTGTGACAAGGTGTAAAAATACTTTGGTCTCTTTGGTTAAGTGGTTAAAGTGTTGGGCTTGAGACCTGAGGTTCAAATTCCAGCCTGACCGAAAAATCAGTAAGGGCCCTTGGGCAAGGTCCTTAATCCTCTAGTTGCTCCTGGTGTGTAGTGAGTACCTTGTATGGCAGCACCCTGACATCGGGGTGAATGTGAGGCATAGTTTGTAAAGCACTTTGAGCATCTGATGCAAATGGAAAAGCGCTATATAAATGCAGTCCACTTACCATTTATTTACCATTTACTTGACTCAAACAAATAATATTGTTCCTATTATTGAGGTAAGTTATGAAAGTTAAAGTGTCGAGTCCTTTCAAGTCCTTTCAAGTGCCAAGTCCTTGCTTGTGCGCAATTGTAATGGACAGGCTGATTGATGAGATCAGAGAGGAGTCTCAATGGACTATGATGTTTGCAGATGGCACTGTGACCTAAAGTGATAGTATACTCTAAAAAAGGAACTGCTGTCCTAACAAGAAAAAAAAAGTAACAATTTGCATACATTTTTTTTAAAGTTTTTAAAACAGTTATATCAACTTTCAATTGAGTTAAGGCCACAATGCTTCTCTAGTTAAGTTGAAAAAAGTTTAGTTAAGTTGAAATAACTTTACAAAATCTATGCAAACTGTCACATCACTTTTTCTCATTGAGACAGTAATTCATTTTTTAGAGCGTGGGTTGAGTCTAGCCTGGAGATATTCTATGAAGAGAAGGGGAATGAAAGTCAGTAAGAGCAAGACTGAGTACATGTGTGTGAATGAGAGAGACCCCAGTGGAACAGTGCGGTTACAAGAAGGCAAGGTGTTGAAAATAGATGAGTTTAAATACTTGGGGTTAACTGTCCAAAGAAACTGAGAGTGTGGGAGACAGGTGAAGCAGAGGCTGCAGGCAGGGTGGAGTGGCTGGAGAAAGGTGGTAGGAGTAATTTGTGAACAAAAAATATCTGCAAGAGTGAAGGGGAAAGTGTACAAGACAATATTGAGACCAGCTATGTTGCATGGCTTAGAGATGGTGGCGCTAAAAAAAAAAAAAAGAAAAAAGACATGAGGCAAAGCTGGCAAAGTTGAAGATGTTGCAATTCTCTTTGGGAGTGACGAGGACAGACAGGAGAAGGAATGAACATACGTATTAGAGGGACATCTGAAGTGGAACGGTTTAGAGACAAAATGCTTCAACATGTGCAGAGGAGCAACCCAAGATATACTGGGAGAAGGACACTTGAGGATGGAGCCACCAGGCAGCAAGAGAAGAGGGAGGCCAAAGAGGAGGTTTATGGATGTGCTGAGGGAGGACATGCAGGTGGTTGGTGTGACAGAGGAACATACAGAGGACAGGGTGAGATGGAAACGATTGATCTGCTGTGGTGAGCCCTAAAAGGAGCAGCCGATAGAGGAAGAAGAAGAAGAAAGTGACAAGGTTTTAGCAATAAAGCTGGCACTTTATTGATCCAAAGCAACAAGATCACTTGACTGAGTCACGCAGAATCACCAAATCCTTTTTTTTTTTTTTGCAGTGAACAGAAAAGACACCCAAAGGCTGTCTACCTCTGAGCCTCAAAATATGTTCACAAACAGAGGTAACATCTGACACTGTCAGAAGTAGCGAGTCCACTACAGGAACTGTCAGTCCTTCAGTACATTGGCAAATGAAGTAACCAGCTCAACAGCAAGTTTATCATCAGACACGTCTTCCCTCAGAGAGAAGCAGCAGAAGGACATCCACATTAATAGAGAGGATATTCTATGTGACCACCTGCATGAAATCAAACTTGACCACCCTGCACAGTGGATGAAAGGTCAATACAATACCAGTGATCACCCTCACTAGACATAACCCTTGGGACACTGTGGTGATCCCAGTGGTCAGTATCATGCGCCAGCATTCTAGTATTAGCTATCACAGGGATTGACAGCAAATACTAGAATGCTGTCACATGATGTTTCAGTAGACAGCAGCACAGTTACTCCCACAGATTGTTGAAATGACTCTGGTCTTTCAATTTTGTCAATTTGTGGTAATATGGTAGACAAGCTTGAAATCTTAAAGGTAAAAGCCAATGTTCTGACCTCCAAGGCACAGACCACGGATGTCACCCTTCAATGCGAAGTCTTGAAACCTAAACACTGAGGCCATCGTAAATAAACATGAAACATGAAAATGGACCATACAGACATGAAGGTTCACATCAAAATTAGGAAAAGAATATAGTATTTTACATGTAAAATGTGGTATATTATAAAAGTAACTTTAAGAACTGCAGTTGTTTCCAGTAAAAGCTGTATTCTGTATTGCAGAGGTTTTGCCAAAATTGTATTTGTTAAGTGGACAAACTGCCTGATGAACTTCCGATCCAATAATAAATATGTTGAATTCAATGTGCCACCTTAAGGCCAATGCATTAGAACAATGATATGTGAGACTGTATGTTTACAGTTGCTGGAGTGGTGATCCTACCACAAACACTCATGAACACTTTAAACAGACTGGAGGACCTACTGTTGTAGCTGCAGTTTAATGTAAAGCCTAGGACCGGAGAATGAGGGTACCCTGAGCCTTGGAATCAAAGACATAAAAAAAGACAAGAGTGGAAATTCACAGCCAGTAATGAGCAGCTCAGCCTGTCATGTTGTTTCAGAATTGTATGAACAAACAAAATACAATTCAAACAAAGCAACACCCTTACTGCTTACACCACAAAGGTTTGAGGAGGACGGCAGCCAATCATCCAGTCTATGAAATACTGTTGACATTTCTTAGACATATTATTTATACTGTAGCAATTAATTTCTCATGAGATTGTCATGTATTAATAGAACACAAGCAAAATAAATGTTTCACTTCAATGCTACACAGAACAACGGTTATAGAAATCAATTATCGAATGTAGTGTTATTTAAAGCAGGGGTCACCAAACCTGTTCCTGGAGAGCACCTGCTCTGGATGTTTTCCATGTCTACCTACCTGATTTTTTTTAAATGGGTGTTTTCCAGCTCATGATAGGCTGAGAACACCTGATAGATTGCATGGGAGTAGAACAGGGAGAGTTACAAAACATGCAGGGCAGGTGCTCTCAAGGAACAGGGTTGGTGACCCCTGATTTAAAGAGAAGTCTTCTGGATTCCATTTACAAAAGCCAATTTTCACCCCAAAACAGTAGCACACAGAAAATTATGGTGATTCCTTAATTAGAAGATGGCAGACAAAGACATGGCGGAAAGGAGCTTGATGTCTGCCACGGAAAATAAATAAATGTAGTTGTGGTTCATCGTGGTGACAGGTGTATGATGGTGTCTCATAAATGATGACGGCCTTACTCATACATGGTTTTGGTCTGAACTGTGACAATACCATATACACACAAATAATTACTCAGCTCACACTGCTGTCTTTTGGAAAGTCAGAGAATGACAACAAAAAGCTGGCTGAAGTAGAAAGTGTTGAATGCCACACAACAACATCCAATTTACATTTCATTTATATGCTCATTGTATGCCCGGAGGGGTAATAGCAATCTGAAGTAAATCAGGCTCATAATAACAATGTAAAGTTAGCTGTTTGTCATATCATACAAAGCTTATGTAGTTATACTGGGTGGGTGGTAAAGTAATACATTGAGAAGGTTGGCTTTTTGAGATTTTTTAGACACATCATCTTGGCATTGCAGAATGGAATAATGATGTGCAATGTCATGTTCAGTGGAATGTATCATTATTCTGCTGTGACATACATGTATCACCAACTTATGCAGAAAGCGTTTCTTCTCAGATTCTCATTTGCTAGATTTGTGGCCCAAAATAATAAAAATGTTGGGTTAATATCAACACTGAAGTCAAACATCTGTCACTTTCTACTGGTTGCAATTATACATGTTTTTAGCTGTCAGTTGAACAAAGCACACAAATTGGGGGCCTAATAAGTGAATCTTGGTAGTTTGGTGCAGACATTTTTCATATGATTGCTAAACACTATGTGAGGCAATTTCCTACCACTGCTTTCACATGTGACAGTTTTCATTATTAATTTTGTTGGATGACATGTAAAATTTACTAGCCATCTGGCACAGCATTCCGTCATTATTACTTTTCCAACAATGAAATCTCTCGAAGTTCATTCCATAACTTTTGTGAAAATGTGAAATATAATAATGCCTTTTTGTACTATCAAGGAGGACACATAGTGACACAAACATCTGTTTCTGATAAATTATTGATATCTGAGTGTGACAAGCAAACATGGAATTGAAGAATAGTTTCCGTGCATCTTCCTCCAAGTAACCCTCCGAGTAAATGAGTGAATAAATTCAGCTTGCAAAAAGGACCAACAACCACCACCCTCCACTGCCTCCATCAATCAGTCACAAACAGAAATACTGTAATTAACAGAGTGACTCAAGAAATAGATTCCTCAAGAGAAGGGATTTGGGAGCTTTGTTGGGTGAGGTAAGAGATACTGTATGATCTGGGAAAGAAAAAGGAGATGAAGTGATGCGCCCACATGGTTGTTTGTGTGTTTTTTGTCGACAGGGACCGTGGTCATTATCATTGATCCCAAGCAGATGCCAGAATGAGAACAAAGGGAAGTAAAATATTCATTAAAACCTGCTCTGAGCATGTTGCATGAGCTGCAGAAATGAGGAGAGGAGCAGGGGGAACAGAGGGAGGACAGTGTTGGGAGTAATGAGAGGAAGTGAGATTTTTAACATGCCATTACTGAAGCTCCCCATCTCCCACAGAGACAGCATGATAGAGAACCACTCACTGAGCTGTATAACATGAACCCACATATTTCTACCCAGTGCCCCCAAAATACACCTGTGATACAACTTCCTTTGCTGGCATGCACACTACTGATAGTGTCATTTCATACTAAAAACAGCCTGCTTCAAATAGCAAAGATGCAACTTGCATTAGCCATGCACAGGAGTTCCTTGCATAATGAATTTAGTCCCTCTGATTTTACTCAACAGATTTTGATTACGGTTGGGACTAAAGGCAATTTTTCTAAAATAAAGTTTAAGTGTCGTGTCAGTATCTTGCCACAATGTACACTGCATCCACACTTATAATGATACGGTTCGTAAGCAGACAAACATTTATGCCACTCACTCAATCCACACCAAAATACATCAGTTGGTTCACATAAATGAACAGATGCATGCAAATGCATCCATCTGTGAATCCATTTAACCAGGAACTACCCAAGGAGTTAAGGGCCCTGTCCCACTAGGGAGAGGATTAATTGCGCATGAATTGAGTATACAAATTGCGGGCGTTCATTGTCGTCCACAACAAAAATGGCCAAAATAACAAATGTCCCAGTATGAATTACGGACATATTAATAATATATAGCGAATATATGATGAACAATCACGGTTATGTAACGCATGTAGTAAGGAAACTGATCCAACACACTGAGATTATCACGGCAGTATTACGGGTGTATTATGAATGCATTGTGCATGTGTTGCACGTGCATGGCATCTGCATTATGGCCATAAAATAAGCGCACTCGGGCCGTCGGCATCACTATTCCACCAACAATACAGGCTCTGGAGTAATTGCTGGACTTTACAAGTTGATCACAGAGTTAATGTTCTTGTTGTCATGCGAGGGTTAACTGTTCATGAGTTTGGGGAGTGGGAGGGGGGAAGCCGCTTGGGGTGTGAGAAGGTGTTTTTTTTTTTTTGTTTTTTGTTTTTTTGAGAGTGTCACAGAAATCAGACTTCAGCGTGAGTTGTGGCTAAACAGCAACTCTTCCTTTTGTTGGTGTTAAATAAAAGTCCTGGAGGAGATCCGATTGCAGCAGTTACGTCTTTGTGGATCTACACAGCTGGACTGGCACTGACTGGCAGGTATGTCGCTTTCTGCCACACTTTGGGTTTACGTGACGTTTGTTATGCATTCACAGAGTGTCCGCAAATCAGCTGCAAAGCAGATGTAATAAAAACACTTTATTCGTGGCCAATTTGTATGCATTTGCTACAACATATTTTAGTTTGTGATGTAGACATGATAGGCACGATACATATCTGTTTTACACACTGTCCCGGTCCGCTGCCAAGCCGCAAATCCCTGTCAGTTGCAGATATCAGTGGTTAATGGCAGATATACAGCGCATAGAGTGAGTATGTATTGTGTATGAATTGAGTATGTATGGAGTATGTAAGGCAGATGTCATCCACAGGCAAATTTTGTGCAGCTCAAAAATCCTGGCAATGGAAAAACGTGCCTCTGCAGATAATTGTGGACATGTGCGGATGTCGGCCGACTCATACAAGCATGTTTCACACATATTGCAGATGTTAAGCAAATATGAGCCAATTTTGTGCGCAATCCATACGCAAATCCTCCTAAACGCCAGTGGGACAGGTCCCTAAGGCAGCTCAAGATTATGACACATATAGCCTGGTCAGTTCTCAGGGTCACCTCCGAGTTACACAGTTACAGAAAACCTGCAAAGGACATATCAAATAAGAATTCTAATTCACTACAACATGTGAAGGAACACACAGTTCCTTCACATGTAAAGGAGCAGATATCCTTCCAGAACGAGAGTTCAACAACCTTATGAAGGTGACTTATGTCAGCATGACAATCACTGGAGATTGCAGAGTGTATACCCCGTTTCTCCCAGAGGGCCCAGGGCTTTCCACTCAAAATTCTGCCTGAAGAGGGGGCAGGCTGATTGCAGGAGCATGGCCAGTATCATGTACGAGGTCTGTTAGAAAAGTAACGGGACCTTTTTTTTTTTTTCAAAAACTATATGGATTTGATTCATATGTTTTACATCAGCCAATCTTGAACCCTTCGTGCGCATGCGTGAGTTTTTCCACGCCTGCGGTTGCGTCATTCGCCTGTGGGCAGGCTTTGAGTGAGCACTGCTCCACCCCTCTCATCGTTGTTTCATTGCGAGGAAATGCAGAATGATTTGGGCTTTTTTTTCCATCAGAATTTTTCAGAAACTGTTAGAGACAGGCAGCTGGAAACCATTCGAAAATATATCTGGCTTTCGGTGAAAATTTACGGGCTTCACAGAGAATAAGGAGTGTTACTACAGCTTTAAGGACGGCCTACAATGGCGCACAGCACGCCCGCGCTCCGAGCCACCATCGAGAGGCAGAAACCACCACATCATTTCTAATGGATGGCTGTGTGGAGTCGGGACCGTCGTGTGCAATTTCTCTGGTTATCACAAGAGCTGGACATCTCTCCGTGCGTCACGACCGATTCACTGATGAAGCGAGACAAAGGAACACCTCCGTTTTGGAGTGTCAGAGGACAACTTGGGACGTGCCCAGCTTCTCCACAATCCTCTCTTATACTCACTCGACTGGTAAGCACTGAAAGCCGAGATAGGCATGTCCCAAGTTGTCCTCTGGCACTCCGAAACGGAGGTGTCCTTTGTCTCGCTTCATCAGCGAATCAGTCGTGACCGTGCGAAGCCTCCGCGTGGCTTTCCATGACAAATCTCTTGTTAAAGTGAAATTGCCAAAAAAAAGGCTGATGTCCAGCTCTTGTGATAACCAGAGAAATTGCACAGGATGGTCCCAGCTCCACACAGCGATCCGTTTAGAACTTAAGTGGTGGTTTCTGCCTCTCGATGGCGGCTCAGAGCGCGGTGCGCCATTGGGGCCGTCCTTAAAGCTGTAGTAACACTCCTTATTCTCTGTGAAGCCCGTAAAATTTTCACAGAAAGCCAGATACATTTTTCGAATGGTTTCCAGCTGCCTGTCTCTAACAGTTCTGAAAAAATTCTGATGGAAAAAAAGCCCAAATCATTCCGCCATTTCTTCGCAATGAAACAACGATGAGAGGGGTGGAGCAGTGCTCACTCAAAGCCTGCCCACAGGCGAATGACGCAACCGACAGGCGTGGAAAAACTCATGCATGCGCACGAAGGTTCAAGCTTGGCTGACGTAAAAACATATGAATCAAATCCATATAGTTTTTGAAAAAAATAAAAAGGTCCATTACTTTTCTAACAGACCTCATACATTCAAATGCTAATTTCAATAAAATATCTTATTTCATCACAAATAAAAAATGTATCACAAATAACTCACCTGATTGTGTCCATTATTTGTCCCTTTTCTTATTCACTAAGCATATTCTATGTATTTTTTAAGTGTAAGTTTAACCAACTTTCTCAAAAAAGGGGGTTGGGCCGATGCTTGGCCCTGGGCCCTCAGACAAGTAAATTGTGTATATACATACACTCCACCTGCTTCACAGTGAAAAACTCCTGATTCAAGACTACCTTTGCTCCATTGTACTTTTATATGAGGAGTTGCATTAGAAAGACCATTTGGTGTGCAACTTGTTCAACATGCAGATCCATACTAGGCACTTCCAAACAAAGTGTAAGCCAAAGAAAGAAGCAAAAACAATCTTGAGCTGCTTTATGTTGCAAATTAAGTCCTTGCCAACCAGGAAGGAGCAATATTTCCATTTCTGCTGAATGTCATTTACACTGCTACAAATTTGATGACAATCCATGTTAAGAAAAAAAGTGCTTTGGAAGTGAATGGGCAGCACCCCCCCCCCCCCAAAAAAAAAGAAAAAAAAAAAAAGAAGAAGAATTATTTCTGGGGCTAGTGAAGCTGAAGACAAACCAAGAAGAAACACTACTGGGCTGAAGAACACAGACAACGTGCACACATTTGCATGTAGCAGGTCGTTGGGCACATACACTGTCCAGATTCTGTACTACTACGGTGCAGCTTCTATACTGCAGAAAAACATTGCAGGGGCACAGAGTGGAGTATCATGTTTTCACTTGCATGAAAACATTTGCAGGTTTAACCTTGGAGCTATCATTCATCCTTAGTATTCTCTGTGGGTACTATCGCATTCACACGTCTGAGACCCCATGGTCGAGCATCAGCCGGCCACTTTTTTGAAGAAATTAGGTTAAAAGCCCACCCAAAATTAAATTAATATTTTTTAAATTAAAGTTTATTAAACACCCACCTAAAATGACCCTCAGCATATTGCAAAAAGTAAAAAAAACAATGAGTGTTCACAATGTTTTTCTGATTCATTCCATGCCTGACTTGTGATATCATCTCTTTGTTCTGTGCTCTTATTGTGAAAAAACTTGTGGAAGAAACAGAAAGTGTTCTGTGACAATGGTTAGCTTAGTACACTTTGTTTGTATTTGTCTGACAAAAGTCCTTTTTCCAGCTGCAAAATGAGTTCCTTGTCAGCTGGTATCTGTAAGTTCGACAGAAAATTTTGAATGTGTTCGAAACTTTGAGTGGAGATCAGATTCTGGTCAGGATAACAGCTGATCCCAGCAATGTGGGTGCATATGCCTGCTTCATCCACACATCTCATCTTGTCGCCTCACGGCTCGTGTGTAAACCAGCCCAACATAGCCCGGCATCACAGCTGCCTGTTGCAATACACAGCTGATCCAGAGAGAGAGAGGGCAAGAGACACAGACAGAGAGAGAGCGAAACAGAAAGAGAAAGGGAGCGGGCAGCGAGGTGCTGCAGTCATGGTCTCATGTGACAGGTGTCACTGCATACTCACCTGTCACATGAGACTGTCTTTAAACTAATTGAAAATATCCAAATAGTGGTGCTATTCCTGCAGTGCATCAAAGGACATACAGTAGTGTTCAGAATAATAGTAGTGCTATGTGACTAAAAAGATTAATCCAGTTTTTAAGTATATTTCTTATTGTTACATGGGAAACAAGATACCAGTAGATGCAGTAGATTCTCACAAATCCAACAAGACCAAGCATTCATGATATGCACACTCTTAAGGCTATGAAATTGGGCTATTAGTAAAAAAAAGTAGAAAGGGGGTGTTCAAAATAATAGTAGCATCTGCTGTTGATGCTACAAACTCAAAACTATTATGTTCAAACTGCTTTTTTAGCAATCCTGTGAATCACTAAACTAGTATTTAGTTGTATAACCACAGTTTTTCATGATTTCTTCACATCTGTGAGGCATGGAGTCAACCAACTTGTGGCACCTTTCAGCTGTTATTCCACTCCAAGATTAACAACATTCCACAATTCATTCACATTTCTTGGTTTTGCTTCAGAAACAGCTTTTTTGATGTCACCCCATAAGTTCTCAATTGGATTTAGGTCCGGGGATTGGGCAGGCCACTCCATAACATTAATTTTGTTGGTTTGGAACCAAGATTTTGCTCGTTTACTAGTGTGCTTGGGGTCACTGTTTTCTTGAAACACCCATTTCAAGGGCATGTCCTCTTCAGCATAAGGCAACATGACCTCTTCAAGTATTTTGACGTATCCAAACTGAACCATGATACCTGGTATGCGATATATAGGCCCAATACCATAGTAGGAGAACATGGCCATATCATGATGCTTGCACCACCATGCGTCACTGTCTTCACTGTGAACTGTGGCTTGAATTTCAGAGTTTGTGGGTCGTCTCACAAACTGTCTGCGGCCCTTGGACCCAAAAGAACAATTTTACTCTCATCAGTCCACAAAATATTCCTCCATTTCTCTTTAGGCCAGTTGATGTGTTCTTTGACAAATTGTAACCTCTTCTGCACGTCTTTTATTAACAGAGGGACTTTTGCGGGGGATTCTTGCAATAAATTAGCTTAACACAGGCATCTTCTAACTGTCACAGCACTTACAGGTAACTCCAGACGTCTTTGATCATCCTGGAGCTGATCAATGGGTGAGCCTCTGTCATCTGGTTATTCTTCTATCCATTTTGATGGTTGTTTTCCATTTTCTTCCACGCATCTCTGGGTTTTTTTTGTCCATTTTAAAGCATTGGAGATCATTGTAGTATGAACAGCCTATAATTTTTTACACCTGCGTATAAGTTTTCCCCTCTCCAATCAACTTTTTAATCAAACTACGCTATTCTTCTGAGCAATGTCTTGAACGTCCCATTTTCCTCATGCTTTCAAAGAGGAAAAGCATGTTCAACAGGTGCTGGATCATCCTTAAATAGGGGACACCTGATTCACACCTGTTGTTCCACAAAATTGACAAACTCACTGACTGAATGCCACTCTACTATTATTGTGAACACCCCCTTTTCTACTTTTTTACTAATAGCCCAATTTCATAGCCTTAAGAGTGTGCATATAATGAATGCCTGGTTTTGTTGGATTTGTGAGAATCTACTGAATTACTGGTACCTTGTTTCCCATGTAACAATAAGAAATATACTCAATACCTGGATTAATCATTTTAGTCACATAGCACTACTATTATTATGAACACTACTGTACAGGTCATGGACTTGAAACAATCAACCACATGAATCACATTACTGATGGCCTAAATGAATCACATTATTGATGGAATAAATGATGTGTTTTCCCCTGCAAGACACACAATGAATGCAGCTCTGTTACAAGAGCATAAACTCTTAACATTATGGGGGTGTGGACAGGCCCATTGCTGGACCAGGTGAGAGTGTAATGCACACATTGCGGGACCGGGCTGGGGTAACAGTCCAACATTCAGCGGGAGTGGCCGGAAGCTGCGCAGGGCTCTGGTGCTGACCACTGCACTCCGTCTGCCACACTCCCACCCCCCAAACAGTTGATTCCAGAGAAAGAGAGACAGTGCGGGACAGAGACAGAGACAGTGAGAGAGAGAGAGAGGGAAAAGAGGAAGATGTGTGCGTAAAGGGGGGGGTGAGAAATTCAACCCAGGAACTGTCATATATTCAGTTCATGGGTAGGATCTCATTGACACCAGCAGTGGGACACGGTCTTCAAAAAAACGTATCTCAGCCTGCCATGCCTCCTCCACCCCCCGGGTGCTGGCATCGTGGGGTTATGTGCTGTGTGTTTTCATTTTATTCAGTTTTATTTTTTTTTGGGGGGGGGGGGAGGTTTATGTCTACATTCAACTTGCACTCTGGGTAGTCCACCTGGATTTGGGTGCTGTTGCACTCCTAATTGCGCAAATCATTCATGTTAGCTTCGTACCACATTCTGGGTATTCATACACGGCTGTAAGAATGTCTGTCCCATACAAATGCAGCTCAAATAGTGTTTGTTTTCCAATTTGTGTGATTTGTACAGCATTCCTGCTCTAGTGTGATGGGGCCCTTACAAATTTCCTGTCTATGGAAATCACGATCAGCGGTGACATGGCACACCACTGATCGACTCCATTCATTCCACCAATATCCTAACAGTCACTGATCAGCAGCTCTCACCATGGTCAGGTAAAATCTGCACAGAAAAAACACAAGAATGAACTATCCATGTAATTCTTGAAGGATGCTTCATTGAACATTTGCATTTTCCCAACTTCGAGACAGTATTCAGTCAGGATTCTGTCTTCCTGAAAATGTTATTTGTTTTACATTTTCAGGAAGACATTAAAGTTAAAGTGTAGCATTCAAAGGTCCCGGTCATTTTAATTCATTTGTTGCCATCTCTGATAACTAGGCCCTGCATTAAACATGCTTCTATGAACTCTTATTATCTTCCACTACTTCATCTGCAGAAAGCATTTGGTTCATTTCAAAGTCTTCCCTCCTATCTCAACCACTTTCAAATGAGATTAGAGCATTTGAGTTTTTGGTTCTTGATGATATTAAGTCTCCAGCTTCAGCAGCCTGCATCTCTTTCTGACTCCCTTAGAGAGTGAATCTCCCTCAAGGCTGCAGAATACATGCATGTCCAAATTAAATTCCATGGCAGCAGATGACTTTGTTGACCTTCTGGCTTCCTGGTTGAATGGAATGATTGCAGCAAGTGCAAGAGTGAAAATCAACATCCTCTAAAGTGCTCTACCACCCACATAAAAACACAAATCATGAAAAGGAAACACACAGACCCATATATCTTCATATTGCTCTTCCTATGTGCTGAACGACTTCTACGCCCGGTTTGAGACACAGAACGGCCATGGCAGCGAGGAAGACCTCCCCTCCTCCTGACGACCAGGTACTGTGCCTTACAGCAGCTGATGTGAGGCAAACGCTACGTAGAGTGAACCCACGTAAAGCTGCTGGTCCAGACAAACATTCCTGGTAAAGTGCTCAGGGATGTGCGCGGACCAGCTGACAGATGTCTTCACAGACATCTTCAACACCTCCCTGGACAGCGCCACTGTCCCGACATGTCTAAAAGAAACCACCATCATACCGGTGCCAAAGAAGTCTTCAGTGTCCTGCCTCAATGACTACCGTCCTGTAGCATTCACACCCATTATTATGAAGTTCTTCGAGAGGCTTGTCAAGAGGCACATCAAGACCCCTGCTGCCTCCTTCAGTGGACCCCCTGCAGTTTGCGTATCGTCCCAACACCTCGACGGACGATGCCATATCCACCACTCTGCACCTGGCACTTACTCACCTGGAAATAAAGACACTTATGCCCGAATGCTGTTCATAGACTTCAGTTCAGCATTCAACACAATTATCCCTCAGAAACTGATTGGGAAGCTGACCGCACTGGAACTGAATATTTCCCTTTGTAACCGGATCCTGGACTTTCTGACTGGGAGAGTCGGTCCGGATCGGAAAAAACACCTCCAGCACCACCACACTGAGCACTGGGGCTCCCCAAGGCTGTGTGCTCAGTCCACTGCTGTTCACTCTACTGACTCACGACTGTGCAGCAATGCACAGCTCGAACCACACAAACCACATTTTTCAAGATGATAATGCATCTTGCCATAGAGCGAAAATGTGAAAACATTCCTTGCAAAAAGACACATAGGGTCAATGTCATGGCCTGCAAATAGTCCGGATCTTAATCCAATTGAAATTCTTTGGTGGAAGTTGAAGAAGAAAATGGTCCATGACAAGGCTCCAACCGGCAAAGCTGATCTGGAAACAGCAATCAGAGAAAGTTGGAGCCAGATTGATGAAGACTACTGTTTGTCACTCATTAAGTCCATGCCTCAGAGACTGCAAGCTGTTATAAAAGCCAGAGGTGGTGCAACAAACTACTAGTGATGTGTTGGAGTGTTCTTTTGTTTTTCATGATTCCATAATTTTTTCCACAGAATTGAGTGATTCCATATTTTTTTCCCTCTGCTTGGTCTAAAAAGTAAACCGTTACTGACTGCCACAATTTTTTTTTCCTGATTTCTTATAGTGTTTCTTAAAGCCAGAAAGTTGCCATTTGAAATGACTTTAGTTTTGTGTCATGTCTGTGATCTGCTTTTTTTCTACAAAATTAAACACTGAATGAACATCCTCCGAGGCCGGTGATTCCATAATTTTTGCCAGGGTTGTAATAAACTCAGCCTTTTAGCTTGGCAATCATGCCATGTGCTGAATGAGATTATGAGTGACAAGAAACTACTATAAGATCATCAAACTAACTACTGAGATTCTGACAGTTTCACTGACAGTCAGTTTGTAGTTAGCTAGTTAGATCCTTTATCATAATACTGTTGATCTCTAACCCAACTCCCAATTTTGATGGAGGGTCCTGTTTTTGTTCCTTGATTTTGATCCTGATTAATCTGATCCTGATCCTTTCCCTTGATCTTTGGTCTCTACTCCCTATTCCATTTATACTGTAGTGAGGAGTTCTAGTTAATTCAGCAATAACTATCAGGACTAAGGATCTCTTTGATCCTGAGTCCTTTCACCATGATTACAGGATCAACACAAGAGAAACAGATATAAAAGCTGTAACTAAAACACACCTTCCTTGGCAATGATCAAAGATAAGTGATCAGCTCAACGATTAGTATGAAAGTCGGAGATTTGACTAAAGGCCAGGATCAAAAATGGGTAATGAGGATCAAATGTCAGCTGTCAGGATTAAAGCTCAGTAATCTGGATCAAGAATGTGGATAGGGATCACAGGTCAGCTATCGAAAACAAAGGCAAGCAATCATAATCCAACAAAATTATGGGAGATCAAAGGAAGAAACCCCCTCAAAATGAAGAACAACCCAATAAAATGTCAACAGAAAAGGTGACAGGAATGTGTTGGATCTTGCTATCCAGTCCTTTTTACCCAGAAAATAAAGCCATCGACAAAGCCCTGCCTTAAACATCCTGAGTTATTGTGAATAAAAACTGAATTTTACTTAGCAGGAGAATGAACTGTAAACATGAAGGAAAGTGCAGCAACATAGCTCATGTTACATCACAAAAGACACACTTGGTTCTGTGAAAAAAAGACCTATAAGGTAAAAAGTTGTCATGCTTTAAAAACACCAGGAACAGGATATCTGAAGCAGCTGTATCGTGGTTATCACCACTGTGGGAGGCAAAAAGTCAAATGCTGCCAAACTATCACTGATCAGTGCTGAGTTACACATCAGAACCACATCCAAACACACAGCATGCATCTCCCTACCTGAATGTGGCCTTTAAGATCTGGCCAGAAGTGCTCTCTTTGGTGTGGTTGTTGTATCCATAGAAAAGATCTCCAAAAACAGTCTGGTTAGCTGGAATATCTGCTGCTTCTCCACAGTCAATGCCCTCAGTGCAGGATTCGGACAGTGGCAAGCAAGATCTGCCATCTGGCCCCCGCTTATAGTCCTCAATACACCTGGAGTGACAGGGGTTCAAGACATTTTAAGTCATTCGTTCATTTCCTTCCTGGTTTTCATCTCTTTCTACTTCCAAACAAACCAGTTTAGTTAAGCAAAGCTGTATTGTAATCTGTTGACCAAAACACAGTAACTGCTCTTCATCACCGGCATTCCAACAGAAAAATGTGACTAATCCGAAGTAATATTGCTCATCTTGACTATTCAACAAGTAAAAGAAGTCTTAGGCTTTTCACTTACGGCATTTTGGCCCCTTCACAACATAGTACGAATAAGTACAAATCAGGGCGAATCACAGTGGAACAGCTCATATGAGCGAACCGTGAAAACATTGAGCCGACGGGCAGGCATGAACAATCCCGCTGTGACGGTATCGTGCACGAGCATATGCCATACCATCAAAGTGGGAACACAATGCGAGCAGCTGGAGCATGTGGAACCACATCGCACAGCTGCTGTGAAGAAAAAAATAAAAATACATGCCACCCACAGGATTCAAACCTGCAATTTACAAAAGCTCTGATTACCAGATGGAAACTTACCACTGCGCTACCATCGCTGGCCTGTAAAAGGAGATGGACGTATTTAAAAAAAATAAATAAATAAAACCACACATGAAAAAAACACATTTCATTGAATCCCTCTTATCAAGCAGTCAATACAAGTATGAACCTTCTGTTCTCTGTAGATGACCCATGGTCACAGACGTACAGTCATGAAATGACATCTACTGAACCTGGTGTGTCCGGCCCGACACACGTCTTGTGGACGGCGTGCCGCAGGAAAGACAGTGTGTCATGTGGAACAGAGCTCACGTGGGTGACGTGACATTCAAATTGCCCGCTGCGTGTTATGATCTGATGGTCCGTATCACCTGGGACAGCCTACCAATGTGCGCGCTGTGTGCGCTCTCCAGTCCATCGCAAAAGCATTATATGTTTTTATGTTTTCCATGTGAGAACAGCAAGCACACACAGGTGTGTGGCCGTCAAAACATGGTACATGTTCTGCAGCTGTGACGTCCAGGAACAGAGATGTCAACAACTGCTGCTGTTGGCAGCCAGCCACACCCTCTGTCCATTGAGTGCACAGACCAAGGTGTCACTCTGTGATCAGATGAGAGGCATCTCTCCTGTGGGGGAGCGTGAAAATCACACACACGCCATGTGTTGGGGGGGGAGCAGGGGGTGCGCAAAACACATGCACAAATGTGTTGTGGGGTGAGCCGACTCTCTGGCATGCCACATGTGTACTTGGCAACTTCACAGTCCTGGGGGCAATCAGACAAATTTCACATCCAGCTCGAAAGTGATTGCCTGCTGACTGGTTTTGTGCTAACAGCGCGAATGGCCACACATTTTCTAAGTGCCAAGCGAGCGGTGTTAAATGTTTGTGTTTTTCATGTGGAATTTGGCCGACGCCAGCCGCGAGAGGGATCGAATGGGCTCTCACAGGGCACACTCTGTCTTTCAGCCACTGGTGTGCGCAAATAGTTGTAGCAACAGGTGTACAGGACATTGGAGGCAGCTCCTATTTTTCACAATTGGCATGCAATTCCTCCTTCATGCGCTAATCGACTTCTTTCATGCTATGTGTGAAGGGGCCCTTAGAGAAGTCTGACCGGTATTTCTGCCATTGTTGAAGACATTGGAGGAGAGGGGTCTCAAACTCTATTTATCATGCCAAATTATTGTCTCCAAGAAACAGCAAGAAGGAAAACAAATGCATTCCTTCTTGACACTATTATTTAAGGTCAGGTCGTGTTTTGAAGGTCCTTGTATTCAACTCACTACAGAACTGCCTTGGGTCCTCGATAGCAACTACTCAGGTAGACAACCAGTCCATTCCCACCTTTTGAGAGTAACCATTTATGTACAACAGCCAGGTGAAACATAGGCAGATACAGTACATCCGGAAAGTATTTATAATGCTTTTACCGCATTTTGTTATGTTATAGAGTAAATTCATTTTTCCTTCAAAATTCTACTCACATCAACCCATGACAACATGAAAAATGTTTTTTTCTGAAATGTTTACAAATTTATGAAAATAAAAAACTAAAATCACATGAACATAAGTATTCACACACTTTGCTCAATACTTTGTTGATGCAACTTTTGCAGCAATTACAACCTCAAGTCTTCTTGAATATGATGCCACAAACTTGGCACACCTATCTTTGGGCAGTTTTTCCCATTCCTCTTTGCAGCACCTCTCAAGCTCCATCAGGATGGATGGGGAGTGCTGGTGCAAAGCCATTTTCTGATCTCTCCAGAGATGTTTAATCAGATTCAGGGCTCTGGCTGGACCACTAAAGGAGATGCACAAGTTGTACTGAAGCCACTCCTTTGATATCTTGGCTGTGTGCTTAGGGTCATTGTCCTGCTGAAAGATTAACTGTCACCCCAGTCTGAGGTCAAGAGCGTTCTGGAGCAGGTTTTCATCCAGGATGTCTCTGTACATTGCTGCATTCATCTTTTCCTCAATACTGACTAGTCTCCCAGTTCCTGCCACTATAAAAACATCCCACAGCAGGATGCTGCCACCAACATGCTTCACTGTAGGGATGGTGCCTGGTTTCCTCTAAACATGACACCTGGAATACATGCCAAAGAGTTCAATCTTTGCCTTATCAGAGCAGAGAATTTTGTTTCTCATGATCTGAGAGTCCTTCAGGTGCCTTTTGGCAAACTCCAGGTGGGCTGCCATGTGCCTTTTACTAATGAGTGGCTTAAGTCTGGCCACACTACCAAACAGGCCTGATTGGTGGATTGCTGCAGAGATGGTTGCCATTTTGGAAGGTTCTTCTCTCTCCACAAAGGAATGCTGGAGCTCTGACAGTGTGACTATCGGGTTGTTGGCCACCTTTCTGAGTAAAGGTGCACTGACACGAGCATGCTTGAGACTCACGCAATAGCACAAACATAGTCGTGACAATCCCACCCGCTGTGTTGCCAGCTGGACACCGTTCTTTGTTCTACCAGCTGCCATGCGCTCTGCGCTGGACGCTGTGTATATAAAATAATTATTTCATGGTGGATTAATCATTTTTTTCCGCAAATTGGCAATTGAAAATGGCTCTAATCACTTCCTGAATCACAGAGGAGCATATGCACAGCTAACAAGCTGCAGAAAGCATTTTGAGCTGTCTAAAAAGGTAATTATTTGTCTTGTTTACATTGTCATGGCTTGATAAAACAGTTGCGTGTTCTTTCCTTCTTGTCTGCAGCTGTTAAAGTATGTTCATAACAGATTTAACTTCTTGTTATAATCCTTCAGACGAGCTACGCTCTGATGCGATCCGCTGACATCACCACTCGCTCTGTTCACTTCTTGTTTACTCCGCTTGATGAGCTGCACAAGTGTTGGAGATTAGATTGCATCACATAGCACATTTGTGTGTGAAAGATTTTTTGAACATTTCAAAATTCTCTGTGCGCAATAGCACTCACCGGCAACCCGCTGGTGTCCTGTCTGCACCCCTTAAAGACGAGTTTACTCTCCAGCACAACACATCATGACACAGGTCGTGATGTGTCGTGAAGCAAAGGCATGCTTGTGTCAGTGCACCTTAAGGCTCTTCTTCCCAATCACTTAGTTTAGACGTGCGGCCAGCTCTAGGAAGAGTCCTGTTGGATCTGAATTTCTTCCATTTTCGGATGATGGTGGCTACTGTGCTCATTGGGACCTTCAAAGCAGCAGAAATATTTCTGTACTCTTCCCCAGAATTGTACCTTGACACAATCCGTTGACTTCATGCTTGGTTTGTGCTCTGATGCACTGTCAGCTGTGGGACCTTATATGTAGACAGGTGTGTGCTTTTCCAAATCACATCCAATCAGTTGAATTTACCCTAGGTGGACTCCAATTAAACTGTAGAAACATCTTAAGGACAATCAGTGGAAACAGGGTGCATCTGAGCTAATTTTTGAGATTCATGGCACAGGCTGTGAATACTTATGTCCATGTCATTTCTTAGATTTTGTATTTTTAATAAAATTGCAAAAATCTAAAAAAACCCCCTCTATTTTCAAATTATCATTATGGGGTATTGTGTGTAGAATTATGAGAAAAAAAATGAATTTCATGCATTTTGGAATAAGGCTGTAACATAAAAAAATGTGGAAAAAGTGAAGTGCTGTGAATACTTTCCAGATGCATGGTAGGTAGGTAGGTAGATATATAGATAGACAGATCGGTAGATAGATAGGCAGATAGATAGAGCAACAAATATGTAACAAGAAAATGAGAGTTCTAAGACCTACATCATTGCCAACTGTCTTTCAGTTGGCAATATTAATTTGTTCGTTTCTGTCTCTCTCTCTCTCTGCCTTATTCTTCTAATTTTCTTACTTGCTTTCCCCAGGTGAAAATAATAATTTGCATAAAGAGTGTGCAAAAAGAGAAAAAAAACGACTAATTTAGGTCAGTGTTGATTATGCATCTATTTGAGAAAGGACTGTGGGTGGTTAGAGCCCCAGTTTTATTCAAGGTTAAACTGCTGTTTCACTAAACAACCCCATTACAGTATGCTGCTGTCTCTTGGTGATTTTAACATGATTACAGAGGATCAAGGAGAGGAAGAAAAGATCAATAAGACATTGTTCATGGTTTACCCAGCCAAAATTTATCAGTGTTGCTCGCGATCTGCATTTATAATGCTGAGAACTTAATCTTTAGTGTGTCTTTGTATTGTATGTGCTTTGTTTCTTTAGCTTATTATTTGTAACCATGATTATTGTGATAATAATTGCTTGAATTATTATGCATATATTTCACAGTCAGGCCACAAAATATTTATTGTGATACTTAATTGTGAATGATGGGCTTGGAGGTAACTTAGGCAGACCCATGCGTTGGATCACTTGCATTATGAGGGAACATCAGCTATAAAACTGGCTATTTCTCTGGGCATGATCCAGCATGCAAATGTCTCACCATTGAGGACCCCAGCGGCTGCAGAAAGCCAAGGGGATATGGAATGGTTGTCTGCTTGAGTGGTAGCCATCCAGGACCTAAGATGGTTCCCTTTGTGTGGTAGACGTGGTGAAGCTTGTCACCGGTGCATGCTCCCAGATCGCTTCTGTTCAGTTTGTGACAGCAAATTCAGTTCATCTGAGTTCGTGAGTGCAAATAAATCCCTTGTGTCAAATTCAGAACATACATGGAGTGAAAAAATAAACATGCCTGTAGATATAAACATAAGACATTTTTTTTTAATTGGAGTGGATTTTGAAAATCTAAATAATGAGAATCTTAAGACGTTTTCCTAGTGATGTCGTCTCTTCATCTCACTGTCAAGAAATCACTGAAATGATTCAAAGGCAGAAAAAAGAGAACAGAAAAAAGGAAGTAACAGATAAAAAGAGAAAAATGATCTGTCAGGAAATTCTACTGAGATGCTCTCTCCAGTATGTTGCAGATCTAATGCTGTTCTCCGGTGGGAATAGCGGTAGATTAGCCACATCTGTACAATGGAGAGTGACAGCAACCAAATGCCAAGCTTCAAAATGAAATGAACCTGCAATATGGAAATGGAAAAACTGCCTTGATATATTACGTCTACAACATGACTGTTTATGTACAATTAGCTGAAAAAATGGGCATGCTGTGCTCATTAATAAAACTGCTGTTTACAAGGTCTTATGATGTTTTCACACTGATGCAGTTTAATAATAATTAGGAAAGTCCCAAGACACTCTGCAGTATTTCAAAGCTGATCAGGACATTTCATGATAGTTTGGTTTATAATGTTTGATGCATTACAGACTTTATGAATATTCGTTTTTAACTCCATATATCAAATGCAGTTTCTTCCAAGAAAATTAAATGTGAGCAGTGCCACTTCTGGTATATATTCCAGCTGCAAATCTCAGTTGAAGCAGCTCCAAAGTGTTGTTCTCGTAAACTGAATTTAATCGTCAGTGCTTCCTTCCAGTGGGTAATGATGAAGCTGTCCACAATATCTACATACTGAGCAAACTCCTCCACAGGCATTATACCAAATATTAAGGAAGTCTAGACATTGATTCAAACAGCCGCATCGGGATTATGAAAAACAGTTTTCTTAGGACTGATATTAGCTTCACATCATGTGTGCAGATGCACTCCAGAGTCTTTATTTGTGTTAGCTGTTCCAGTGTGACATAATGGCAAAGCTGGATGTAGTGCAATGGGTAAATGCAACTGAGCAGAGATACAGAGGCTCTGCCAGTGTCATATCAACATAACACTGTATTTCAGCTTATTCTGTCTGTTGCGCTACACCTCTGCAATGTTGCTGTTGTTTCAAGTTGCATCTAAGCATCAATGTTTTGCTTGGCGTTAAAGCCAAGCTGTTTAGATCCCAGCAATGAAGACAGCTGTGGATATCACAGCCAGCCAATACACAGGTACTGTGAGTGCTGTACAGAGCGGCGTCACAAACGCTTAATTTTTACAGTCAAAACTGCTGTGCCTCAGGGATGTCTTTGGCTCCTTCATTGTTCAATGTTTTCATGGACTGAGTGTTAGGTAGGGTTGTCCTGACCTTGACTTTGCGGATGACACTGTGATCTTTTCAGAATCAATGGATATGCTGATTGCAGCACCTAAGCTGTGTGAGAAATCAGAGCATCTGAGTTTGTGTTTGTCTTGGGTCAAGCCTAGGATCCGGGTTTTCCATGACTTCCTGCAGTCAGACATCAGAAATGTAACTGTATCTGCTAAAAGTGTTGAACTTATAGAAAATCTCACCTTTACAGGAGAATGAAGGTGCAAATCTTGAGGTTTCTCAGGAATTTCTGTCTTACTGTATGGATGTGAAACTCAGGTGCTAAACATTGACCTAAGGCAACACTGGATGTCTTTCATAACTCATCACTATGGAAGATCACTGGGTACCACTACAACTAATTTTTGACAAAAAGCAGTTACCTAGGGAAACACAGATGAGTAGCACTGCTTGCATTGTGAAGTCAGCATCAGCTATGACTTTATCGCCATATGTCATGTTTCACTGTAAATGTTCCAGCCCATTGAGGATCGCAGTGGCTGGAGCAGACTAAGGGGAGGCCCATACTTCACCTGGCTGCAGGAGATGGATGATTACTTTCAGAGTTGGGCATGGACCACTTGCTTTGCCTAGGTGATGTGTGGCATGCTGCTGGATTTGCCTTGACTTGCCATCAGGCGCAGTGTACAGTAGTGTTCAGAATAATAGTAGTGCTAAGTGACTAAAAAGATTAATCCAGGTTTTGAGTATATTTCTTATTGTTACATGGGAAACAAGGTACCAGTAGATTCAATAGATTCTCACAAATCCAACAAGACCAAGCATTCATGATATGCACACTCTTAAGGCTATGAAACTGGGCTATTAGTAAAAAAAAAAAGTAGAAAAGGGGGCGTTCACAATAATAGTAGCATCTGCTGTTGACGCTACAAACTCAAAACTATTATGTTGAAACTGCTTTTTTAGCAATCCTGTGAATCACTAAACTAGTATTTAGTTGTATAACCACAGTTTTCCATGATTTCTTCACATCTGCAAGGCATTAATTTTGTTGGTTTGGAACCAAGATTTTGCTGGTTTACTAGTGTGCTTGGGGTCATTGTCTTGTTGAAACACCCATTTCAAGGGCATGTCCTCTTCAGCATAAGGCAACATGACCTCTTCAAGTATTTTGACATATCTAAACTGATCCATGATACCTGCTAAGCGATAACATAGCAGGTATCAACATTTAACAGAGGGACTTTGCGGGGGATTCTTGCAAATAAATTAGCTTCACACAGGCATCTTCTAACTGTCACAGCACTAACTCCAGACTGTCTTTGATCATCCTGGAGCTGATCAGTGGGTGAGCCTTTGCCATTCTGGTTATTCTTCTTTCCATTTTGATGGTTGTTTTCCGATTTCTTCCACGCGTCTCTGTTTTTTTTGTCCATTTTAAAGCATTGGAGATCATTGTAGATGAACAGCCTATAATTTTTTACACCTGCGTATAAGTTTTCCCCTCTCCAATTAACTTTTTAATCAAACTACGCTGTTCTTCTGAACAATGTCTTGAACGTCCCATTTTCCTCAGGCTTTCAAAGAGAAAAGCATGTTCAACAGGTGCTGGCTTCATCCTTAAATAGGGGACACCTGATTCACACCTGTTTGTTCCACAAATTTGACAAACTCACTAACCAAATGCCATACTCCTATTATTGTGAACACCCTCTTTTCTACTTTTTTACTAATAGCCCAATTTCATAGCCTTAAGAGTGTGCATATCATGAATGCTTGGTCTTGTTGGATTTGTGAGAATCTATTGAATCTACTGGTACCTTGTTTCCCATGTAACAATAAGAAATATACTCAAAACCTGGATTAATCTCTTTAGTCACATAGCACTACTATTATTCTGAACACTACTGTACATGCACTGGTATTGTGAGGCAGCAGTGATCGCACCTTCAACCACCAAAAATCCTTCCAGTCCAGTTCTGCTATATAGTACAATATTCAGATACCTCACATAGGCGGGTTCATGGTGAGCAAACCAGTAGCGGCTGGCCCATAGGGGGTGCTCGGGCGCTGCCCTCCTAGATGTGGAGGGGAAAAGTCATAATATATATATTTAAAAAGTATTATCAATGTCAGTTTTACTTAATAGTATGTGCCTACATGTAATATGAATGATTAAAACAACACTTCCTCCAACTGACTCTCATTCAACAGTGCAGTTCCACCAACAGAAGCAGCGAACGTATCATTCCTCGTCTTGGGCGGTCATTCAAAGCACCCTTGAAGTGCAGCGAAATAACCAATTGTATGTAGTTGCTAGGGAAAATTAATAAATATTTGGCAAATCCGCATCCACCTCTGGCAGCTGCGGACTGACTCCTCTGGATCCACTTGAGCTCAGGTGAGCTGACGAGCTGCTCGGATTTATTCCCGAATGTTGCTCCTGGTGTGGAAACGAGGATGAAAATTTAAGATAAAAGGAATGAGTGATGTTTTTTTGTATGTTTTAGGGGGTCAAAGCTGTGATCTTTATTGGGACAGCAGACCAGTTATAACGGTAATAGGGGAGGCCGGGGCTGTTTGTAACAGTGTTCAAAGCTGCAGCCATGCTGGTATTTTGATTTCACTTTACACGTTATGAGGATCAGTTCATAGAAGTGAAATATTCTTTGGAGTATTCCACAGTCTAAAACAAATTATTTGCTCAGTTTAAAAACAAAACAAAACCCTAAAATAGCAATTTGCATGTTTTTTAAAGAAATTCTAACTCAGCCACTGAGTACACACAAGACACTTATAGTCAGACAAACCCAAGTTTAGCAACGCATTTAATTAAGTGGTTTTGTATACTTAATTTGCTTTGTCCTCTACACTGTTAATTAATTTTAACCAATTTAATTAAAGGTTTTGGTGTTATTAGTTAGTCAAGTTATTTAATTTAAGTTTTTCAAGCTTCTTTAGTTTGCCTCCATTCCACTCAGTAATGTTCATGCAAAATATTACCTTAATTTTCTCTCGCTCACACACACACACACACACGCTCTCTCTCTCACTCTCACTCTCGCTCTCTCTCTCTCACTCTCGCTCTCTCTCTCTCACTCTCGCTCTCTCTCTCTCACTCTCGCTCTCTCTCTCTCACTCTCGCTCTCTCTCTCTCACTCTCGCTCTCTCTCTCTCACTCTCACACGCTCTCTCTCTCTCACACGCTCACTCTCACACACACACACTCTCGCTCTCTCTCTCTCACTCTCACACGCTCTCTCTCTCACTCTCACTCTCACACGCTCTCTCACTCTCTCACACGCTCTCTCACTCTCTCACACGCTCTCTCTCACACGCTCTCTCTCACACGCTCTCTCTCACACGCTCTCTCTCTCTCTCTCACACGCTCTCTCTCTCTCTCTCACACGCTCTCTCTCTCTCTCTCACACGCTCTCTCTCTCTCTCTCTCTCTCTCTCTCTCTCTCAAGGTGGTGTGAACATTGTCGTATGTACATAATGTTCTTTTGTCAATTGAAGAATTTTTCCATATTTTGAAAGAGTCTAAATTTGGTGATATTTTCTATTTTGTTAAGGGGGTGTCATTGTGAACCCCGGGATCTGTTTGTCTGAAGATAATGGCAGTTCAGTACAGTTTGGTGTACTATGTGTGTAATTGGTGTCAAATGGTGAAATGTTCTTTGCTCAAGAACTTGAGTGTTGTATTTGATACTGTTCCTTTCCAAAGTAGAAATGGGGCCTAATATAGCTGTAAATGGTTAACTTTATCTGTAAAACTGCTGATTTTGAGAGGGACATGAAATGATTATTGTGGAATTGTAGTAATTTTCCGACTGTTCACTTGAATGCCTGTACTGGACAAGGCAAGGGAATCTATTGGCACAGCAGCCCCACCAAGACTGTTTTTCACCAGCCGCCACTGGAGCAAAGCCTCTGCTTCTACACACAGGGATGCACAGTAGTGCATCAAACTACAAAACTGAACTTAAAACCTAAATTTAGAAATGAAATTAAAGTACACACCAATGAAAAATACAAAACTTCTCACTTACTTAGTCATCTCACTTACCCACAGAACATCTGGATGTTGTAGAGTGTTGGATCATCCTCTAGAGGAGCCAGCTGCTGGAGACACAGCTGCTCACATCCTCCATTGAAACCATCAGAGCAATCGATGCCGATGTGGTGGTCGTAGCACCCGGTCCCATCCTTCATAGGACTTAGCCCTGGAGGACACTGGGGAAGGAAAAGTGTTTTATATTACTAAATATTTTCACTTACAGATGTTTACTTCCATTTGGAGACACCTTCTTCCACAGTGAGATGCAGAAACATTAATGCAAATCTCAGATGGGACATGTGAACATTTCCAACATCTGTGCCACAGAAGATAAAGAGCCCGATTTGTGTTCCCATTAGTGCAGCTGTGTGAACACTGTCTGCAAAGACGCATGAGGCAACATGTTTTCATGTATAATTCTATTATCATCCTAACTAACTGCATAAGGCTTCAATGAAAGAACCACTAAAGCCAGCGTTCAACATTCAGCCACAGTAAGGAAATTCCAGAGTGTGTAATCACTGCCCTGTTTTCAGGCAGTGTTCAAGTTTTCACCTTGTCTGTGTATCAGGAAGAAAAGAGCCTAAGGATAGCAGGGTTACTTGATTAGATACTGTGGCAGACTAAATGAAAAGAGCAGTGTCCTCTACAGTGAAACCTTCTTTAAAAGAAACGGGTTGAAAATTCAGTTTGCAAAGAATTCAAAACGAAGCATCATTTAATGACTGAAACCCTGGAATGAAACTTTATTCTTATGAAGTGTGTTAACCACTTTATCACAGATAAACCGATAACAAAAGAGAGCAAATTAATTGCTTTTATTGTGCAGCTGACAACTTATGAATTGAAATGCACTAGTGATGTTGTAAGGTTACAAAAAAAACCAAAAACCTGTTAGACCTGACTTCACCTCAGTTCCCTCATTTTACAGTCACTTTAAGGCTTTTGCTTGCAATTTCTTTCAAAGACTCGTCAAGTCGAATTCACATTATGTTTTCTCTCAGCTACTGCTTCAAAAGAAACTTTGATGGAGTGCATTTTAACAAGGCACCTTCACCTCTACAACAGCGACAAGGCAGCAAGTTTCTTTTGGAGTACTGAGGGATCAGCAGCTGCTTACTTTATTATTCAGGTCTCCTGCATTCATCACAGGTGCCAGTACCTCATTTGGCTAATAAAGCGCTCACACACACACACACACACACACACACACACACACACACACACACACACACACACACACACACACACACACACACACACACACACACACACACACACATCAAAGATTCCACTAGGCTTAATAATTTGTGGATGTAAAGAATACGTAACATCTTTATTTTTGTCATGCATGTCGCTAAAAAACAAAAATAATAAGATCCAGAGTAGCTGTGTGTCAAGACAATTGAAATATGAACTGGAACAACACCAGCACCTTACAAGTTTGAGACCATTTCACATCATCTTTGGTTCTGTCATAGTGCTTCTGTTATCATTCTTCTTTTCTGCGGAGTCTGCTACTGACATAAGACAGTCCAATTCTGTTGAGCCCTTTAAATCGAGACTGAAGACACAGCTGTTCTCTCTAAGTTATAATTACCTTTAATGAATCATTGGCTTGTCTCTCAATTTAATTACTCACAACACCCATGGGGAAGGACTCAATCTCATGAAACTCTAATTTTAGATAGTGATAACAAACTACTGTATAGGACTCTCCAACCAATGAGGATGTTACATATTACATTGATGTTAAAATGGTTTCTTTGTGTCCAAGCTATTTCCTAGAGTGCCAGATCTTTGCACCTTGCTGGCTGGCTGTCAGCGTACAAGTATTCAAGGCGCTTCACTTTTTCTGCATTTTGTTACAGCATTATTCCAAAGCTCCAAAATGGAGCAAATTAATTTTTAATTTTTCCATCAAAATTGTGCTCACAACGCCACATAATGACAACATCAAAAAAACATTTCTTGAATTTTTTGCAAATTTATTAAAATAAAATAAAAACTAATAAATCACATGTATGTATGTATTCACACCCTTTGCTCAATAATTTTTTGATGCACCTTTGGTGGCAATTGAATATGATGCTGCAAGCTTGGTGCACCCATCTGTGGCCAGTTTTGTCAATTTCAATTTCAATTTATTTTCATTTATGTAACACCAAATCACAACAAGGTTGCCTCAAGGCACTTCACACAAGTAAGGTTTAACCTTACCAACCACCAGAGCAACAGTGGTAAGGAAAACCTCCCTCTGAGGAAGAAACCTTAAGCAGACCAGACTCAAAAGGGTGACCCTCTGCTTGGGCCACGAATTACAAAACCATTCACATGCCGGTGCACAAGATGTTTCTGGAACAGATACCACACCCATATCTGGATTGAGCCACACCTCAATCAGAGAGAAAAGAAAAAAGCAGAATCAAGCATCAGAAAGACAAATACAGTGAAATTTGTCAGCATTAAGCAACAAGAAAAAAAGAAGAAATTCTAAGGTGATTGTGGGCCACTGGCCCTAATCTTCACTAAAACACCCAGAATTTAGATAAAGTTGAGGCTGGGCCCTGCTCCGTTTCCTAATAAAATGAATAAGAACAGTAAAAAGCATAGAAACATATAATGCCAGTATGCTAGCCATACGAAAGGGAAAATAAGTGCATCTTAAGTCTGGACTAAAAAGTCTCTACAGAATCTGACTGTTTTATTGATGCAGGGAGATCATTCCACAGAACAGGGGCACAATAAGAGAAAGCTCTGTGACCTGCAGACTTTTTATTCACCCTAGGGACACTAAGTAGTCCTGCACCTTGAGAACACAAAGCCCGGGCTGGTACGTAGGGTTTAATTAGGTCAGCTTGGTTGGGAGGTGACAGTCTGTGAACAATTTTATAGGTTAGTAGCAGAACCTTAAAATCTGATCTCAATGGGACAGGAAGCCAATGAAGAGACGCCAAAATGGGTGTAATGTGGTCAAACTTTCTGCTTCGTGTCAAAACTCTGGCAGCAGCATTTTGAACCAACTGGAGACCCCTAATCCTGGACTGCGGTAAACCAGAAAATAGAATTTTGCAGTAGTCCAATTTAGAAGAGAAAAATGCATGAATCAGGGTCTCAGCATAAGCCATAGATAGGATGGGATGAATCTTCACTATATTTCGCAGGTGGAACAAAGCACTCTTCGTAATATCTCTAATGTGGAGGTCAAAGGACAATGTAGGATCAAAAATTACCCCAAGGTTCCTCACTTTGTCAGTGTGATGTATGACACACGAACCTAGGCTAAGCGTTAACTGGTCAAATTTATGCCGATGTCTCACTGGACCAAGAACCACCATTTCAGTCTTATCAGAGTTTAAAAGTAAGGAGTTTCTAGACATCCAACTTTTCACTGCTGCAAGGCAATCTTCTAAGGATTTTATGTGAACGAGATTACCAGCAGTTATCGGCATGTATAACTGAGTATCATCTGCATAGCAGTGAAAGGTAATCCCAAAATGCCGCAATATGTGCCCAAGGGGAGCTATATAAAGGGAGAAAAGCAGGGGGCCTAAGACGGACCAAATTTCATGTCACTAAGGTTAGAGGTAGTGTTACTGTACAAAACACAGTGAGAACGACTGGTCAGGTATGACAGTAACCACGCAAGGGCACTCCCAGTAATCCCAAAATGATTCTCCAGCCTATCGAGTAGAATATGATGATCCACAGTATCAAATGAGCACTGAGATTTAACAGCACCAGAACTGTAGTCGTGTCTGAATCCATTGCAAGTAGAAGATCATGCACCACTTTAGTGAGAGCCATCTCTGTGGAATGATATTTCCTAAAAGCAGACTTCAGTGGCTCAAGAAGATTTTTTGTCCATTCCACATTGCAGAACCTCTCAAGCTCCATCAGGATGGATGCGAGCACAGCAATTTTCACATCTCTCCAGAGTCCACAGATGTTCATGATGGGGCACTCAAGGACAATCACAGAGTTGTCCTGAACCTACTCCTTTGATAGCTTGGCTGTGTGCTTAGGGACACTGTCCTGCTGAATGATGGAACTGTCACCCCAGTAGCCAGGTCAAGAGCACTCTGCAGCAGGTTTCCAACCAGGATGTCTCTATACATTGCTGCATTCATCATTCCCTGAATCCTGACTAGTCTCTAAATTCCTGAGTTCCTACCACTGAAAAACATCCCCACAGCATGATGCTGCCACCACCATGGTCACTGTAGGGCTGGTGCCTGGTTTCCTCCAAATATGTCACCTAGCATTCATGCCAAAGAGTGTAATATTTGTCTCATCAGACCAGAGGATTTTACTTTTCATGGTGTGAGAGTCCTTCAGGTGACTTTTGGTAAACTCCTGGTGGGCTGCCATGTGCTTTTTATTAAATAGAGGCTTTGATCTGGCCACTCTACCATACAGCCCTGATTGGTGGATTGCTGCAGAGATGGCTGTCTTTCTTGAAGGTTCTCCTCTCTCCACAGAGGAATGCTGGAGCTCTGACAGAATGACCGTCCTGTTATTGGTTAACTCTGACTAAGGTCCTTCTCCCCGATTGCTCAGTTTAGATGTGCAGCCAGCTCTAGAGTCCTCGTGGACCCGTACTCATTGGGACCTTCAAAGCTGCAGAAATGTTTCTCTACCACTGTGCCTCGAGACAATCCTGTCTCAGAGGTTTACAAACCATTCCTTTGACTTCATGCTTTGTTTAAGCTCCGACATGCACTGTCAACTGTGGAACATATGACAGGTGTGTGCCTTTCCAAATGATGTTCAATCAACTGAATTTACCCCAGGTGGACTCCAATTAAGCTGTAGAAACATTGGGGTGCACAACACCGGCATGATGGTTCGTGCACACGACGGTGTCTGTCGAGCAGGAACAGCAGCTCACAGTGTGGGCTGCTGTTCCTGCTCCCACTGTGTTCCATGGGACGAGCTGCACCACATTGTGCTGCAGATGTGGAGGAAAATAAAATAAAAGCCACTTATATAGTAAGTTCCTTCTGCTGCTCCCTTGTTTGCACTCGGGGTCGCCACAGCAAATCCAAGGCGGATCTGCATGTTGAATTGGCACAGGTTTTATGCCGGATGCCCTTCCTGACGCAACTCCACATTACATGGAGAAATGTGGCAGGGGTGGGATTTGAACCTGGAACCTTCTGCACTGAAGGCAAGGGCATTAACCACTTGGCCACCACCCCTACACAAAAACCACCTATATAATTTGTGAATATCACTGGGTTGATATAAATAGTACATAAAGGGGGACGCAATAAAGAACCCCATGGTTAAATAACCCTGGATAATATATATATATATATATATACGAGGGCTGTCAATAAAGTAATGGTCCTTTTTATTTTTTTCAAGAACTATATGGATTTCATTCATATGTTTTTACGTCAGACATGCTTGTACCCTCGTGCGCATGCGTGAGTTTTTCCACGCCTGTCGCTGATGTCATTCGCCTGTGAGCACTCCTTGTGGGAGGAGTCGTCCAGCCCCTCGTCGGAATTCCTTTGTCTGAGAAGTTGCTGAGAGACTGGCGCTTTGTTTGATCAAAATTTTTTCTAAACCTGTGAGACACATCGAAGTGGACACAGTTCGAAAAATTAAGCTGGTTTTCAGTGAAAATTTTAACGGCTGATGAGAGATTTTGAGGTGATTCTGTTGCTTTAAGGACTTCCCACGGTGCGAGACGTCGCTCAGCGCTCTCAGCCGCCGTCGTCAGCCTGTTCAAGCTGAAAACCTCCACATTTCAGGTTCTATTGATCCAGGACGTCGTGAGAGAACAGAGAAGTTTCAGAAGAAGTCGGTTTCAGCATTTTATCCAGATATTCCACTGTTAAAGGAGATTTTTTTAATGAAAGACGTGCGGACGGGTCTGCGCGTCGGGACGCAGCCGCCGCGACGCTCCGCCACAGGAAAAACACCTCTGTTGAAAGCCTAAGGACAAGTTGGAACATGTCCTGCCTGTTAAACAATTTCTCATATACTCACTCCACTGAAAGCCATCAAAAGCCGCCTGGATTTTACAAATGGTTATCAACACGGGGGTGTTTTTCCTGTGCCGCCGCACCGCGTCGGCTGCGTCCCGACACGCGGATCCGTCCGCATGTCTTTCATTAAAAAAATCTCCTTTAACAGTGGAATATCCGGATAAAATGCTGAAACCGACTTCTTCTGAAACTTCTCTGTTCTCTCACGACGTCCTGGATCAATAGAGCCTGAAATGTGGAGGTTTTCAGCTTGAACAGGCTGACGACAGCGGCTGAGAGCGCTGAGCGACGTCTCGCACCGAGGGAAGTCCTTAAAGCGACAGAATCACCTCAAAATCTCTCATCAGCCGTTAAAATTTTCACTGAAAACCAGCTTAATTTTTCGAACCATGTCCACTTCGATGTGTCTCACAGGTTTAGAAAAAATTTTGATCAAACAACGCGCCAGTCTCTCAGCAACTTCTCAGACAAAGGAATTCCGACGTATATACGAGGGCTGTCCATAAAGTATAGGTCCTTTTTATTTTTTTCAAAAACTATATGGATTTCATTCATATGTTTTTACGTCAGACATGCTTGAACCCTCGTGCGCATGTGTGAGTTTTTCCACGCCTGTCGGTGACGTCATTCGCCTGTGAGCACTCCTTGTGGGAGGAGTCGTCCAGCCCCTCGTCGGAATTCCTTTGTCTGAGAAGTTGCTGAGAGACTGGCGCTTTGTTTGATCAAAATATTTTTCTAAACCTGTGAGACACATCGAAGTGGACACGGTTCGAAAAATTAAGCTGGTTTTTGGTGAAAATTTTAACAGCTGATGAGAGATTTTGAGGTGATACTGTCGCTTTAAGGACTTCCCACGGAGCGAGACGTCGTGCAGCACTCCCAGGCGCCATCGTCAGCCTGTTTCAAGCTGAAAACCTCCACATTTCAGGCTCTATTGATCCAGGACGTCGTGAGAGAACAGAGAAGTTTCAGAAGAAGTCGATTTCAGTATTTTATCCGGATATTCCACTGTTAAAGGAGATTTTTTTAATGAAAGACGTGCGGGTGGATTGCAGCGTTGGCTCGCAGCCGCCGCGACGCTCCGCCACAGGAAAAACACCTCCGTTGGAAGCCTTAAGGACAAGTTGGAACATGTCCAGCTGTTAAACAATTTCTCATATACTCACTCCACTGAAAGCCATCAAAAGCCGCCTGGATTTTACAAATGGTTATCAACACGGAGGTGTTTTTCCTGTGCCGCCGTCGTGCTGCACGACGTCTCGCTCCATGGGAAGTCTTTAAAGCAACAGTATCACCTCAAAATCTCTCATCAGCCGTTAAAATTTTCACCGAAAAAGGACCTATACTTTATGGACAGCCCTCGTATATATATATATATATATATATATATATATATATATATATATATATATATATTTCAGACGTGACGTTCAGATCGCCTGCTGCGTGTCCACATAAACTGGTGGTCCAGTCCAGCTGGAACAGCCTGTCAGTGTGCACACTCTTCAGCCAGTCACAGAAGTAATATATGTTTTATGTTTTCGATGTGAGGACTGCAAGCGTACACACGCGCGTGTCCGTCAAAACACAGTGCGTGTTCTGCAGCTCTGATGTCCAGACCAGAGATGTCAACAGCTGCCACGCCTCCGTATGTTCAGCGCATAGATCAAGGTGTCACTCTCTGATCAGATGAGAGGCACCTCGCCTGTGGTGGAGCACGTGAACCACACGTATGCACGTGTTGGGGGGAGGAGTGGGGGGTAGTGCGTGACACGCGCACACGTGTTGTGGGGGGAACAGATACTCTGTGGCACGCCATATCTCGGTAACTCCACAGTCGTGGGGCACTCAGACAAATTTCACAGCAGCCAGACAGTGATTGTCTGCAGACTGTTGTTGTGCCAAGAGTGTGACTGGCCACACATTTTCTAAGTGCCATGCGAGCAGTGTTAGATGTTCGTGTGTGTCATCTAGAATTTGGCTGACACCTGCCACGAGAGCGTGCGATGGGTTCGGAAAGCACACACTCTGTCTGATGTGCGCAAATAGTTGTCACAACAGGTGTGCAAGATGTGAGAGGCAGGGAGGATTACACACGTTTTGCATACAATTCCTACTTCATGCGCACTTCGACCAAACTTCGCACTATGTGTGAAGGGGCCCTAAAGCATGCAGGGCTTTTGCTCTCAAGGACCTGAGCTGGTGAACCCTGTTCTACACATTCTGTTTCTTCGGGACAATGGTTTATATCTCACTGGCATGTATTCATTTTTCAACCTGGTCTCATGGCAAGTCATGATTCAGCAGCATGAAATATACATTAATCTATTGGTTTGTGATATTGTGACAAAAAACGCCTCATTTTTGTCACGGCAGCACAAATTCATTCTAATTCATTCCATGACGGCTGCACAAAATTAAAAGTGAAGTGGGAGGGTTGGGGTGGTTAAGGTTAGGGTGGGGGGAAAGAGTAAGATTAGGTTATGGTTGATGTTAGGGTCGAGGGTAGGAGTAGGGTTATTGAGTTAAAAAAAAAAAAAACCCTGTCATGAAAATTTGACTCATTTCGTCACGGGAGCATTAAAAAAAGTGAAACTGGGCTGTCATTTTTAGACTTTGCTTTGAAGTTTTGTTTTGCGTATCACTTTAAGATATACTGGCACTACAAAAATAGCTTGAGTTGAATTTTGAATTATTTTTTCAAAGTTAGTTGAGATCCAGGAGATAGGTTTATAAACATCTGTCATCACGCTAATTGAATTCTAGGATGTCTGTCACTCTCACACTGATGGTTTTTACAGCATTAGCCTATTTACAGAAACCACCGTCTTTGATGTGTACAAAGCACAGTAGGACTGCCTGAGGCCCAACAAACAAATGTAAGCCAGCTTTATGACACTTCAAAAGAGGAAAATGTGACTGATGTCCTCGGAGACTGTATAATTTCTACTCATACTCTGGTACTAAATTATTTGCAAGACTGCAATTATTATCTTCAATGGTCAATACAAAAGTATTTTCTCAGCCCAACAGTAGAGAAAGCTGGGACACAGTGATCAGGAATATTGTTTTGCGGCAGCATAAATACATTATGCATAGGTTTAGGTCATTCTATTGTGGATTTAATACAGTAGGTTATTGTTTATAAGGCTGCATTATTTATGTCTCCCCAAGTGTAATTTACAGGTGTTTAATCAATTTTAAAATTTTTGATTCACTGTGCCCCGGACGCTAATTCATGGGCCACAGTGAATCAGTGTCCGGGGCACAGTGAATCAACTTAGAATATATTGAAAATCACATGATTATAAAGATTTCTTCAAAATTATTAAATATATGCTGATGCATAAACTATAAGCTATAATCCAGCAAACCAGCTATGTAATGTCTGAGTGTCTTATACAGTGATTATACAGAGTGATATACAGAGTGATATACAGTGATATAAGTCCTTTAGAATCTATTATAAATACAACTGTCATAATTTCTGTTCAAACGTGAAAACAGTTGTTTATATACACAAATTATAGAAATAATTCATGGAAAAAATAAATGTATACGAGGGCTGTCAATAAAGTAACGGTCCTTTTTATTTTTTTCAAAAACTATATGGATTTCATTCATATGTTTTTACGTCAGACATGCTTGAACCCTCGTGCGCATGCGTGAGTTTTTCCACGCCTGTCGGTGACGTCATTTGCCTGTGAGCACTCCTTGTGGGAGGAGTCGTCCAGCCCCTCGTCGGAATTCCTTTGTCTGAGAAGTTGCTGAGAGACTGGCGCGTTGTTTGATCAAAATTTTTTCTAAACCTGTGAGACACATCGAAGTGGACACGGTTCGAAAAATTAAGCTGGTTTTCAGTGAAAATTTTAACGGCTGATGAGAGATTTTGAGGTGATTCTGTCGCTTTAAGGACTTTTCACAGTGCGAGACGTCGCTCAGCGCTCTCAGGCAGCGTCATCAGCCTGTTCAAGCTGAAAACCTCCACATTTCAGGCTCTGTTGATCCAGGACGTCGTGAGAGAACAGAGAAGTTTCAGAAGAAGTCGGTTTCAGCATTTTATCCGGATATTCCACTGTTAAAGGAGATTTTTTTAATGAAAGACGTGCGGACGGATCCGTGCGGACGGATCCGTGCGGACAGATCCGCGCGTCGGGACGCAGCCGACGCGGTGCGGCGGCACAGGAAAAACACCTCCGTGTTGATAACCATTTGTAAAATAGAGGCGGCTTTTGATGGCTTTCAGTGGAGTGAGTATATGAGAAATTGTTTAACAGGCAGGACATGTTCCAACTTGTCCTTAAGGCTTTCAACAGAGGTGTTTTTCCTGTGGCGGAGAGTCGCGGCGGCTGCGTCCCGACGCGCGGACCCGTCCGCACGTCCTTCATTAAAAAAATCTCCTTTAACAGTGGAATATCCGGATAAAATGCTGAAACCGACTTCTTCTGAAACTTCTCTGTTCTCTCACGACGTCCTGGATCAACAGAGCCTGAAATGTGGAGGTTTTCAGCTTGAACAGGCTGATGACGCTGCCTGAGAGCGCTGAGCGACGTCTCGCACTGTGAAAAGTCCTTAAAGCGACAGAATCACCTCAAAATCTCTCATCAGCCGTTAAAATTTTCACTGAAAACCAGCTTAATTTTTCGAACCGTGTCCACTTCGATGTGTCTCACAGGTTTAGAAAAAATTTTGATCAAACAACGCGCCAGTCTCTCAGCAACTTCTCAGACAAAGGAATTCCGACGAGGGGCTGGACGACTCCTCCCACAAGGAGTGCTCACAGGCGAATGACGTCACCGACAGGCGTGGAAAAACTCACGCATGCGCACGAGGGTTCAAGCATGTCTGACGTAAAAACATATGAATGAAATCCATATAGTTTTTGAAAAAAATAAAAAGGACCGTTACTTTATTGACAGCCCTCGTAAGCTTCAACAAGTAATATTTGTCATTCACATGTTACTGGGGCTTAGTAAATCACTTTCTAAACTGATTCAATGTGCCCCCATTCACTGTGTCCTGGGTGCGTGTGACACACGAGTCATGTTATCAAATATCTGATAGTCTGGAGAAGACATAACACATGCTCATCAGTTGGACTGGGCTGGCTAAGAATTTTTTGGGCCACCTTTCCTCTGTTGTGAGAAATAAACACAAAGACACTGACATCCACAAAATTTACTTTTGATAGGAAAAAACGACTTCACTTGCCACTTAGTTTTACCCTAAATCTATCCAAAAACAAAACACTAATTTATAAGGGGATGTCTTTATGCATAAAAATATGGCGTAACTGCTTCAAATATATATGCAGTTTTGCAGATATAGCTACTGATTCACTGTGCCCCTTGATTCACCATGCCCCGGTTTCCCCTATAATAGCAAATACATGCAGAATATACACATATTTATTTATTTATTGTATTTGAATATTACTAAAAACTTATTAGTATAGCTCAAATTATTCAAGATAATGCATTGTTTTCATTTGTTTTGTTGTACGGTCAGTCACAGTCACAGTCAGTCAGAGCTGCGTGTCGTCAGAGCGAGCTGCAAAAAGTTTGTACCTGAGTTTTCAGAGGTGGGGTTTGTAGTTGCCATCTGCCACGCCGGTGTTTGCCAACCCGGACAGTGGGAATACCACCTCAACCGGCAACTTAGCCCAGCGACTGGACAGCAACAACGTCCGAGGCCCAACGTGGTGAATTCACTGAGGCCGCGCGCTGCGTCACGAGTGCCGCTTCCCCGAGGCCTCGTGCAGCCACCGCGGATCCATCAGCGCGGAAACACCGAGGCCGCGCGGCACCAGCGCAGTGCAGATCCATCCCGGTGACAAACAACGCAGGCTGTTAACATCGGCGATCGACAAGCTGCTCATAAGCCGACCATGGGGCCTAAGAAGGTTCTGACAGCGGAGGAAGGTGACGATATTAAAAAATCTCTGGACTTTTTATCAGAGGAGATTTCTGTTGTGAAGCAGCAACAGAAATCAATCATGGATCTGGTGGAGGAGGTGAAGGCATTACGGCTCCAGAATGCCGAGAAAGACCGGCATCTGGTGCAGCTGGAAAATAGAGTGGCTGAATTGGAGCAGTACACCAGAATTAACGACGTCATCATCACAGGTCTTCACATCAAACCACGGTCCTACGCACGGGCGGTAACAGATGAGAGCGGAGGGGAGCCCAGTGAACAGGAGGTCAGCTCTGTGGAAAAACAGGTTGCTGATTTCCTCCTATCTAAAGGTATAGAAATGGATTTAAATAACATTGAAGCGTGCCACCCTCTGCCCCGGAGAAATGACGGTGATAAACGAACCGTCATCATGAGATTCATCAACAGAAAACACAAAACAGCACTGTTAAAACAAGGAAGAAAACTGAAAGGGACAAACGTATTCATCAATGAACATCTCACCAAACGGAATGCCGACATCGCCAGGAAAGCACGCTTCTTGAAGAAACAGGGAAAAATCCAGCACACATGGACTTCAAACTGTAAAATATTCATCAAACTGAACGGATCACCAGAACAAGCAAAAGTCATGGCAATAAGGAACATCGAGGAGCTGGACAAATATGAACAATAGTGTTTCTTAAAGTGAGGATCTGGACAAATATGACCAATAAGGTATGAGGACACAAACACATCACAACACCATGACACAGACCAGAGGAACCTATTCATCTACTACCTATTCATCTACATCTGGAGACAAGAAGGATATAACTCAAAGGATTGCTGATCATGGAAAAGTAGAACTGAGAACATTTAAATACACAGACCACAATGTACTGGACTTGGAGCACGATATAGACCCGGACAATAATTTCTTCTCAAATATCAATGACAGTTGTTGCTATTATACAGATGAACAGTTTAATCGGATCATTAAAACGGATAACAAATTATCAATAATCCATTTCAACAGCAGAAGTCTATATGCAAACTTTAACAACATTAAAGAATATTTAAGTCAGTTTAAAAAAATATTTAACATAATTGCTATATCAGAAACATGGATCAATGAAGATAAAGGAATGGATTTGAACTGGATGGATATGAATTTAATTGTGTAAACAGAAAAAATAAGAGTGGAGGAGGAGTGGCTGTGTATGTGGATAAGAACATGGATTATAAAATAGTAGACAATATGACAACTGTGATTGATAACTTATTAGAATGTATAACTATTGAAATATGTGAAGAAAAAAGCAAAAATGTATTAGTCAGCTGTATATATAGAGCACCAGGATCTAGTATTGAAACATTCACTGACTGTATGGGAAAAATGTTCTCAAAAACTAATCAAAAAACTGTGTTCATTTGTGGTGACTTAAATATTGATCTGCTCAATCCAAATAAGCATAAAATAACAGATGAATTTATCAGTATAATGTACAGTATGAGTTTATATCCAAAAATCACCAGGCCAAGCAGAATTACATCCCATAGTGCTACCTTAATTGATAATATATTCAGCAATGATATTGAGAATAACACTGTGAGTGGATTATTAATCAATGACATTAGTGATCATCTACCAGTTTTCATCGTTTATAATAGAAACCATCGGCGGAATCAGCCAGAGGAGAAAAAAAAATACAGGCGAGTGCGGACAGAGGAAAACATGAACACACTAAAGAAGGATTTACAGGAGCAAAACTGGGAAAAGGTATACAGTGAAAGTGATGTTGATAGTGCATATGAAACTTTTTTACAAATATTTACATCATTATATGATAAAAACTGTCCAATTAAACAAGACTACAGAAAACAAAAAATCCAAGCTCGACCATGGATGACGAAAGGGTTACGAAATGCATGTAATAAGAAAAATACACTGTATAGAGAATTCATAAAACTAAAGACTAAAGAGGCAGAAAATAGATATAAGAAATACAAAAATAGATTAACTAATATTATACGGGTATGTAGGAAGGAATATTATAGTAACATATTATATAATAACAAAAACAATATTAAAGGAATATGGGATATATTAAATAGCATTATCAAAAATGGTAATAAAAAACAGAGTTACCCTCAGTATTTCATTGATAATAATGTCAAGAAGGAAAATAAGGATGAGGTAGTCAACGGTTTTAATAATTTTTTTGTAAATATTGGACCAAGCTTGGCAGAAAAAATTCCCGATTCCCAACCTGAGGATTGGGATAATAATCTCATAGAAAGAAATCCCTGTTCAATGTTCCTCACAGCAGTGGATGGAAATGAAATTATAGACATTGTGAATAATTGTAAATATAAAACATCTACCGATTTAAATGAAATTGATATGGTGGTGGTAAAACAGGTCATTGAATGGATTGTAGAACCATTAACATACATCTGTAACTTATCATTTCAAACCGGTAAATTTCCCAATCAAATGAAAATAGCTAAGGTTGTGCCGCTGTATAAGACTGGGGATAGACACCACTTCACAAATTATAGACCTGTTTCTTTGCTTCCACAATTTTCCAAATTATTAGAAAAGTTATTCAATAATAGATTAGACAAATTCATAAATAAACATAAATTACTTACTGATAGTCAATATGGATTCAGAGCACATAGTTCAACATCACTTGCATTAATAGAATCAGTTGAGGAGATTACAAACGCCATAGACCACAAATTACATTCAGTTGGAATATTTATAGACCTTAAAAAGGTTTTTGATACAATTAATCATGACATATTAATCAATAAACTTGAACAGTATGGGATTAGGGGGTTGGTGTTGCACTGGGTGAGAAGCTACTTAAGTAACAGAAAACAGTTTGTGAAGTTGGGGGAATATACATCATCATGCTTGGACAATGCTTGTGGCGTCCCACAGGGGTCAGTATTGGGTCCAAAACTGTTTCTAATTTATATAAATGATATTGTCAATGTTTCCAAAATATTAAAATTAGTATTATTTGCAGATGACACAAGCATTTTTTGTTCAGGGGGGGATTTGCAGGAGTTACTGAGGAGGATCAGTATAGAAATGGGAAAATTGAAAATATGGTTTGACAGAAATAAATTATCATTAAACTTAAGTAAAACAAAATACATGTTATTTGGCTATTGTAATACAGACATACAGGTTCAGTTACAAGTCGAGGGGGTCGATATTGAAAGGGTACATGAAAATAAGTTTCTGGGGGTGATAATAGATGATAAGATAAACTGGAAGACTCATATAAAACATATACAAAGTAAACTGTCAAGAAGCATTTCAGTTCTAAACAAAGCGAAACATATTCTGGACCACAACTCACTCCGCATTCTTTACTGCTCACTGGTTTTACCATATTTACAGTACTGTGCAGAGGTATGGGGTAATACTTATAAAGGTACAACACAATCACTATCAGTAATGCAGAAAAGAGCTATAAGAATTATTCATAATACTGGCTATAGAGATCATACAAATCCACTATTTTTACAATCCAAATTCTTAAAATTCACAGACTTGGTTCATTTTCAAACAGTACAAATTGTGTATAAAGCAATAAACAATTTACTTCCAGCAAATATTAAAATATGTTTTTTAACAGATCAGGGGATTACAGTCTGAGGGGGAAATTTAATTTAAAGCATCAGTGGGCACGAACAACATTAAAAGGTTTCTGTATTTCTGTCTGTGGGGTGAGGATGTGGAACAGATTGGGAGTGGGGCTCAAGCAATGTCCAAGCATGAACCAGTTCAAACAGCGGTACAAAAATATGTTTTTTTCTGGGTATAGGGAGGAGGAAGGGTAATGAGGGTTAGGGTGTTTTTGTTTTTTGCTTCGGCTTGTAAATATATAGTATTTTGTATGTAAGTAGGTATGTGTAGGTGTATATTTATGTTTGTGTATATATATGTGTATATATGTATATGTGTATGTATGTTGATGTGTATATGTATGTGTATGTGTATATATATGTATATATATATATATATTGATATCGGTTTAGGTGTGTAGGAATTTATGTGTATATGTGGCAAAGGGTATTACTGGTTGTGGGGAAGAAGGGGTAGGGATAAATAAGCTGATGCTTCACCCTACCCCTTTTCGGACATGTTGGGTACACAGTAGGAACTTTTTTGTTGTTGTCTTTACTGATCTATCTTGTAATTGTTGTTGTATCAAATGTTCGAAATAAACAGTTTTCATTCATTCATTCATTCATTCATTCATTCATTGTCTTGAAGGTGGATGCAAAAAAGACTGGCTCATATGGCACATATCCATTGGGACATTTCTGAGGGCAATTTTGATGTTTAAGAAACAAGAAATATCTCCACGAACCATGTTTAATAGCCTAAGTTATATTGTAGGCTGAACATAATATTAATTAATTACAGTTTTACTTGTCACTCCCTTTTCACTGGACTGCACCCGGCATGCATGGTGCCTATGGTATTGAGAACAAAGGAGCATGTCAAAGGATTTCTGGTAAGTTAATAAATTAATGCCACCCCCTAAGAGCACCAAATATAACTGAATTTATAATTTAAAGTTTCAACTATATTATGAATATTCTTTGAGAAAAGAAAATCAATGTTGGTTTAGCAAATTACAGTGGATTTTTTTAAAGTTAATTGAAGTTTCTTGTATATTTCTCCATTGTGAGAATAATAAAGGAATATCTTAAATTAATTATATTGTTGGGCTATATGAATAAATTTTGAAATTGAATTGAAATTGTACAGTTAAACAGCATAAGCTCAACTTAGTTATGACATAATTTATGTTGGAGTGTGGCACGGTGTCTTGGTGTTTAGCACTGTTGGCTCACAGCAAGAAGGTCACAGGATCGCTTCCCACCTGGTACTTTCTATGTGGACTTTGAATGTTCTCCCCATGTTCATATGTGTTTCCTCCATGTCCTCTGGCTTCCTCACCCATCCAAGGACATGCACATTACGCAAATTTGTGAATCTAAATTGACTCTAGGTGTGAATGTGTTTGTCTGTCTGCATGTGGCCCTGTGATAGACTGGCATCCTGTCTGGAGTGTAACCTAACTTTCACCCTTTGACTGCTGGGATAGGATCCAGCCCCTGTAAACCTTAACTGGAGTAAGCAGATTTAGAAAATGAATGAATGATGCATTGTCACAGTGAGACGAATGTTTGTATTGTTCTGCTTGTGTTTACATTTATTACATTCAGTGGTTGTTCAAGTCACGTTCATAGAGTAGGCAATGCCATATGTCACCAGTGTCAATGTGTGCGTGTTTGTGTGTGTGTGTGAAGTTTTTTTTCTGTTATAAAGAACATTGTTTCAATTTGCAAATACATCACAAACACTGATGCCAAATTAGTTTTAGTCATATTTTGAGAATGTCATATTATTTATCATACATAATGCTTGAAACAGTATAAGCATGTGTGCACATAAATGATATGGAGCTCTCTCTTTCTATCATAAAATGTGTTTTCTTTTGTCTCTACGGTGGCCATAATGCTCCATCATACTAACACACTGTTGCAACTGACAACGGTATGTGCAGGCAACCAGGAGTCGTGCCGATGGACAGACATGCACGATGCTGGTGCGATGGTTCGTGCACGCGGGAACACAGAGCCAGCAGCTGCGCGATGTGGTTACACATCGCGCAGATGTGTAACCACATCGCGCAGCTGCTGTGAAGAAAAAAATAAGGTAACACTTTATATTAACAGCACGCTGTAAAGCATTTTAAGTAAATGCTTAAATAACTACTTGCAAAACATTTACAAAGCATTGGTAAGAACATACATAGATGGCTTAATAATTATTAATAAAATTTGTAATGTCTTTATGAAACATTTATAAATTATTTTTTTAAATTCTCTATAAACCATTCTCCAATCTCACAATAACGACTTCTTTCTACACCTATTATTTGTTCATCACATTCCTCTTTTAGCTGCTACCTCCTCTCTGCTCTCTAATTCTTTCCTCTTTTCCTTTATAACTCTCTCATATATTGTACCTCTGGTTAAGGAGGTCCACATATTGAGCTTTTTCCCAGTGCCATCTTTTTTTATTTTTATTATTAATATTATAATTTTATTTTTTATTTCTTAGTATTTATTAGTCCTTATTTTTATTTTATTCAATTTCTTATTTTAAATTTTTAGCACCCAATTGTTTATTTATTTAATATTTTATGAATTAAATTTCTTAATTTTAAGCAACCAATGGTTTCTAGGAATATAAACCTATTGTTTTTTCAAACCAAATAAGATGTGATTTTACTCATGTCGCTGACAAATGGCTGAAACACTGCACAACTATATCACTGACAGATGGCAGCAGCTCACACAATTGTTCAATAAATTAAAATGGCAAGGAAGATGTCGTACGACATTTCCTGTTTCTGTTCTCATTGTCGACGTGCGTCCGAGGAGAAAGATTAAAATGAAAAACTGATTTGAACCATTTTTTTGTACCGTATGGACGAATGCTGCTTAATCAATGGCATTCTCACGCACACTTCCAGCGGACACTTCATTGAAAACGATGGTTAATCGGCTATGCGCATAAGTGTTAGCAAAAGCTAGGCTAGAGCTACATTTGCTCACCATTGTTGTACCAAATCTAACTGCTTAACGTATTTAAGGTTGAAAATCATCAAGCGGACACTTTGTTTCCGTCCAAGAGGCTATCCGCTTGAACGATGTGAATTTACATCGTCTGATGTAAAACCTCATTAGTTTTTAATACCAGTTAGCCAATTAGCCGCTGTCGCTTATCGGCTAATGGCGACCCGTTCTGAACCCATGTTTAGCTATCCGTTAGCAACTAGTGGCAGTGCAATTACTCGCAAATCAACACCATCTCCTAACCAAACATCACTAACATTTTGCGACGAATGAACCCGCACTCCTCGTCTAATACCACCGTAACAATTCCTCAAAACAAAATATGCATTGATAAGTATTTATGAATGGATATATAAAAGTGAATTGGTCAACTGTTGGTGATGCTGCGTAATACATATGCAAATTTAAGCATCACTTTAGTTAGGCTCTGGTTGCCAGTCAGAAACTTTACCACTGAGCTCCCATCGCTGGCCTGTGAAAGATGCAGGAAACTGCCTGATATTAGGAAGGACATGGATGTCTTTAAAAAAAAAAAAAAAAAATCACACACCATATAAAAACATCACATTATATTGAATCCCCCTTATCATGCAGGCAATACAAATATGATCTGTCTGTTCCTCTGTAGATGATCCACGGTCACAGATGTACAGTCATGAAATGACATGAATGAGAAGCAGTTAGCTCGCCTCATCATGTCCACATCTGCTAGCGTGTGTCCCGCCAGCCCGCGTGTGTGTCCTGCCCAACATGCATGTCTTGTGGACGGCACAGGACTGACACTGCATCATGTGGAACAGAGCTCACGTGGATGACGTGACAGTGAGATCGCCCGCCATGTGTTATGATCTGACGGTCCATTTCAATCTAGGGTAGCCTGTCAATGGGCTGCAGCATGCACGTGCTCGCTCGCTGTGGTCCGTTGACAGCAAGCAGACACACACGCATCACAGTGGGCAGTTGTTAGTCCATGTCCGTCCATGTCCAAAACGACAGATCTCCACAGCCACTTCTGTTGACGGCCACACCTCCTGTCAGTTCAGTGCACAGACCAAAGCCACGCTCATGGGGCACGTAGACAAATTTCATTGCCAGCACGACAGTGATTGTCCGCTGACTGTTGTGTTGTCCGGTGACGTGATGTCATGTTAATAGTGCGAATGGCCACACATTTTCTAAGTGCCAAACGAGCAGTGTTAGATGTTCGTGTGTGTCACCTGAAATTTGGCCAACACCTACCACGGGAGGGTTTAATGGGCTCGCACAGAGCACACTGTCTTTCAGCCGCTGGTGTGTGCAAATAGTTGTAGCAACAGATGTACGACGTAACTGCAGTTTTACACATTTTGCACACAATTCCTGCTTTTGTGCACTTTATGCGCAAATCGACCAAATTCGCACTATGTGTTAAGGGAGCCTAAGGTTTGTCTGAGTGTTGTATTATTTAAATACAGAAATACACAGCACTGTACATTTGACCAGGTTTTTGGTGGTCTGAGTCACAAACGATTTCTTTTGACAGACAATATGAGCCGAGCAACACTCTGCATGACCACACCTTATTTTTAAACTGAAACACATAAGAGCATATGGTGTAGTTACTGACATAAAAATGACACCAGCTTTGGGTGGGGAGTACCAATAACACTTGCCTTTCACTGTGTGGAAGGTAAAAGACAGAGCACAAAGACTCCACATCATTTTAAAAGAAAAGCTGTGAAAAACATACAATGGTTGCTAATCCATTTAGACAGTTAAGACAAATCTGCACCATATTGAATGGATTTTATGATAATGCATGCAACTAAAAAGCCAATTAATTTGTCATTACCGCTTACAATATATTTTTTCTTGATGAAAAATCTGGTTTTGCTGCATCAGCTCATCACATTGTGTGATTAAATAATGTTAATCATCACCACTGAAAGGACAAGTCCAATAGCCCATCCTTCAGTTTTCCACCAATTACTTCAGAAGACCTCCCTCTCCCTAGTCACATGCTCATGTGCTTTCTGGAGATCCCATGGTGTCCCCGGACAAGATGGGACATGTAATCCCTCCAGTGTGTCCTGGGTCTACTCAAGGAACTCCTCAGAGTGCCAAGATAACCTCCAAATGAAGTGGTTCAGCGGGTATCCTAATGAGATGCTCCTCACTCTGTCATTGAGGGTGACTTCAGCCACTCTCTAAGAAATGCAATATTATCTGCTTGTGTCTCTGCTGTCATTGTTTTGGTCACAATCCAGACTTCATGTGAGGGTTAAAATAACCTTAGTTATCCTGGTAGGTGACTGGTAAATTGACCACCAAAGCCATGCAAAATTGCCAATGCCTCAGATGCCAGTTTTCTCCATTTTCCCCCTTCATTTAGAAAATTAATGTACCAGTGGTGAAAGCTTTTATCAGCCAGTGTGTACCTTAGTCTCCTTAGCCTTTTAGACATTAGCCCAGCTCATACACATTAGCTTAGCTTATTAGCTTATTTGCCCATGATCATTTTATTCGGAACTTGAAGTTTTGCTAAGATATTGTATCTCTGTGTTTTGCTGTTGAGCGTTGCCACCTCTGATAAATTTATTCACTCCCAAGTGGATGAAGTAACACTGTGTCACTGGTGAATTAAAAATTCTGTTGAGCATAAAGTAGAGGGGATCATTGTAGGTGCTCCTGTGAAAGCTGGGACAGAGGTGGTGAGTGCATGTCTTATCAATGGCCATCGTCATGAAAGTCTGCCTGGGGTACACAATGTGCTAGCAGGACATCTAACAGCAGATTCCACTTAATCTAGCAGTAGCATGTAGTATGTTCAATTTCTTCACATGCGGAGCAGGAAGGATGCTAAATGTATTTTCTTTCGATTCAGTTGATCAAATAATTTGTGTTCTTTTTTTCAAGTGAAATTTATGTTTAATTCTCAAGTTCTAAGGGCCCAATCTTGATTATCTATTAGGCATATATACTGAGCATAGTGCAAATGCATTTGGAACATGTCCAACTTTACTTTAATATTCACAAGTCATTTAATGCAAGTACAAAATAGGGCTCACAGCACAAATATATTTATTTAGTCAATAAATGAGGGGTGTTTCCAGTGTAACCAATCATATTTTAATGTGCAATTCCCTTTAAGAGCTGGGGTGTACCAGCAAGCAGCAGGCACACTGCTATTCAGTCAGAAGACTCAAGTGGTATGATTTTGGGTGAGTTAATGGATGTTCACCAACATGTCCAAGAGTGTAAACAGAAAGTAGCCACCAAGGCTCCTTGGAGTGAAGCAACATTTTTCCATTAGTGTGTACTTTTGTGTTGATTAGTGATTATTTTCAATTCAATTTTGTTGTGTGTACAAGAAGAATGAACATCAAAATGCATTACGGGTATCTGGATACTGTACTGTATAAAAACTATAAAAAAAAAACCCATGCACTTGTCGTTAGACCAACTTTTTGGTGGCCTATGCCACAGTCATTTTCTGTTTCTTCATACAAATTATACTAATGCAATGATAAACAGGGCTATGGGTGCTCTAATGAGTGCAGGTGCACTCACAACTTAAAGAATGTGGGCACTAGGCATGAAAACAACTGTATTGGTTGAACACAAGATGGGTGAAGGTAGAACGCAAAAGCTATTTTTGTCACTGCTTGTCATTTGTTCATTTTAGCAGATGACACCTATGTGCATTCATAATCTCAGCAAACACAGTATGGATTTCTGTCTGCCTCACTTTCTAACACTGCAACTGCCATTTCCCTTTAATCTGGAATCAGTGAAAAGTCCAGAAATTCAGAAACTTCAGATGACTGATAGGCTTGAGAAATGAATATTGAATTGATCTAAGGTTAAAATGAGGTCATGCCTCAAATAATAGCAGCAATATTACTAGTGTTATATTTCATATTAAATTGCTTTGTGAAATACATGCCTGTTTTTCTGTCTCAATTTCTGCTGTTCCACAAAGCTGCTAGTCCCACAAAGATAAAACATTTCAAGCACAAAACATAACTGAAATACAGTGCAACCAGAAAGTATTCACAGTGCTTCACTTTTTTTTAGATTTTGTTATGTTACAGCCTTATTCAAAACTGGATTAAGTTCATTTTCCCCCTCAAAATCCTACATACAATACCCCATAATGACACTGTGAAAAAAAGTTTTTGAAATTATTGCTAATTTATTAAAACAAAATTCAAAATTCTCTGGTCTGATGAGACAATGATTGAACTCTTTTGTGTGAATGCCAGGCTTCATGTTTGGAGGAAACCAGTCACCATCCCTTCAGTGAAGCATGGTGGAGGCAGCATCATGTTGTGGGGATGTTGTTCAGTGGCAGGAATTGGGAGACTAGTCAGGACTAACGGAAAGATGAATGCAGCAATGTACAGACACATCCTTGATGACCTGCTCCACAGCGCACTTGACCTCAGACTGGGGTGACAGTTCATTTTTCAGCAGGACAATGACCCTAAGCACACAGACAACATATCAATGGAGTTGCTTCAGGACAACTCTGTCATTGTCCCTGAGTGGCCCAGCCAGAGCCCAGACCTGAATCCAATTGAACATCTCTGGAGAGATCTGAAAATGGCTGTGCACCAACGCTCCCCATCCAACCCGATGGAGCTTGAGAGGTGCTGCAAAGAGGAACGGACAAAACTGCCCAAACAATAGGTGCGCCAACCTTGTGGCATCATATTCAAGAAGACTTGAGGCTGTAAAAGGTGCATCGGCAAAGTATTAAACAAAGGGTATGAATTCTTATGTACATGTGATCTCTTAGTTTTTCTTATTGTGAATTAATTTCTTCAATTTTGGAATAAGGCTGTGACATAAAATGTGAAAAAAGTGAAGTGCTGTGAATACTTTCTGGATGCACTGTAAAATAGAACTCATCAACAAAAAAATTGTTCAACTGCTGAAAAGGGGCTGAATGTATCTTTTTTTTTCCTTTCTGCTTCATGATTGAAATATACATCCAGGTCACAAACCAAACTGCCATTTTGGCTTGATCGAGGCCTGGGTTAGTAATAACCACCACCAGTGCTGTTGTCCAACAGGGTGCCACAGAAATTGGGCTACTGCTGGATGAATAAAAAGAAATGATGAAGAACATGTCCAAAGGCCATGGAAAAAGAGGAAAGTTAGAAGTGTGGAAGTGAGACTTTGAATGCTGGTAGTATGACTGGCAAATGGAGATAATTGGCTGATATGATGGAGAAGAAAAAGCTAGACATCCTGTGTGTTCAAGAGACAAAGTTGAAGGGTCGTATGGCCAGGAGCATCAGTGGTGACTTCAAACTGCTTTATCATGGTGTGAAGGGTAGTAGAAATGGCACTGGGGTTATTCTAAAGGAAGAGTATATTAAGAGTACGTTGGAGGTTAAGCCAGCATCTGACAAGTTTATGAGTGTGAAGTTTGAAATTGAAGAGGTGATGATGAATGTCATCACTGCATATACCCCACAGTTCATGAGATGAGAAAGAATTCTATAGTGAGTAACTTGAGGTGGTGAATAGTGTACCCAAACATGAAAGAGTGGTGATCGACATGGACTTCACTGGGCATGTTGATGAAGGCAAGAGAGGCAATGAAGAAGTAATGGGTAGATATGGTATCAAAGAGAGGATGGTAGAAAGGCAGACGGTGGTAGATTTTGCAAAAAGGATCAATTAGTTTAAGAAGGAGGAGCACAGAGTGATGTTTAAGAGTGGAAGAAGGTGAACAAAGGTGGACTACATTCTGTGTAGGAGTTGCAAGCCAAATTAAATTGGAGACTGTAAGGTGGTGGCAGGAGAGAGTGTAGCGAGACAGCATAGGATGGTGGCTTATAGGATGGTTCTGGAGGTGAAGAAGACGAAGAGTGTGAGAGCTGAGGCAAGAGTCAGATGATGGAAGCTGAAGGAGGAAGACTGTTAAATTCAGGGAGGAGGTGAAACAGGCACTGGACACATATAAAGTGATTTGGACAACTGGAAAAGCACTGCAGATGTGGTGAGGGAGATAGCTAAGAAGGTGCACTACACGCAAATTGTAACCATCCCAGAAATGGTGAAATCAGCACTGAATGGACAAATCTGTATTATTTCCTTTCCAACTTCAATCACAGTTGAAGTGTACCTACGATAAAAAGTAAAGATCTCTCCATTCTTTGCAGGTGGGAAAGCATGTAAAATACTCACTTACAGTGAGGCAAATACTTATTTGCCTCACTGTAAGTGAATAAGAAGGAAATTTAAACCCAAATAAATTTTGCTGAGAACTGAAGCTAACATTGGTGACTATTAAAGAATGGTAGTTGCAGCTTTACTTGTATCAAGTGGAATTTATTTTTAATATAAAAATGGTAAATGGACTTCTTTTATGGCTCACAATATGCTAAACTGTTATGAAAGTGTAACACAAAGGTCAATTTTTCAAGTTACATGTTTTTATTGTAAACTAGTTTGAAATTGTAGTACACATATATTTCTTTCATAAACCACAAAGCTCAAGATAACTCATTAACTATTAACTTTAAAAATTTCACTTTTCCATTATGGAAAAGTGAAATTAATAAGAGTATGGACCCTTGCAGATGTTATTTTTGACGGACAATTCTCAGGTTGTTTTCAATTTGTTATAATTTCTTAATACGCATATCTTTTATACAAATTGACGATGTACGAGGGCTGTCCATAAAGTATAGGTCCTTTTTATTTTTTTCAAAAACTATATGGATTTCATTCATATGTTTTTACATCAGTCATGCTTGAACCCTCGTGCACATGCATGAGTTTTTCCATGCCTGTCGGTGACGTCATTCGCCTGTGAGCACTCCTTGTGGGAGTCGTCGTCCAGCCCCTCGTCGGAATTCCTTTGTCTGAGAAGTTGCTGAGAGACTGGCGCTTTGTTTGATCAAATTTTTTTCTAAACCTGTGAGACACATCGAAGTGGACATGGTTCGAAAAATTAAGCTCGTTTTCAGTGAAACTTTTAATGGCTGATGAGAGATTTTGAGGTGATACTGTCGCTTTAAGGACTTCCCACGGTGTGAGACGTTGCTCAGCGCTCTCAGGCGGCGTCGTCAGCCTGTTTCAAGCTGAAAACCTCCACATGTCAGGCTCTATTGATCCAGGACATCGTGAGAGAACAGAGAAGTTTCAGAAGAAGTCGGTTTCAGCATTTTATCTGGATATTCCACTGTTAAAGGAGATTTTTTTAATGAAAGACGTGCGGACGGGTCTGCGCATCGGGACACAGCCGGCGCGGTGCGGCGGCACAGGAAAAACACCTCTGTGTTGATAACCATTTGTAAAATCCTGGCGGCTTTTGATGGCTTTCAGTGGAGTGAGTATATGAGAAAGTGTTTAACAGCTGGACATGTTCCAACTTGTCCTTAAGGCTTCCAACAGAGGTGTTTTTCCTGTGGCGGAGCGTCGGGGCGGCTGCGAGCCGACGCGCGGACCCGTCCGCACGTCTTTCATTAAAAAAATCTCCTTTAACAGTGGAATATCCGGATAAAATGCTGAAACTGACTTCTTCTGAAACTTCTCAAAGCGCCAGTCTCTCAGCAACTTCTCAGACAAAGGAATTCCGACGAGGGGCTGGACGACTCCTCCCACAAGGAGTGCTCACAGGCGAATGACGTCACCGACAGGCGTGGAAAAACTCACGCATGCGCACGAGGGTTCAAGCATGTCTGACGTAAAAACATATGAATGAAATCCATATAGTTTTTGAAAAAAATAAAAAGGACCTATACTTTATGGACAGACCTCGTATATTGGAGAATATATATTTCAAAGTAGAATGCCCATCTAAGTGTAAATGTTAGCTAGAGTTTATGTGACTTTTTTACCATCTATATCTCCCACTTGGTTTTGACAGACGGTGTAACATCCACAAGGGTCATTTTTAATTTAATGTTTTTGTACTTAAAATTGACTCAAGGGCCTTTTACTTACTTTTAATTTTTCATTTCATGGGTTTTCTATTGACTAATGCACAATGCAATTGCCTTGAGGTTGGTTTTAAAAAAATATGACCCGGTTGAAAAAGTGAGGTCCAATCGTGTTATAATATGTGATGAAAAAAAGTGGATTTTCCAAACTTCTTTTCAATTTTTCTTTATTTTATGAGCAACAAAATACACTCAAATTATGCATACTATATACACATTAGTTACATTAGTGTTAACTAAAACAAACATTTCTATTCAACAATCCATATTTAATAAACATATTCATGAAGTACCTCAGGTGTAATATAATGGTTTAGCATATTGTGATCCTTATATAGCACTTTTCCATCTGCATCAGACACTCAAAGCGCTTTACAATTATACCTCACATTCACCCCGATGTCAGGGTGCTGCCATACAAGGCGCTCACTACACACCGGGAACAATAGGGGATTAAAGACCTTGCCCAAGGCACTATCAGTTGCATTATAAAAGCACAACTTGCTTAAGTCAAATGTTTGGATAGGAAAACACTCCAGTCAATTTAAGTGAGGTGTATCTTTAACATGCCACTCATTAAGGCCATTTTCTTTTCAAAAGCACATTCAGAGTAAATGCTTAACAATTCTTTGGTAGCACAAGTATTCCTGTATTTTGTGTTACTGGCAAATATACCGCTTAATTTTACTACTGGACCATTGTACAGGTGAGCATTTACAACAGTGTCTCACTCATGACACCATGTAGTTCAAAATTAGCATTGTTTTAATTTTATATCCCAAAAAACTGGGAATGTAATTGATGATACAGCTGTGAAATTAGGTTTAGGTGGATCCTCCAAACTGGTGACAAATAGGGATCTACTGTGTAACACCTTTGCAGTATCTTAAAAATAATAACAATAAAATAAGAAAGTTTATTAACGGAAAACTTTTCTAAACAATGTTCTCAACATGAGAATTAAAACCAAGAAAGTTAAATTCAAACCAAGTGCTTAACAAGGGTAAGTAAAAGAAGAAGTAAAAACCAAACAAGCAGGTAAATAAAACAACATGGCCACAAAGCGAGACACAGTACATCAACAACATAAAGCAATGAAGGAAGTAATAAATATACATAAAATCAAACAGAACAGTGTACAGCATGATAAGAAAGTGCGAATCAGATATTTCCAAAAGCAGCCACAGAGAAAAAGGTTTTCAAAAAGCGAATAATGTACTGCCTTTGAGTTCAATGGGCAGATCTCAGCAGACAAGATGACGCATAACAGCATAATAAGAGATATATGTTGGGGCAACTCCATTTAAAGCCTTAAGAGTAACTCCAAGAATGTTAAAATCAATCCAAAAGCAAACCAGAAGCCAGTAAAGTGAGGCCAAGACAGGGGCGATGTGCTCATACTTCTTTGTTTTGATAAGAGCTCTGAACTGTTTAGGCAGGTAAGAGTTCTGAACGTTTCACGTCGACATTTGGTGTCGCACTCATAGAGAAATGAGGGACATGTCGTCTGTGGTCTTTTTCTCTGGATAAACTGTTATTGATTTAGTTGAGGGTCCTTTGTGACTATGGATTTTTTACCTGTAACGCAAAGAGCACATGAAGCGTAGTATCTCCAAACACATCTGCGGCACAGAGTCTTTAAATCACCGAGACGCTATGCAATCAATGAATGTGTGACTATGCGGTGCAGGCTGATGGAATCTGTATTGATGGGTCACTGTGCTGCAGTTTGCCAACCCCAGATAGCTCTAGTTATTGACTGTAATAATAAGCTTCCGACAAGCTGAAATCGTAATAATTCTGCACCATTTTCCAGCTGTCTGTAGGATAATAATCATTAAGCATATGTCCCTGCTTGGAGTCTTTATCTGTGTGTTGTTATCATCTGATTTCTCTATAATTCGTATCTAAAATCCTCTGTAAATCATTGATAATCCTTTGTAAAAACTATTCCTTTAATGACTTGTCCCCAAATGTCTCCAAATGTTATGTGATTAAAAGCTTTGTTCAGCTGATCAGTTATAATTTGCAACAAATCTGTGGTCTTGGAAGACAGAACCACAGTGATGCAGTTTGATGAGGAAAATGAGAAAATATGTCAGATTAACAGTTTGCAACAAATCTACTCAGAGTATTCTAACTCTAAAGGGAACTCAGGTCAGTCCTTCACAATTTCATTTTATTTTTTTTTTTGGTAAATAATTTTCAGTACTTTGCAGTGTTACAGCAGCACAGGGACAGTCATAGAACAATGCAAGTATGAAAAATAAGGAAAAGGAAAAAATAATGATCAAAATACAGAAGTCAAGTTCAGTGTGGAATAACAATATATACAGTACAATAGAGCACACTACATACACATATCTATATACACGTATCAGTATTGCATTGGTCATTTTCCTCAATATATTAAACACCAAAATAAGGGATTTTAACTTCAATTTAACATGGCAATTGCACAGTTGACCACAACAGAACCGTGTGTGTGTGTGTGTGTGTGTGTGTGGGGGGGGGGGGGGGGGGGGGGGGGGGGGTGCAACAGTACATAAATACATAAATACAGTTCATTTACTGCAGGCCAACTGTGTTGCAATTATGGTTCAATTAGCCACATCAGAAATCGGTGACTATTTTCCATGAAAGGCCAATGATCTGTGGGCTCTAGCTTAGTGCCAGAGGCAAAAATGAGTTGTGCACTATTTGGAGGTGTCCAAATGTACATTACCAACAAGCAATAAGCAAGGCGGTTGATTTACCATGTTCAGGAAGCGTGGCCATATGGCAATTCTGACATAATAAAGGAATAAGAGTGGTATGTGTCATCATAGCAGACAATGTTGACAAAAGCTCCCTGACAAAATCGGATAGTGTTATACGAGGTCTATTAGAAAAGTATCTGACCTTATTATTTTTTTCAAAAACCATATGGATTTGAATCACGTGTGATTACATCAGACATGCTTGAAACCTCATGGGCATGCGAGAGTTTTTTCACGCCTGTCGGTTACGTCATTCGCCTGTGGGCAGTCTTTGAGTGAGGAGTCGCCCACCCTCTCGTCGATTTTTTCATTGTTTAGGAATGGCTCAGAGACTGCTGCTTTGTTTGATCAAAATTTTTTCAAAACTGTAAGGCACAACTGAGTGGACACCATTCGATAAATTCAGCTGGTTTTCGGTAAAAATTTTAACGGCTGATGAGAGATTTTGGTCTGGTAGTGTCGCTTTAAGGACGGCCCACGGCGCCTGACGGCGATCTGTGCTTCGAGGCGGCAGCGTCTCGCCGTTTCAAGTTGAAAACTTCCACATTTCAGGCTCTGTTGACCCAGTAAGTCGTCAGAGAACAGAGAATGTTCAGAAGAAGTCGGCATGAGGAGTATATTCGGACATTCCATTGTTAACGGACATTTTGTAATGAAAGAACGTGCGAGCAGAGTCACATGTCAGGCTGGACCCGACCGCGGGGGGTCGCGACAGGAAAAACACCTCCGTTGGAAACCTTAATGGGCAAGTTGGAACATGCCCAAGCTGTTAAACAATTTCTCAGTTACTCACTTGTTGAAAGCCATCAAAAGCCGCCTGGATTTTACAAATGGTTTTCAACACGGAGGTGTTTTTCCTGTCGCGGCACACACAGATTTGCCGAGTCATCACGGAAACGACTCGCCGAATTTGCGCGCACGTCTTTCATTAAAAAATGTCCTTAAACAGTGGGATGTCCGCATAAAGTCCTCATGCCGGCCTCTTCTGAATCTTCTCTGTTCTCTCACGACGTCCTGGGTGAATTAAGCCTTAAATTAGGATGTTTTCAGGTCAAAACAGGCCGACGACGGCGCCTGGAAGCGCTGCGCGACATCCCGCTCTGTGGGAAGTCCTTACACCGACAGAAACACCCCATAATCTCTCATTAGCCGTTAAACTTTTCACCGAAAACCAGCTTAATTTCTCGAATAGTGTCCACTCGGATATCCCTCACAGGTCCAGAAAAAATTTTGATAAAGCAACGCGTGCCGTCTCGAGCAGCGTGTGAAACAAAGGAATTCAGCCGAGAGGGCGGGACCACATCTCACTCAAGGCCTGCCCACAGGGAAATGACGTCACCGACATGCGTGAAAAAACTCATGCATGGCACGAGGGTTCAAGCATGATTGGTGTAATTGCACGTCATTCAAATCCATATAGTTAAAAAAATAAATAAAAGGGTCGGTTTATTATCTAATAGACCTCGTAGTGTTATTGTGCGTTTTTCCTTCCAAAACAGCATGACTTCACTTTGCCAACTCACATCACAGATATGCCAACTGTGCATGTTACTGAGGTGCAAGAGCTCTGAATATGGCTGGAATTAACAGTCATCGCATATTTCACCTGAAGTAGTGTAGATTTGTGTGTGCAACCCTCAGAAACATAATAACCAAGCTCAGTCCACCTCTGCTTCCCAAACATCAATTAGAGTCAACCAATTCATCAATCAAGCAAAGGAAGACTTTTCAGGACATTGGACAAACCAAACTACCACCCAAAGTAGAATGAATACCAATGTAAACCTAAAAACAATAGAATATTAATTGTAAGAGTATGTTGTCTGTGTCAGAGATAAATAAAACAACAAAAAACAATAACAACAAAAAAAATGAGACAAATCCTGACCAAGTACAGGCTCAGTGACAACAACCTGGTAGTGGAAACAGGTCAACAGAGAAAAAACTGGACACCAAGCAAGCAAAGAATCTGTGGTCGCTGTCAGGCAGAGAAGTTTGAGACAGAGGAGCACTTTTTTCTACAATGCAAAAAAATATGATCACTTAAGACAGTCATTCTTCCTTAAATATGTCACAATGTCATGATCTAAAGGACAAAATCTAAAGTATACTTGCATTCTCACAAACACACACACACACACACACACACACACACACACACACACACACACACACACACACACACACACACACACACACACACACACACACACACACACACCTATCATCCGACTAACTGTTACAATTACCAATGTCAGTGCAGTTCTCCTGCATTCACGTCTGCTCTCACATTGCTGTATTTTAATGATTACAATTGTACCTCACATTCACCTGTTTACATAGACACAGTCACACACCGATGTCATGGTGCCGCAATGCAAGGTGCACACTTTCCAGTCTGGCTGGGTTTTGAGCCGAGGATCCTCTGGTCTGCAGCCCAACACTTAGCCCGCTAGATCATCACCTCCCGTCAATGAATTCTTCTTTTACTGGCATTATTTTATTATTACCTTCACCAACACTGTATCTTAATCAAATGTGCCCAAATTACTCTTATATTTTAAAGTGAGGTGCAGACGGGCACACACTATAACTTCACAAAGTTTGATCTGGATTTTACCTATATTGTGGATTTTGTGGACATTTGAATTTAATATTGAAAAGCCCATTTGGTGTACATTTTGTGTTATATCTCAAACAAAAGTTCTTCAATCACTCATTTGCAACAATGAGGCACAAACAGGCACTCTCAATGAATAGACTAAGTTTGATCCGCATCTGATCCATACTGCGAATATAATGTAAATATTTGTGGAATTGGAAACTAGTGTTGGCAGAGGTTTGTGCGCTATGAGTGCAGTGCTAGTATATTACTAGTATATTTTACTTTGCCATTGCTTTGATAACACTGTATTCAAACAGTCATGCTAATAAAGTGCCTTTCAATTTGAAAATATAAGAAATGGAGAGAGAGAGAAAGAGGCCATAATGTCCCATCATATGAATACCTTATTGCAGGTGACTGGTGATATGTGAAGTCCAACACACACAGAGAGAGAGAGAGAGAGAGAGAGAGAGAGAGAGAGAGAGAGAGAGAGAGAGAGAGAGAGAGAGTTGTGTAACTCACTTGTGTAAGGTGTGTTTGAGTGTTGCACTCTTCAAAAACAACACTAAGTAGTGCTTGATTTTAGCCCTGGTTTTCAGTGGTGCAAAAACATTCTGGTGATGATGATGATGATGGTATCAATGCACCAGCTCTATGCCTGACCCCACCTCATTTCTAAATAGACACAGCCCACATGAGCTTGAGTTCATGACCATGATTATTGACAGAACATGGGTGCTGGGCGTAAAAATAACTTCCACGGTACATCAGGTGGAAGCTACTAATGACTCTTGTGTTGCACAGTGTGCCACTTAGCAACAGATGTACCACAGAGCCCTGTAAGCTTTTGTTGTAAGCATTCACGAAGGCAGGAGCATTAGGACAATTACTGGTTGGAGTTGAAAAATGAGCAAGTCCATAATTAAATCAATGTTCCAACAATGCCCAGAGACTGTTAGGCTTTCATGGCAAGTACCTAGTTGCCCATCCATGGGTTACACTGTGGCATAGGCAAACATGCTTTCAGAGTGACGGACAGGCTTGCGTGTGCAGTAGCAGCTTGCCATGGGCTAACGAAACAAATGCTTTAAATGTTTGATTTCCAGTACATAAGAATTTTCAAATAATACAAACACATCATCAGACCTGTACGGGCCTACTCAGACATTCACATCACAAGGAAAGGTAACAGAAAACTGTTCTATGCATATTGTATATTGTAATATATTCTGTGGTATTTATATATTTGAAAGCAATGTAAATAGATCCACTACATCTTCAAATAAAGCCAATTATGGTATCAGTAAATGCACTGATGTAAAAAAGTCTTTCACTGGTAGCTAGTAGTAATGTCTCACTCAATACTACATATAACAAGAAACTGGGCAGTGAGTGTGATAACTGCCTGCCCTGTTCTGGGAGATGCCAGTGGTACAAAACAAGCTGTGGAGAACCCCTTGAACCACCACACTTTTTAATCCTGTTTCTTAATGAAGATAAATTCCTGCAGCACTTTCTAGGCTTAAGGGAATCCGCACTGTGCTGTTACCAAAGAGCAACACATCCCTGCGTGAGAGGTGGATAAGCAGAGCATTTTTTTTTTTCAAATATGTCTGAAATTTGCTAGATCATTGCAAAGCTACAATTACTGCGGATATAAACAGTGTGAATACACTCAATACACCAGAAAAGTGGTGGAAAGCGTTTCATTATTTGAACTATCCCAAGGAAAATATACTTAAATGGGAGCATCACCTTCACTTAAAAAAGTTCTAAGGGAAACTTTGTTGGTTATTTGGTGTTAATGCAGCAGCTTTGCGTCAGATGAAGCATGAATTTCTCTGATTTAAAATGATTACTTAAAAACTAATGAATTTTTTTTTTTTTTTTTTTTTTGGTCAAACTGTGTGAAAAGGATGGCTATGGCACAATACATTATGAGTTGAATTGAATTTAAAAAAAGAAAAATGATCAGGACAAAGGATTTTTTTTATGGTTTTTGACAGGCATTATTAGCACTGTTTAAAGCCTCATACTCACTTTCCCAGATATGCATCACGGTAGGTCATGCTTTAACACCTTGATCACACCTTAGAAAATGTTACAGGGTGCATCACTGTGTCATGGTTGCCTTATAAGCATGGCAGCATATACAAGATTTGTATTTGGGGCAAAATCTTGGGCCTGATCTGAAATTGTTTCAATTACATTTTTAAGTAATAATAATTACAATAGTAGTTTTCTTATTAATTTTTTATATATTAATTAATTTTTATTATTTCAACAAAACTTGCTGAAAACTTTAAATCTGGCTCTAAACCAAATAGTGCAACAAAAGAAAAGAAAAACAACTCCCTCCCTGCACCCCAGGGAGCGAGACTTGTCTCACAACTCCCTGCCTGTGGCACCAATGACTGCATGATCACCTCAATAAAACACTATGTTTTTTATGCTATTCTGGTTTTTCTGTTTCCTGTTTCTTCAGCTTTGTAAAACTTTGTAAGACCTTGTAACTGTTAGAATGGCCTAAGCAGTGGGTAGGTGACCCCCCTGAGTCTGGTTTGCTTGAGAGAAGGAAGTTTTCCTTCCTTGCCACCTGTGTGCTTGCTCAAGGGGTTGGCAAGGTTAGACGTTACTCGGGTGAAGCACCTTGAGGCAGCTTTGTTGTGATTTAGAGCTGTATAAATGAAATAAATTGAAATAAATTGAAAGTACAAACACAAATTTGGTAAATACTGAAATCTCACAGAAAATGAGACCACAGACTTCTTAGATTGTTTGATCATACATTTAACCAAACAACGAGCTATATGTTCTCATATATTGTTTGATCATACATTTAACCAAACAACGAGCTATATGTTCTCATATATTAAAATGCTCAGAAAGCCATGGCGGCTTGGTCATTGCTAGCAGTCCCGGCGCTTGACACAGATTTTCGGGGGGCCTTGCATTGCTCTGAGAGGAACACTTTTTTTTTTTAGGCCAGAAGTGGAAAGTCCTATTTAATCAGGAGTTTCTCTCCCGGGATATTTAAAATTTGAACTGTTGAATATGCAATTGTAACGTAGTTTGAGAAGGACCAACAGCATTTCCTGTATATTCATTTTGTGAATTGTTTCTGTGAATTGTTCTGTAATTTATGTCTGTAGCATGGCCCAAGCAGATGGTCACCCCTTTGAGTCTGGTCTGCTTGAGGTTTCTTCCTCAGAGGGAGTTTTTCTTTACCACTGTTGCTCTGGGGGTTAGTAAGGTTAGACCTTACTTGTGTGAAGCGCCTTGAGGCAACTCTGTTGTGATTTGGCGCTATATAAATGAAAACAAATTGAAGGAAAGTGCAATCTTCTCATGTCTGACTCGTGAACAAAGCGCACAGCTGTAGCGCAAGCGCAGGCTAAATGCATGTGAGCGCAGTGTAAATGCACCTCTAATAGTGTCTTGGCAAGGAAATCATGTGAAGTACTGTACATCTAAAGTGATTGGGTGCCATAAATCTGGGATGTTAGGAGATGCTCTCACAACAACTGAAGAGTGCCTGTGCACTGGAGAGAGGAGCCCAAAGGTGTTGAATGTTCAAGGTGGAGAATGTTCAAGTGCTAACTTTAAGATTTTCTATTAGAGATATGTTTATGGTTCTTGTTGTAATGAACAACCTGGGTGGGAAATAGCTAATTCCTCGACAATGTAACAAAATTCCGATTTACCTGGTTTTCCACAGCTTGGCGCTAGTGCACACAAAGTGTCTTTTTTCTGTGGTTGTTTTTTTTTATGGTGAAATATTCACCAAAATGCAGGAAATGACATCTAAATATTTGTTCACAAATGCATGCTGCCCCCCCCCCCCCTTACAAAATTTTGGATCTGCGAATGGATTTACAGAGGGACTTTTTATGTACAGGTACAGACTGCGGATTATATGAAATCATAAAATCATGCAGATGCGGATTTTTTTTTTTTTTTTAATTAATCTAGCTCTTATGTGTAAATACAAATTTTGTGGAGAAAACTGCACAGGAAGAACGTTTCTGTGCAAATAAAACTTTCCAGTCTGGATCCTGTGGTGTTTTCTGACATCTGAACGAGTGCGGGTGTGTGCATGCGTGTTTTGTTTGCCACAGAGAAAATGTTTTACTGGAGAAGACACAGGGTGCGCAGACGTAGTCTGACGTCCTGAGCTCACACACGCTTCGGAATTTAAGTCATGCACACGTGCACATGGTGCTGCTGTTTTTTGTTTACCCATGAGGAATAACGGACAGCTTGTTGGATTATTTAACTGATTCCTTCAAATAGGTAAACATGAATTTGTGTGATATTTCAGAAAATAATTTATAACCTAACAAAAGTTAACTTTTTAAGGTGACATCATCAACCTGCAGTCTGTCACTGCAGATGCTGTGACTGTTTTCTGACTCGACATCAGAACAGGTGCAGGTGTGTGCATGCCTGTGAATGTCACACAAAAACAATATTATTATGAATCACTGTGTCACTGTGTATAAATATGAAAGATTGTCACCCAGCTTTCGGTTCTACTGGAATCTATGGACAAGACTCCGAGTGACAAACAACTCTGGCGGTCATCCAGAATTCCTAGAACTGTAGTTACATGCATAACTCTCATTCTATTTCATTCCTCCTGACTGCCAGAGGGCAGTGCTTAGCACCTGGATGACCTCATACCAACAAGTTCACGAGGAATCTACACTTATCAAACCCCAGTTGAAGTTTGATGAGGCCGATAATACAGCCGTCGTCAGTCGTCACGGTGAGGAGCAGCGCATTAATTCTGTAGAATCAGGTGAAAGTAAAGGAGGAAGCCCACGCTGCTCCAGCACAGATGTTGCTCAGTGGAACACCTCTCAGGGCAGCCCAGGAGGTGGATATGCCCTGGGGTGACTCACATCTCAGAGGAGGTCGATGGTTGCCAGTCCAATAAGTTTACAATATAGCATCAACAATCCAATGTGACGGTCTCTGTTTGGACAAGCTTCCTGTGCCCCCCTTAGCAGACAAACACAGCAGCAGTTCTGTGGAACTCAGCTGTCAACTCAACGTAACGTCTAAGTGCATGAACAGGACACAACAGACTAGAATTAGTCTCTGTACCAGAATGAGGGGCAAAGACAGCCAAGGTAACAGGTTGGCTAACATAAAAAGCCAAACCTCGCTTTGGTAGAAAGGAAGGGTTAGACCATAGTGTGTACTCTGACCCATCAGAATTGCACTAGACACAGCCCTCATCAATTGACAAGGCATGGAGCCCATCCAACACACTTTGCGGATGAACTTACTATGATTACAAACACATTTCTTTAAACTCATTGAAAACATAGGTCCATGATCTAAACTGCATAGTGCAAGTGCATATGGTTGTGTCAGACGCCACTTGGCTATTTACATGTTGTTACATGTTAATCTGGGCCTAACGTAAAGTATGGCACAAGCCACAAAGGGGTTCAGTTGGACCGTCAGAGAACTCTCACATGGCAAATGCTTGTTTTAATTGTAAGTTAAAAACTGCTGCCTCTGAATCCAACTGAAAATGATTGTGCTTCACAGCTGTGGTACAATCTATGTGCTTCTCTTTAAAGTTGCAGTGTGTAAATATTTTGTACTGATTTTTTAACAAAACATGGGTTGTTCTAAAGTGTAAAGATGCATATACATGTGTTCACCAATCTACATTTTCTGTAGACTGCAGATTCACACTGTAAAATTATACAGAGTATGTTTCAAATGTGTAAAGTCCAGACCCTCTGTGAAAACTGAATACCCCATGTACGAGTATGAATTGTTGTGGCTGCAGGGGTGAGCAGCAGTCATTCATCACAAATCTCTAAGGTGAAGCAGTTTAGCTCCCCATTCCTGCAACACCTCCTCACGTCATCCTCCAACCATCTGATCTCAATATCCCACCAGGTGCACCCAACCCCCGCTCCCCCAAACCCTACTGCACCTGGATAATGTGACAAGCTCTCTCTTGGTGCTCCCTCCATGCCAACCCAAGGAGGATATAAGCAAGCAAGCATAATTTCAGTTTTTCCCCTCAAAATCACAACACCCCATAATGACAATATGAAAAAAAAGTTTGAAATTTTTGCAAATTTATTAATAATAATAATAAAACACTAAGAAATCACATGTACATAAAAAGTCACACATTTGCTGAACACTTTGATGATGCACCTTTGTCAGCAATTACAGTCTCTTCTTGAATATGATGCCACAAGCTTGGTGCATCTGTCTTTTGGCAGTTTTGCCCATTCATCTGTGCAGCACCTCTCAAGCGCCATCAGGCTGAAAGGAGAGTGTTGCTGCACAGCTATTTTCAGTTCCTAGGGTTTGTAAGAGTAGAATGGGAGGCAGAGCCTTCAGCTTTCAGGCTCCTCTCCTGTGGAACCAGCTCCCAATTCAGATCAGGGAGACAGATACCCTCTCTACTTTTAAGATTAGGCTTAAAACTTTCCTTTTCGCTAAGGCTTATAGTTAGGGCTGGATCGGGTGACCCTGGACCATCCCTTGGTTATGCTGCTTTAGACGTAGATTGTGGGGGGGTTCCCATGATGCACTGTTTCTTTCTCTTTTTGCTCCGTATGCATCACTCTGCATTTAATCATTAGTGATCGATCTCTGTCCCCCTTCACGGCATGTCTTTTTCCTGGTTTTTTCCCTCAGCCCCAACCAGTCTCAGCAGAAGACTGCCCCTCCCTGAGCCTGGTTCTGCTGGAGGTTTCTTCCTGTTAAAAGGGAGTTTTTCCTTCCCACTGTTGCCAAGTGCTTGCTCATAGGGGGTCGTTTTGACCGTTGGGGTTTTTCATAATTATTGTATGGCCTTGCCTTGCAATATGGAGCGCCTTGGGGCAACTGTTTGTTGTGATTTGGCGCTATATAAGAAAAAAGTTGATTGATTGATTGATCTTTACAGAGATGTTCACTCGGATTCAGGTCTGGGCTCTGGCTGGGTCACTCACGGACATTCACAGAGTTGTCCTGAAGCCACTCCTTTGATATCTTGGCTGTGTGCTTTTGGTCATTGTCCTGCTGAAAGATGAACTATCGCCCCAATCTGAGGTCAAGAGCGCTCTGGAGCAGGTGTTCATCCAGGTTGTCTCTGTACATTACTTAGTTCATCTTTCCCTCAATCATGACTACTCTCCCAGTTCCTGCCCCTAAAACGTCCCCACTCCATGATGCTGCCACCAATATGCTTCACTGTAGGAATGTGCCTGGTTTCCTCCAAACATGACATCTAGCATTCACGCCAAAGAGTTCAATCATTGTCTCATCAGACCAGATCATTTTGTTTCTCGTGGTCTGTGAGTCCTTCAGGTGCTTTTTGCAAACTTCATTCGCATTGCTGTGTGCCTTTTTCTAAGGAGTGGCTTCTGTCTAGCCACTGTACCGTACATGGCTGATTGGTGGATTGCTGCAGAGATGGTTGTCCTTCTGGAATCATCTCCTCTCTCCACAGAGGAATGTTGGAACTCAGAGAATGACCATCAGGTTCTTGGTCATCTCCCTGACAAAGGCCCTTCTCCCCCGATCGCTCCATTTAGACAGGCAGCCAGCTCTAGGCAGAGTCCTGGTGGTTCTGAAATTTTTTGATTTACTGATGCTGGAGGCCACTGTGCTCATTGGGACCTTCAAAGCAGCAGAAATGCTTCTGTATGCATCCCCAGATGTGTGCCTTGAGACAATCCTGTCTCAGAGGTCTACAGACAATTCCTTTGACTTCTTGCTTGGTTTGTCCTCTAACATGCACTATCAACTGCCTTAGTTTTTTTATGAATTTGCAAAAATCTTAAAAAAAAAAATCTTTTTCACATTGTCATTATGGGGTATTGTGTGTAGAATTTGAGGAAAAAATTAATTTAATCCATTTTGGAATAAGGCTGATGTGGAATAAGTGAAGCGCTGTGAATACTTTCCAGATGCACTGTATATGCACTTTGTGAACCCACTAATCAAAGCTGTAGCTTACAAGTGCAGTGTGTAAATAACAGAAAGTTGCTGAGCTTGAATTTAGATGAGGGCTTTCTTAGGTACAACTGCTGTCTGGTCCCTCAAGAGAACAATGGGCTGATACAGCCCCTCCTGTCCAATAGCTGCACAGATGACAGAGCAAGCACTCCTAGTATTTAAAGAATATCGTCACTGGGCATGAAAATAACTGTTTTGCGTGTTGCTTTGCGTTGGAGAGAAGGTAGGGTCCTAGACCTGTCTTGGAATAGAAACCACTACATTTTGGGGCATTTTAAATGTTAAAAAACATGTGTTGTGGACCTTGGTGGAGGTATGAACTCGACTGAATGCCAGTTTCTAAGTTCTAAGTTCTATGTTCCCATTTATAGGCCATTATAAAGCATCAATTTAGAAATGCAAGGTCACATATGCAAAACACCTTCATCGAGCATGTCATACCATAATGACTGCAGCAGGGCCGCTCTTTTTCTTCTCTTCAGTAACTATTCTTTTCATCCTTCATGTTATTCAGCAACAAATATTGACATTGCCACCTCTCCCGGTAAGTACAGCAAATGTGCCGTGAAAAGGTCATAAAATAAGTAGCTTTAGGGGTTTCAACAGTGCAGACGTATTATTAAATTCTCATGTTAGTGTCAGTGAGGCTTTGGGGTGTGAAAGCACAATTTAGTTGGACTTGAGGGTTTATGTTATTTTATTTCTTTATGTAGTGAGATAAAATGAAAATGTATATACAGATTCACAATTATAAATCACTTTGTCATTCTGCTGGGGAAAAACATGTTAATGACATCTAGACACTTCATGACTTGTAATGACATAAAAGCTGTCCTTTCAAAAAGTTTACTTTGCAGGACAGTCATATATAAAGTGCACAATGTTATCCATCAGCCAGAAATGCATACACACACACACACACACACACACACACACGGACTGGGCCACAGTTTCCATGGCTGATTTATGAACAGAAACCTCAGTTGGATGAGCCAGCAAATCCATCGACCTCGAGTGCTGCTCAACAGGCTTACCCCTACCATAGCGCATGAACATACTCCCGAGAGTCAGTGCGGATTTCGGGCCAACAGGGGAACCACAGACATGATCTTCATCCTGAGACAGATCCAGGAGAAGTGCAGAGAACAGAACATGGCCCTTTATGCAGCCTTCATAGACCTAACCAAGGCTTTTGACACGGTCAGTCGTGAGGGTTTGTGGAAGATTCTTGCACGCCTTGGCTGCCCTCCAAAGCTCCTCACCATCATCCGCCAGCTGCATGAAGGCCAGATGGGGCAAGTGAAGTACAACGGGACTCTGTCTCAGCTTCCCCATCTCAAATGGCGTCAAACAAGGTTGCATCCTCGTGCCCACTCTGTTCTCCATCTTCTTCAGCATGATGCTTTGTGAGGCCAAAGAAGACTTGAGAGACGGCATCTACCGTATTTTCCGGACTATAAGTCGCACTTTTTTACATGTTTTGGCCGGGGGTGCGACCTATACTCCGGTGCGACTTATAAATGAAAATATACCGGTAGGATCTCAATTAATTTACTGTAACAAAACAATTTTACGTGACAGAGTCGATCTATGTTTTAAAATGGCCACCGGAAAAGGAAATGCAATGCATCATGGGCACTGTAGTATGACGGCCATCCTATAGTTCACGCTGGTCGCGATAACCAATCAGAGAACAGAACTTTGGATGCGTATTCCTCACCTCACCCACAGCGTGTGAAGCTGACGAACACGGTGCTTGCTGTTATTCCGGCTTGGCGAACAAAACAGCTTCAACCCTTGGATATCAATGTGAGCAGAGTGTTTAAGTTGACGCTGAGAGCTGCGTGGGAGCATTGGGTGAGCGACGGCGGAGGATTAGCGTGTGCACTTGGAAGGAGCTGGCGTCGATGATTGTGAAAAGTGTTTGAAGCAGACGAACATGGTGTTTATTCTGGGACGGCTAACAAGACAGCTTCAACCCTTGGATATCAGTGTGAGCAGAGTTGACGCTGAGAGCTGCATGGGAGCACTGAGCGACGGCGGAGGATTAGCGTCTGCACTTGTAAGGAGCTGGATCGACACCGCTGGGTGGTCATGAGCTGCGCAGGTAGGCGCTGCATGGTTCGGCTCGCAATGTGGTCCGCAAAATACAAACATATCTGTAGGTAAAATGCAGCTCACGAGAGGGCACTCGAGGCTTGTGTGACTGTTCCTGTGACTTCTGACTACCATAGAAAAATAAAAATGTTAACGTTACTGATAACATAACAAGACAACGGAGAAGGCCCGAAAAAATGCCACCAAAAAGAAAATCATTCTCTGCAGATTACAAGTTGCGACTGGTGAAATATGCATCCGAAAACGGTAGCCGTCACAATATTATCATCTGAACTTTTCATGTTAACATACCTGTATGTCCATGGGACTTATAGTGCAGTGGACCTTATTTATGGTTTATTTTTCTTTATAATGGATAAAGTGGCTGGTGCGACTTATACTCCGGTGCGACTTATTTATGGTTTATTTTTCTTTATAATGGATAAAGTGGCTGGTGCGACTTATACTCCGGTGCGACTTATAGTCCGGAAAATACGGTATATCCGCTTCAGAACCGACGGAAGTCTGTTTAACTTGCGGCGCCTTCTGTCCCACACTAAGATCACAGAACAGCTAATCATGGAGCTGCTCTTCGCAGATGACTGTGCCCTCATCGCCCATACGGAGCAAGCCTTCGGCCTCACCATCAGCCTGAAAAAGACAGACGTGCTATATCAACCGGTCCCCCATACAGCATATACCCCACCCCAAATCAACATCGAGGGTACCAGCCTGAATGCAGTAGAGCACTTCACGTATCTCGGTAGTGTTATCTCAAACGACGCATCTGTTGCCAAGGACCTAGACAGTCGCCTTGCCAAGGCCAACAGTTCTTTTGGTCGACTCTTTTGGTCCATTTGGACTCAAGCTTTCTGGTTGAAATACAGTTATCATGAAAAATGCCTGTTAGCCTCAACTGACGGATTATCTTAGCCACCTAGTTCAGGGCCTATGTTGGAAAACTGGAGGACCCCCACCTGCTGAAAAATTCAGAGAGATACAGATAGAAGATGAGACAAGAGCAGCAGCAACCCACCAAGAAATAACAGCAAAACATGGCTCAGTGTTTTTTTTTTTTTTACTGTTTTGGATGCTACAAAGAAGTTAATGGTAGTTGGGCATCGTGTAGCTCATTTTTGATGTACCCGAATATGCGTGTCAACAGTTGGGCAATATCAAGGTCAGCAAAAATGACTGAGGACATGCCCTTGTATTGTACAACAAGTCAAAGTAGTAATGATCGTGAAGTACCTACTCATAATTAAAAGAAAGCTTTCAAATAAGGGTTGAATCAATGACACTGTGGAAGCATACCTAAAGGATCCACTTTTTAAAGCATTACTTTAAATGAAATGTCTGACAGAATTACATTTGGTGGTAACTCTCTTAACTTGAATTCCTGAAGGATGTTTGAGATAAATGTTTTTTTTTTTAACACTGTTTTAAACACTCTTATTTTTCATTTTTAAATAAGCAGTGGTCATATGATCAGGATAAATCACGCCACATTGATATATGCAACTGTTCATCAGACACACTTGCTAAGGTATTTGGGCTAGTATACTCCAGAACAGCAAGTACTTGGTTAACAATCTGTGAGCAGAACCGAATTTAAATTATTATGAATACAAACTGAGACTCAGTAAAAATATACAAGCAAATCAACCATTAATCATCTTGTTTTGGCCCATTTACCAACAGTTTTTTTCCTCCCAATTATTATGTGTTTTCAGGAATCAGGAATTGTCCCTTTAATCTCAATTTATATACTTGCAATCTGATATATTGGATTTTTTTCAGTGTGACTTTGCTAAATTAATGTTCTTTGTCCTGCAACATGGTCAATACTGATTTGTTTTTGCATACTTCATCTGCACTGAATAATTTAATAACCCCTTGTGATAGTTTTAAAGACATTTTTATACAAATAATTTGCAGTATGCTTTGTGGTCATTTCTAACCTAGATTGCCATTCATTTTGGAATTACAGCTTGACATTGTGTAGATACGCAGGCAAATATCAGCTGTCAGGACTGAATTATCTGACAGACAGGCATGGTAGGTAACCCAAAAATGTAAGTTTAAGGCATTTCTGTCTTCAAGTAAATTGCCTTTTGCACTTTGAACCATACAGAGTCATCTAGTGTAATTGCACAAAATCTGGGGTATTGTTTGTCTATCCTTCTTCATGAAATTATAATGTCACAACAGCAGTTCCCACGAGTGTTTGTCTGTATGTTCAGTCAGCCAACAGCTGGTTGAAAAAAAGAACACACTTTAGTTTGCTCATTAATGTGTGGTAAAGATGGAAAAAAAATGAAATAAGCAGTACATGGGCTCCCGAGGAGCAATATTGAGAAGACAAGAAGCTATGCTGCACCACATGCACACGCATACTCATCTTCAACCACTTAGTCCAATCAAGGGTCTCAGGGGGCTGGAGCCTATCGTAGTAGTCATAGAGTGCGAGGCAGGGTACACCCTGGACAGGACGCTAGTTTGTCACAGGGCCACATATAGACAAACAAACACAGTCACACCCGCACACACACCTCTGGACAATTTTTAAAGTTTCCAGTCCACCTAACCTGCGTGTCTTTGGATGTGGGAGGAAGCCAGAGCACCCGGAGAGAACCCACGCAAACACGGGGAGAACACACAAACTTCAAACAGAAAGGCCAAAGGTGGGAATCAAACCCATGACCTTCTCGCTGTGAGGCAACAGTGCTAACCACTAAGCCTCCGTGCTGCCTGTACGCTGACATGTTAAACATAATTCATTAGCAATTAGAGTATTGCTTTGCCATATGTTTTTACCTCATTACAACCTAAAAACAGTCACAGGCTTCAATGTGACTCAGTGCAAAATCCTTAAATGTGTACAGCAGCCCCATAAAGACAAGTCAGCAATGAAAAGCATGAACAATGGCAAGTAGTCCTTGGATATTTATTACCATAATTTAGTACAAATGATAAAAGTTTTTATGGTCCTTTTGGGAAAATGTTATCATCAAATGCTTTAGCCTCCAATAAAATCCTCTAATAATAATGATTAGAGGTATACTGCCTCCTAAAATTGAATTAAAGTAAAAGCATAATGTTGAGGCCTTGGGATAAAACTGAACACAAACTCAGGAATGCACACACAATATTGTTGGTTGAGAGTTTATTTCAAATAAAAGAATAACAGTTCTGAGGGAGAAGATAGCATGGACATTTGGCATAAAGACTTTACATGGCATAGATACTGAGGCATGGGGCATGAAGCGACTGAGCGTGATGGTGGAAATCTGACATTACACAGAGACTTTCTGTGGCATGAACAAGTGGCAAACGCTGCAAAATGTGGACATCTGATGTGGATGAGACAAAGCAGTCTGGAGATCTGATGTAATATAAAGATTTCATGAGCAATAAAAAAGATGGGGACGGAAATCCTGCAGAGTGTGAGGAGCAGGGGCAGAAATTGGTCCAGCGCTGAAACATCTGGAGGTTGAAACACACAGAGAACATGTGGAGGACAGCCATGAGGCTGCAACAGAGCTAAAACACCAGGGAAGTGATGAGAGGCTACAGCATAGGTGAGATCTCTGGAACGCAAGCGGGGAGGTCATAGCAAAGCTGAAACATCTGGACTTTGGAGGTCAAAGCAAGTGGAGACTCAGACAAGTGGAGGGTAGCTAGCCAGGATACTGAAAATGCACCACGGAGATTTGTGAAGTGACAAAGTGACAAAGTTTTTTAATTCGGCACACAAAATATTCAAATAGAAAAAAAATGAACAATTCCACAAACAAACACAGACAAAACTAGTGAGTCCGAAAGGGTGTGGGCTGAAGCAAAGCTTATTAGCGCCCACCCCTGCTAGTACAAGTCCAACAATTCTAATCAGTCATATTTACATAAATATGAATTCACTACTACATGTCGACACACAGACATACACATCAATATACTATTCACTTATAATTATATTTATATAGTACCAGATCATAAGAAAGTCAAATCAAGGCACTTTACGCCAGTAAGGACTAACCTTACCAACCCCCAGAGCAAACACTAGGCAACTGTGGTGAGGAAAAACTCCCTATAAGGAAGAAACCTCAAGCAGACCAGGCTCTTGGGGGTGACCCTCTGCTTGGGCTGTGCCACATATACCTATATATACTCAACAAAAATATAAACGCAACACTTTTGGTTTTGCTCCCATTTTGTATGAGATGAACTCAAAGATCTAAAACTTTTTCCACATACACAATATCACCATTTCCCTCAAATATTGTTCACAAACCAGTCGAAATCTGTGATAGTGAGCACTTCTCCTTTGCTGAGATAATCCATCCCACCTCACAGGTGTGCCATATCAAGATGCTGATTAGACACCATGATTAGTGCACAGGTGTGCCTTAGACTGCCCACAATAAAAGGCCACTCTGAAAGGTGCAGTTTTGTGTTATTGGGGGGGGGATACCAGTCAGTATCTGGTGTGACCACCATATGCCTCATGCAGTGCAACACATCTCCTTCGCATCATCCGTGAAGAGAACACCTCTCCAACGTGCCAAACGCCAGCGAATGTGAGCATTTGCCCACTCAAGTCGGTTACGACGACGAACTGGAGTCAGGTCGAGACCCCGATGAGGACCACGAGCATGCAGATGAGCTTCCCTGAGACGGTTTTTGACAGTTTGTGCAGAAATTCTTTGGTTATGCAAACCGATTGTTTCAGCAGCTGTCCGAGTGGCTGGTCTCAGACGATCTTGGAGGTGAACATGCTGGATGTGGAGGTCCTGGGCTGGTGTGGTTACACGTGGTCTGCTGTTGTGAGGCTGGTTGGATGTACTGCCAAATTCTCTGAAACGCCTTTGGAGATGGCTTATGGTAGAGAAATGAACATTCAATACATGAGCAACAGCTCTGGTTGACATTCCTGCTGTCAGCATGCCAATTGCACGCTCCCTCAAATCTTGCGACATCTGTGGCATTGTGCTGTGTGATAAAACTGCACCTTTCAGAGTGGCCTTTTATTGTGGGCAGTCTAAGGCACACCTGTGCACTAATCATGGTGTCTAATCAGCATCTTGGTATGGCACACCTGTGACGTGGGATGGATTATCTCAGCAAAGGAGAAGTGCTCACTGTCACAGATTTAGACTGGTTTGTGAACAATATTTGAGGGAAATGGTGATATTGTGTATGTGGAAAAAGTTTTAGATCTTTGAGTTCATCTCATACAAAATGGGAGCAAAACCAAAAGTGTTGCGTTTATATTTTTGTTGAGTGTACATACGTATATACTTTACAAACATAAATATATACATACATATACACAGTCACTTATATACATATACACCTACCCATATCTATATATCTACATACGCATATACATACCCACACATTCAAATATACAATAAGTCGCACTTATAAATTGAACATTCCATATAAATCAAATTATATTTGCTTCTTTATGATACTTAGACATAATGTTCTTTTTGAGTAGTTTCTTAAATCTCACTAAGGTACTACTCATTCTAACCTCTGTTGAACATTTGTTCCATTTCCTCACCCCAACCACAGACACACAAAAACCCTTTACATTTGTTCTTACTGGTGGTTTCATAAAAATTGCACAACCTCTTAAACTATATCTGGATTCCCTCAATCGGAACAGACTCTGGACATGTCTCGGTAAGGCTTGGTTTTTCGCTCGAAATAAAGTTTGAATTGTAATGTAATCGACCAAATCAATGAATTTTAATAAATTTAAAGACACAAATAGAGAATGAGTTGGTTCACGATATTGTTTATTGCAGATGATTCGTATGGCTCGTTTTTGCAAAAGGAATATTGGATTGGTATTTGATTTGTAAGTGTTTCCCCATGACTCAACACAATATGTCATATATGGTACCATCAGAGAATGATATAAAGTAAGTAACCCTTCTTGCGGCAGTAGGTCTTTGGCTTTATACAAAATGGCTATAGTTTTTGACAATTTTGATTTCACATAATTTATATGTGGTTTCCAGTTTATTATCAATTATAACACCTAAAAATTTATTCTCTGTTACTAACTCAGTTTCCTTATTGTTTATAGTTAAATTTTTACATTTGGGTGCCTGTTTATTTCCAAATATAATACATTTAGTTTTCCCAAGGTTGAGTGACAACTTATTAGCGTCAAACCAAACCTTAAATTTTTCCAGTTCTTTCTCCACTATGTCCAGAAGCTGTTCAAGATTTTCACCGCTACAGAACACAGTTGTATCATCTGCAAAAAGGACACATCTCAGTGAACTCGACACCCAACTTATATCATGTGACATCCCTGAGTTCAGAATTTGTATTATTGAATTGAACATACTGAAATCTGCCTTGTAAATAACTAGCTATCCATTCATATGCCAGACCTCTGATTCCATATTTCTGCAGTTTACTTAATAGTATTCCATGGTTAATTGTGTCAAACACTTTCTGTAAATAAAAAAAAACACCTATTGTGTATTGTTTATTATCAATTGCAGTTGCTATACTTTCCACAAAGTCCATCAAAGCATGTGATGTAGTTCGAGACCTTCTGAATCCATATTGTTCTTCACAAATGATGTTATGCTTCAGTAAATAATCATTTAATCTTTTAGCAAATATTTTTTCCAAAATTTTGGAAAATTGTGGCAGGAGTGATATAGGTCTATAATTAGAAAATGTGTGTTTGTCACCAGTTTTAAACAGAGGAATTACTTTGGCTATTTTCATTTGAGAAGGAAATTTACCAGTACTTAGTGACATATTGCAAATATAATTGAACGGTTTTACTATACAATCAATAACTTTTTTTAATAAAGCCATATCCAAATTATTAAAATCAGTCGATTTCTTACTTTTTGAACCATGAACCAGATCAAGTATTTCCCTTTCATGAGTACCACCAATGAACATTGAAACAGATTTGTTAAACGTTGAAATATGTACCCAGAAGTTATTAGTTGATGAGTCAATCTTACTGGCAAGATTTTTACCCACATTAACGAAGTATTCATTAAAGTGTTCAGCAATAGACTCGTCGTTATCAATCGTGATGTAGTTGTTACTCTGAAAAAATGAAGGATAATCTCTAGTTACTCTATTCATTTTTACTATTTCATTTAATATGTTCCATGTGTTTTTGATGTTATTTCTATTTTTGACAAGTAACTCATTATAATATGTTTTTTTACTGAGTCTCATGATATTGATTAACTTATTCTTATATGTTTTATACTTACTTTCAGCTTCCTTAGTTTGTAGTTTTATGAATTGTTTATATAGTACGTTTTTCTTTTTACATGCCCTCTGAAGTCCCTTAGTTATCCATGGTTTGTTGCTATATTGATTTCTATATATTTTGTCAACAAATGGACAGTGTTTATTATACAAACTGGAAAAAATGGAAATGAAAGCATCATATGACCTGTCAACATCATCAACAAAAACATCTGACCAATTCTGACTTGATAAATCCTCCCTTAAATTATCAATTGTTTCAGGTGTTACTTTTCTACTCATGAATTTGATATTGCTTCGATAGATACAACAACCCTCCAATGCAAAGACTGAGAAAACTGGCAAGTGATCACTGATATCACTGACCAGTAGTCCCCCACTAAGATTACCGGATATAACGTTAGTTAAAATATTGTCAATGAGAGTTGTTGAGTCCATAGTTATTCTGCTAGGATGAATGATGGTTGGAAACAGTCCTAAACAGTACAAGGTGTTTATAAATGAGGTAATTTGTGGATGATTGTGAGGGTTTAAAAAATCTATATTGAAATCTCCACAGACAAATAAATGCTTATTTCTGTTGATTTTGTTGTACATTCCTAAGATAATGTCTTCAAAGGTGTCAATATTTGTCCCAGGAGCTCTGTAAATGCAACTAACAACTATGTTTTTGGAGTTTATAGATGTCATTTCTATGGTAACACATTCCATGATGTTGTCCACTGTAAATGACATGTTGTTAATGAGTTTACAGTTATAATCTGACCTTACAAACAATGCAACGCCTCCGCCCCTTCTCGTCTGCCTATTAACCAGGAACAATTCATAACCATCAAGATATACCAGATCTTTATTATCCTCATTTAACCATGTTTCTGAAATTGCAATAACTGAAAAACGTTTTTTGGATGTTTTCAAACAATCATTAATAGTGGACAGATTATGAGAAAGACTTCTGCTGTTGAAATGTATAATTGAAAAATTTTCATCATTAATTTTATAATTTTTGAATTGTTCTTCTGTAAAATATTTGCACTGTCTCACAATATTCTCACTGAAAAAGGTATCAGGATCATTTTCAGATTCGAAGGGGTGGTTAGCAGAGTTATTATAATTAAATGTATCTAGACAGAGCTCCTGGGCAGAAATAAACGGATCATTATCCTTAGTCATTATGTCTCTCTTGTCTCCGGGTGTAGATGATGTGGATGAGCGGGTTGCTCCAGTCTGCATCATGGTGCTGTGATGTGTTTGAGTCCTCATACCTATTGTTCATATTTGTCCAGCTCCTCGATGTTCCTTATTGCCATGACTTTTGCTTGTTCTGGTGATCCGTTCAGTTTGATGAATATTTTACAGTTTGAAGTCCATGTGTGCTGGATTTTTCCCTGTTTCTTTAAGAAGCGTGCTTTCCTGGCGATGTCGGCATTCCGTTTGGTGAGATGTTCATTGATGAATACGTTTGTCCCTTTCAGTTTTCTTCCTTGTTTTAACAGTGCTGTTTTGTGTTTTCTGTTGATGAATCTCATGATGATGGTTCGTTTATCACCGTCATTTCCCCGGGGCAGAGGGTGGCACGCTTCAATGTTATTTAAATCCATTTCTATACCTTTAGATAGGAGGAAATCAGCAACCTGTTTTTCCACAGAGCTGACCTCCTGTTCACTGGGCTCCCCTCCGCTCTCATCTGTTACCGCCCGTGCGTAGGACCGTGGTTTGATGTGAAGACCTGTGATGATGACGTCGTTAATTCTGGTGTACTGCTCTAATTCAGCCACTCTATTTTCCAGCTGCACCAGATGCCGGTCTTTCTCGGTGTTCTGGAGCCGTAATGCCTTCACCTCCTCCACCAGATCCATGATTGATTTCTGTTGCTGCTTCACAACAGAAATCTCCTCTGATAGAAAGTCCAGAGATTTTTTAATATCGTCACCTTCCTCCGCTGTCAGAACCTTCTTAGGCCCCATGGTCGGCTTATGAGCAGCTTGTCGATCGCCGATGTTAACAGCCTGCGTTGTTTGTCACCGGGATGGATCTGCACTGCGCTGGTGCCGCGCGGCCTCGGTGTTTCTGCGCTGATGGATCCACGGTGGCTGCACGAGGCCTCGGGGAAGCGGCACTCATGAGGCGCGGCTCTAATGACGCAGCGCGCGGCCTCAGTGAATTCACCACGTTGGGCTGGCCTCGGACGTTGTTGCTGTCCAGTCGCGGGGCTAAGTTGCCGGTTGAGGTGGTATTCCCACTGTCCGGGTTGGCAAACACCGGCGTGGCAGATGGCAACTACAAACACCACCTCTGAAAACTCAGGTACAAACTTTTTGCAGCTCGCTCTGACGACACGCAGCTCTGACTGACTGTGACTGACGCAGCTCCGATGACTGACGCAGCTCCGATCAAGCAGTAACTCTGAGATTTGTGGAGGGTGTCTGGGAAGCTGCAGTAGCAGTACTAGAGAGGCAAACAGGGCAGAGATGATGCAAGGTGTGACTCTGTTTAAGACTCCATATCTTAGGTACATGGAATACATGCCATCAATGTAGAGACAGAAGAGGAAGGTAACCTCACCACTGCCTCAGACTCAGGAGCAGGAGTTGAAGAGGCATGCCAATATTTGACTGCGTTCGGTACAGGAGCACAAACAGGAGAGAGACATGCCGACCCTCAGCCACAACAGGAACAGTGGTAGAAGCAGAAGGGATCTACTGACCATTAGCTGCTTGAGGAATGGGAGCATGAAAAAACAGGCATGCCAAACTTCAGCTGCCCTGGGAACAGAAGGCGGAACAAGGGAGGTGCATGGAGCCTCAGCCAGTTGAGGATCTATGGACAATGGTGTTGGCTCTACATTTATGTGTGTGTGTATGTGTGTGTGTGTGTGTGTGTCCATAGCTGTGACATATGGGTGATCTCTGGTGATATGGCAACTACAGTGGAATCAAGAGGTAATGAAACTGCAGTGGACTCTGCCTCCACAGCTTTCTAAGGTGCAAACGGAAACATAAACTAAAAGGGAGGCAAACCAGAGAGAAGACTGAAGCAATGTGAGGACAGAATGGAGTGATGTGAATTTTGACTGGAGCAACTGGAGTAACATGTTAGTTGCCATTGACTGAAGTGATCTGAAAGCAGACGGAAACAACACGACCTCTGAGTGGAGTAACCAAAAGACTTACTGGAGCAATGTGGATGCCAGCATTGAGAGAAATAATATTAAGGCAAACTGGAATGATGTGAAGACTGAGTGGAGTGACATGAGCTCAGAATAGAGCATCATAGTGACTGACTGGAGTGACATGGAAGCAGGTGTGGAGATTGACATGGAGGCTGGGTATTCTGACATCACAAGAAAAAAAAAAAAAGCTGTATCCAAACACACGAGTAGATACAGAATCACTGGTGAAGAGAATTTATTTAAAATGAAAGGACAGCATTTCTGAGGGGAGGAGATGGTGTCACATGGTATGGAGACTTGATGTGGCTTAGAGACGTGAAGTGGTACAAGGATTTTTTACAAGGAGATATTGCGGCATTGAAACTTGCTGTGGCATGGAGGGATTTACAAGGGCCAATGGAAAAGTTTTGAGTCTAACCCAGAAAAAGTAGGGCGAGGTTCTCCATCTTTTGCATTCTGAGAAACCAACATTGCTCAAGAATGTGTGATGTTTTGACACACTGAGTGTAATGTTGAGCAATGCTGGTTTCTCAGAATGCAAAAGATGGAGAATCATGCCCTATTTTTTTGGGTCAGGCTCAAAACTTCTCAGTGGACCCACGTGTGTTGGTATAGAGGGCTGGTGAGGAGACACGACAATGATCTGGAGCTCAGCTACAAGGAAGAGACCATTCAGACAAATTCAAACAAGCAATCAAGAAAAAAATGAATAAACTAGTGAGGACGATACTGCAAGGAGTCAAAAAAAAAAATGTATGAAAATAAAAATGACCACAACTGACAGAAACTGGAGTTATTCTGTGATTATTCTGTTATTCTGTGAAGAGTGATGATTGACTCTAACGGCAAGTGTGTGACAGTGATTGACGAGAAAGTATATAAGAGAGAGAGAAGACAAATGTCAGAACAAAACATACACACAAACACTGGGAACTACACACACTGGAAAACACACAAAGATCAGGTGTAAGGACTGAAAGTGAAAAGTAAAATAAAGGTCAACAGGAAAAACACTAGAAAAACTTGAACACCAGAATACACCAAAAAAAAAAGCCCAGAAACAACACTGTCAGAATGATAAAAGACCTGTATGGAGCTAAATCAAGGCCAAAAGTTTTGTAATCTGAAAATTAAAAAAAAGATTGAAAAAATAAATTTTGAAACTGAAAATTCAATGTTCTTGAATTTTAGAATCATTTAAAAAGTATTATCTAAATAAAAATAAGTGTAAGATATATATTTTTCAGTTTAAATAAATTTTTGATTCAGCTCTGTAATTTTTTTGATCAAATAATTTCTTTTCATTCATTTCTTTTTTTTTTTTCACCTTCAGAACTTTTTTTCACTTTCAGATCTTATTTTTTAAGTTTCAAACTTTTGGCCCCGTTCTGGCGTGAGAGGGCGTGACTTCAATTGAGAGGGGTGTGGAATTGTGAGTGACAGGAGAGCAATCAGTCCTCACATGATGCTGCTTTCAGGAAACGTGGGTACTTTGATAGATAATGACTTAACACTTTCTCTCTACTGTATTGTCTTGATACCTGTAAATAAAGTGTTGCTAAGGACAAAGATGTCAATTACAAGTAATTCTAGACCACTCTTGGTCATTTTTGATGTTTAAAAACTGGGAAAAATGCAAGATTGTATAGTTTAACACCTACACTTAAAAAAAGACCTATGTGTCCCAAATTCACACAAGACCGTGAACGCAGCGCAGCATTGCCGCGTAAAAATGAGGCAGGTCACTCATTTTATAGGCTGCAGTGCAGTGTTACGAGCTTTCTAAGTGACACACAGAGACCTGGATCAGCAGATCTGAAGGAAGCTTTAATATGGACACAACCAAGCAGACCGCCCGTAAATCCAAATCCAAAGCCGCCTGGAAGAGCGCTCCGGCTACCGGCGGTGTGAAGAAGTCTCACCATTACAGGCCCGGCATTGAGGCGCTGAGAGAGATCCGCCGCTACCAGAAATCCACCGAGCTGCTGATCCACAAGCTGCCCTTCCAGCACCTGGTGAGAGAAATCACTCAGGACCTCAAGACCGACCTCCGCTGTCAGAGCTCCGCTGTGATGCTCTGCAGGAGGCCGGCGAGGCTGATCAATGGATTTCTGGTAGCGGCGGATCTCTCTCAGCGCCACGGTTCTGGGCCTGTAACGGTAGGGCTTCTTCACACCGCCGGTAGCAGGAGCGTTCTTCCGGGTTGCTTTGGATTTGGATTTACGGGCGGTCAGCTTGGTTGCATCATTATTAAATTAACTATCCAGTACAACATACGGATCCACTGAAACAACTGCTACACATCAATCACAATAAACAGCTTTATCTCGAGGGTTTAAAGCCTCGTAATAAGCTTTCATTCTCTCTATTTTCTTTCACGCGCCAGCCGCGTAGTAATCAAAGATGGAGACAGGAGCAGAGTCATTATCTATCAAAGTACCCACGTTTCCTGAAAGCAACATCATGTGAGGACTGATTTCTCTGCTGTCACTCACAATTCCACGCCCCCCTCAATCGAAGCCACGCCCTCCCACGCCAGAACAGGGCCAAGTTTGAAACTGAAAAAATAAGATCCGAAAGTGAAATAAAGATCTGAAGGTGAAAAAAAGAAATATGAATGAAAAGAAATTATTTGATCAAAAAAATTACAGAGCTGAATCAAAAATTTATTTAAACTGAAAAATATATATCTTACACTTATTTTTATTTTGATAATACTTTTTAAATGATTATAAAATTCAAGAACAAACATTGAATTTTCAGTTTCAATATTTATTTTTTCAATCTTTTTTATTATCAGATTACAAAACTTTAATTTTCAGTTTCAAAATTGATTTTTTCAATCTTTTTTTATAGTCAGATTACAAAACGTTTGGCCTTGATTTAGCTCCATAGACCTGGGGCCTCATGCACAAAGCGAGCTTACGCACAAAAACCTGGTGTACACCCATCTCCACGCCCATGTACAAATGTGTCAAAAGTGATGTGAGCGTTGAAATGTGCCGAGTGTCACGCAAAAATCCAGGCTGATGTATGCACGTTTCTACAGCTATTGTTCCACTGTGGACATGTAAAGAAGATGCTGGGAACCGTTAATAGTGTATAAACAAGAAGTCATCAAAGTGATGTGCACATCAGAGACACACTGATGAACAATTAACACACCCATGTGTTTGCAATTATATGGATGGATATAAAAGCATGCGCAAAGTGATATGTAAAATAGCACTAACAGAGGCTGTTTTAGCATCAAAGGACATTGCAAATCCGATGTGAGCATGTATTCAGGAAACATGTAGATTTACTTGTAAATGAGGATAATTGGCTCATAAACCGATTTTGTTTACCAAGGCCACTGTGACTGGAGTGGGCACAGAACCGCGGCCGGCCCAGAGCACAATGTGGCGAAGAGCCAGGGGTTGTCTGTGCCCACACAGGTGTTGACCATGCTGGGCTTCCTGGCATCATGGGCATACCAGCATGAGCTCACTGATCAGTCAGGAGTGTGCCAGTCAACCTTGTGCCAAGCCATGCCAGCTGTGTGGAACACACTCATCTAAATCTCATCCTGGTAAATTCCAACATTACAGCGCATTTTGCAGCGAACCCCGGTTTCCTGAATGTAAACGGAGTTATTAACTGCACACATATTGCTATGAAGGTGCCATCACATGATAAGTCTGTTTCTGTTCATAGGAAACATTTTAATTCCATCAATGTTCAAATCATATGTAATGTGCAAACTGACGTCAGGCTGGAGGCGCGATGTGCACGGGGGGGGGGGGGGGGGGTGCTGCTTGGTGGTTAAATAATTTATCCGTTTAATTGTTCCTAACAAAAACCAGCACAAACACTTTTGGGCATGTGGGCATTCAAATGTTTTATTACTATTATTATTATTATTATTTCTTCTTTTTCTTGATGGTGGAACGAGAGATGAGCTTCTTAAGTCCCTGACTGGGTTCAGTATTCGTCAATAAAAGTGTGTGTCATGTTAATGTCACACACTCTCAGCCGCTGTGCACCAATATCTTTTTACTTCAGTGTGTGTGTGCAGCTTACTTCAACATTTACACACACAAAAGTATGTATTTAATTTCCGTTTTTACATTACAACAAGCTGAGAGAACCACAGCTAACCACAGCTTTTCTTGTTTTTGCACGTTGTCTCTGAAAGTTCTTTAACTTTTACACAAAACAACACGGAGACGATGGCGGGTGTCATCAAGCACACAGCACTCGACACTTATGGTACCGTCACCAAGACACAACCAGACTATTTGAATACATTTGCATATTCAGATAGAGGTGTGGCCAGGGAGGAGTTTGGTGCGTGTGTACGTGTGTTTGATTCCACATTCAGTGGGTTGTATAAACCGAATGTGCGTAGTAGATTCATGCCTACACACACTTTCATATACCTTAATATATTTGTGCTTACGCCTGATTCAGTATTTTGGCGTACCCCAACTTTTAGTAGAAAGTCAATGCAAGTCTTTGTACATAGGGCCCCTGGTGATAAGATAATACCATGACTCACAAACAGTTATTATTCTTTTCTCTGTACTGAGACCAATGAAGGTCAAAGTCACAGAAAGCCTGACAGTGAACATGAGGTCCACATCGCACAAGAATATGTTAAGGAAAAAAAATCTATTTACCTTCTCCATGAGAATGTATATTTCTTCCCCCCCTTCAAGTAAAAAAAAGAAAAAACTTTAAAAGCATGTTGCACTTCTCGATGATCAGTGATGCCTCAGCAGGTGTTTTGCTTTTTGACAGCTGATGGAAAACACCTACATTTGACCTTTAAAAGTTTTAGTATAAAAACAGTGCAGCAGCAGTTTTTATTCTTTGTAAGTCATAGAGGAAAAATGCAACACTTACGCGTGCACACACATTTTCAGCATCAGAAAGCATCTTGGAAGAGAAGTGGCCCACTGTTCTTAACCAGGATCTGCCTGCATTGTTTTCCTGCCTAGTGCTTTATTGATTACCAGCAGATTTAGGTCGGTACTCGTTTTATAATATGCTGACATACCGTATGAAATAATACATAATGTAAACTCTAAGCTGATTTTGCTGCGTTTCCACATGGGTTCAACAATAGCTTTATACAGTTCATTTTGCTTCATGATTGACCAGTTGTCTGCCTGGGTGGTTGTCATCCAGAACCTAAGATGGCTCAGTGGTGTGCTGGATGTAGTGACACATGGCAAGAGTGCATGCCTCCAAACTAGACTGAACTTGACTTTTTACTTAAAGATATATTGCTTTTGGGTGACAGGAAACCAAATTAGTAGTTCAATCAACACTATGCACTGGGTACTGATAAAATGACTGTGTCAAGTGACCAGTTACATAGGGAGAATAAGATGATAGAAATCATTTGCATTCAGAGGGAATGTCACCAAGGTGTATTTCTCTGGGTATAATCCACCATGCAGATTACTCAGTGTTGAGGAATCCAGGGTGGAGAAGTCCAAGAAGATGCTCACGTTTCATCTGGCTGCAGAAAAAAAAAAGTTACTTTTGAGAGGTGGGATTGGACCAGTTGTCTGCATGGTTGGTTGCCATTCAGGAGCCAAGAAAGTTGGGTCTGCAATGCACGGCACCAACACATGCTCCCAGATCTCATCTGACGATGTAGTGACACAATGCTTGATTGGCTTTCTGAACAGTATCTGTTGCTGGATATTTGTAGTTTATCTCTGTTTCTGAGCCCCAGTCATCCATCTAAATGTGGAATTTTGCTATCAGGGATAGGCTTTCAAGATTTTGCTTTACACTGTTCAAAGGTAATGTTAGTATGCATAGGAGAATGTGCTTGCATTCAAGTTACTCAGGTCACACTGACTATTGCCTGTAATGTTACATGTGATGTGACCTTCATGAAATAGTTTGAAGTCCATAATGAAAATGGTGTTAGCCTACAGAATTGTAAGTACTGCTTTTCCTCTAAGATACAGGTAAAGGGGTGCAGCATACACAAACAGTGCATTCAGAAAGTATTCACAGTGCTGCACTATGAGCACATTTTTTTTGTGAGAGCCATATTCCAAAATGAAATTTATTTTTTTACCCTCAAACTTCTACACACAATATCCCATGAGATTTTTGAAAATTTATTAAAAATAAAATAAAATAAGAAATTACATGTACATAAGTATTCACAGCCTTTGCCATGAAGCTCATAATTGAGCTCAGGTGCATCCTGTTTCCACTGATCATCCTTGAGATGTTTCTGCGGCTTAATTGGAGTGCACTTGGGGTAAATTCACTTAATTGAACAAGTTTGGAAAAGGGACACACCTGTATACATAAATGGTCCCACAGTTGACAGTGCATGTCAGAGCACAAACCAAGCATGAAGTCAATGGAATTATCTGTAGACCTCTGAGACAGGATTGTCTCGAGGCACACATCTGGAGAAGGGTACAAAAATATTTCTGCTGCTTTGAAGATCCTAATGAGCAGCGTGGCCTCTAACATGCAAAAAAAAATTAAAAAAGCTTTTTCATAAACCCTGTGAAAGATGGAGGCAGATGGACAGAGAGTCACCTGGAACAACTGTTTGACAACCAATCTTCTAGATTGGACTACTACAATGTTCTATTTTCTGGATTACTACAGTCCAGCATTAGGGGTCTCCAATTTGTCAAAATGCTGCTGCCAGAATTTTGACAGGAAGCAGAATGTTTGACCACATTACACCGATTTTGGCATCTCTTCACTGGCTTCTTGTCTCTGTGAAATCAGATTTTAAGGTTCTGCTATCAGTTACGTGCGGTCACAGGAGGCAGGGGAGGCTGTGCCTCACCAGTCATCATGGAAAGAAAAATGTAAAATGAAAAAAAAAAAAAATAAAAAAAAAAAATGTATATATAAGTATAAATATATAATTATAGATTTACTGGAGGTTGCAGAGCTGAAGATGTTGCAATTCTCTTTGGGAGTGGCAAGAATGGACAGGATTCGGAATGAACATATCAGAGGGATAGCTCAGGTGGGACGGTTTGGAGACGAAGTTAGAGAGGGGAGATTGAGATGGTTTGGACATGCACAGAGGAGGGACCCAGAGTATATAGGAAGAACGATGCTGAGAATGGAGCTACCAGGCAGGAGGAGAAGAAGGAGGCCAAAGAGGAGGTTTATGGAGGGCAGAGATACGGAGGACAGGGTGAGACGGAAACGATTGATCTGCTGTGGCAACCCCTAACAGGAGCAGCCGAAAGGAGAATGTGTATTCCCAGCTTTCATGAATTAAAATATATGAAAAATTCTAATGAAATGTCTCATTACTTAAAGGTTTGTGTCCATTCTAATAATTTCACTGAACTGTGAACATCATAATAATTAAAAACATTCCACTCAAATTTGAACATTTTGTTCATTTGACTTTTTTAGTGTCTTACACTTATTGTGATACTTGTAGATACAAACACAAAGTATCACAAATCACATGTGATTCTACCCGAAATGCATAATTTAAAAATTATATCTTTGTGACTTCATAGTTAATTTTTTTCATCACAAATTTGGAAATTATTTAAACTTGGATGATGTCTAAATTATGTATTTCTGCCACATTTCATTTTTAAACATTTAAAAAGTCAGCACCATATGCTCATTTCTATTAACTACAAACAGCACCATATGACTTGACTATGACAGTCAACTCTCGATTGCACAAAATGTTATATTTATTTGGGAACATAAATTTACCATCATCTTCAGCAAAATAAAAAGTCAGCTGTGTGCTCTTTTTTAATAGCAGACATTTTTTTCTTGCACACAACTAAAAGCTGATTTTCACAAATTGATCTCTGAGTCTCACAGCAGAATCAATACACATGCTCACCACATGTTAATACTTGTATTATCCCACAAGCATTGCCTTATGTGATGCCAGTAAGCTCTAAAGCATGACTTGATTTTCAAGACGTGAAAGATTAAATCTATCATGAATACCTTTGCAGTTCCACAGCGAATCAAGACAATTTGATGGACATGTGTCTTGAAAACGATGACAACCATTGTCTGTAGGTGTCCATGTGGTGGTGAATGTGTTTGTCGGAATAAGCGAATATAGAAAATGGATGGATGTGTCTAATGGTGCTTTTGAGAACCCAATCTCACGCCATTTCATGATGGCATTACAAAAGTAAATTATTGTATGGTTCTGTCATGAAAAGCGCCACATTTTTGTGACAAGAGCATGAAATCTGAGGTGAAACGGGGAGCGGGGGGGTCTGTGGGGGTTATGGCTAAGGTTAGGAGAAGGGAGAGGGTTAGAAATAGTAAAATACAAAAAAAAAAAATCACGAAAATGTGACTAATTTCATGACGGGAGCACAAAAAAAGCACGAGACTGGGCTGGCTTTTGACTACGTATGACTTCATCATAACCTCTGTGTGATTTCTCCATGAAGTCATTTAGGGCTCTGTCAAACCAGGAATAATTTGTTAATCAATAAATGCTTCATATATCATCCCTCTAGGCTTCTTGGTTGTTGAGATAAATAAAACTCTTTTTCTGACCACATTTTCCTTGACCATTGACCACAGTGCTCCAAAATCAAATCACCTCTTGATATCCAACTATGTAATGGCTATCCAACTATGTAACAGCTACCTTACTGACAGGCCACAGTATGACAAGCTGAGAGACACCATGTCTGACACTTTGATCAGCAGTACCGGGGAACCACAGGGCATGGTGCTGGCCCTTCTTCTCTTCATCATGTACAACTCTGACTTCTGCTACAACTCTGAGCTGTGTCAAATCCAGAAGTTCGCAGATGACACAGCCATTGTTGGATGCATCAGGGATGACAGAGGGGAGGAGTACAGGAGCCTCGTAAAGGACTCTGCTGCCTCTTGCCACACAAACCATCTACCGCTCAACACCTTGAAGACAAAGGTCACTGACTTTGTGAAGCCAAGACCAAGTCTGTAACCATTTCTGATGGAGGGAGCTGAGGTGCAGCTGTGACTGGACAACAAACTGGACTGGACAACCCACACCAACCATGTGTACAGGAAAGGACAGAGTAAGCTGTACTTTCTGAGGAGGTTGCGGTCATTTAACATCTGCAGGAAACTCCTGTGGATGTTCTACCAGTCTGTAGTAGCCAGCCTCCTCTTTTACACCGTGGTATGCTGGAGGGGGCAGCATATCCAAGAAGGACACATCCAGGCTGTACAAACTGATCAGGCGGGCTGGCTCTGGAGCTGGCATGTAGCTGGACTCTCTGGTGACGGTGGCAGAGAAGAGAATACTGGATAAACTGCTCGACATTATGGACAATGCCAATCACTCTCTGCACACCGTCATCATCATTGTTTTTTGCACACCAGAGAGCTGCTGCGGTTTAAACAACAGAATCCATGACGACAATTGTAAATGAACATTATACAACCAAAATGTACATTTTTATTTCTTTAGCTGCTGCAAGAGGCTACAACAACTCTCAGGCGTGCAAAAGATTATGGGATACCTCAATACTTAGGGCGAATACTGCCATGAACACTACTGGTCAGTAGATGGCAGTCGAGACCGTGAAAACTTGCCAAAACAAATATTCCAAATAATCCATGTGCTGTGTTTAATCTGTGTGGAATTTAATAAACGCAAACCGAATTTCAGACACCTTATATATATTACTCTGGAACAAAGATGACAAACAGTGTTGTAGGACAATAAGCAGGACGTTATAAAGCAAACAGGAATCGGTTGCAACTCACAGTGATTCCAACTGAAAACAGTGGAGAAGCAACCTGAGCTTTTTCTGCCATTTTTACATAAAACAAACACAATAACAACATTTATAAACCCAGAGAATATACTCACGAGAGTTTTAGGCACAATATACAATGTACAAAGAGTTTAATGCTGTTGTCCGTGTGGAGCCTGATCAGAGTGTTTCAAATGCATTTCTCCTGTCGTGACTGTACTGAGACTACCCATAATGCACCTGGACACAGCATGTCCACACTAAAACCTTCAAAATTAGTGCAATACTTTAAAACTAAAACATATAGCTGATGTTTTCACTTTATAACACTTCAGAAGTAACGTTAATTTAAAAAACATGTCAGAAATTAGTTTGGTTAAAATTTTAACGATAAGTTAAAACTGTATGCCTCTAGATGACTTGGGTGATATTGCCGGTGAGTTAGTATGGTGTCAAGATCAACTGTCTTGTGACCAGCTTTTCTATGACTGCAGAGGATAGAGTGGTTTCTCCTGAAACCAGCTCTCTTCTGTTCACACAGAATAGAGCTGTTTACCGGTTACCGGTTACAAAACATTTGATGTCGGACTTCATAAATGTTTTTAACTGTTAAGCTTTATTCATTACGCCTGCAAAAACATGTTAGCGATCTAAAAATTATCAGACCAAAACTTATCGGAAGATAATTGGTCCGATGATGGTTTTCAAAGTTATCAGAAAAACTAATCCACTAATGAAAACATTAGCTTCAATAATTCGCAGTTCGTGGATCAGCGGAACTGTGCCCACCACTGCTTGGGTTAGTGTCTGCAAATGATTAACTTTTGGAACAGATTGGCAAAAGGTCAAGGTCAAGCATAAACAGACCAAAAACATTTACCATAATATTTCCACTACCAGCGTGGCTGGAAATTTAATCAAACGCTCATACTGACAAGTAAGATAATTGTGACTGATTGGTATAATTGATTTAGTGATGAAGTTACAAAGATGTCATCATTTGATGGTCTATATGGTAAAAGAAGAAACACCTTAAGTGTGTGCCCTCAACGGCCACTGCATGTAAGGCTGACTTGATTAATTCATAATATAAGCTCAGTGTGAAGATCGTGCAGGGTATGCTTCAGCCGTTTGATGTCTTCCATTCTATACTGCAATCTGTCTGGTCAAAAATGTCCTTATTTCTCACCAATTTATACAAAGAGCACAAGGAACAAGACAAAGCAAATTAATCTTACAATAAGCTTGTGATTATCAGCCCAGGAGTGTAATATATCAATGAGACCACACAGGTCGGTAAGTGCAGACCGCCAGCATCCGTCGGCTTCTGCATGAACAAAGATATTAAAACCCACACAGGACAGCTACTGGCAGTGCAGACTCAGACAAGGTGTTAACTGATTAGAGTGGAATCAGAGTGCTGGGACCCAGCCAGTTTACCACCCTGATTAGACGGTTGAGGGACTCATTGAGAAGCTCGACAGTCACAAGATAATTACTAAAACACACACTAATATATGCAGCAGCAGCTGGGAGCATTAGTGTTGGTGATGAACAGGACAGAAATGTGCTTAAGTGTGGGTGAAGATCAATAGCTTAGCTCGGTGCTGCTGATGTCAACAGTCGATCTTTAAAAAAGATGGCATAATAATTACATGTCTAATTCAAATGGCTCTGCAATCAATTTAGGACCTGTGACGTACTATTTCTGTATTTTACAAAATCAATTAATTCAGAAGGAAATGGAAATTGTTGCTTTCAGTGACATAATTTTGTCTGGTTCGGGCCACATTTAAATAATCTACAGCAGACCTGGGCAAACTGCGGCCCGGGGGCCACATGCGGCCCTTTGCATGTCTCTGTCCGGCCCTCATGAGGTCTGTGATTATTATTACATATATTAAAAATGTCAACCTTGTGTGCTGCAAATCATTAGAGAGGTTTATTTAGGTATATTTACATATTATTACAATAATAAAAATTACCTATAAAAGCTATTAAATAGGTCATTTTTTGTAAAATTTGTAATGGGAGACAGCCGAGTTATTGATGGTGTGGCCCTCGGACATAATTCAGGTTCTCTATGTGGCCCCTTGTAAAAATTAATTGCCCACCCCTGATCTACAGCATCTTTTTTTATACATGTGCATGCAATCTGTAGGGAATTAGCATCTAATTAGTCTGTACGCTTGACGGGACGGGAGTCACGAGCTGAAAATAAATGATTACAGCTGAGACTATTAATTTATTAATTTCAAAGCTGAAAAATGAAGTTGTACTGGACCAGACAAGAGATCCTCTTCACAGTAAGCAGACAAAGGATTTGAGGAAAAAAAAAAAAAATTCTACAAAAAGAGAGATTTTAGTTGGAGCAGCAGGTGACACCGCATAATTCAACAACAAAAATCTTCTCTGAAAGGAAAACTATGAATGCAGCAATCTTAAACATACCAAAAATACCCAGCAGCACAGTGAACCAAAAAAAGTGTACAAAGATAATTGATCAACCATGGCTTGCTGGTGGAAGAAAAATACTCAGAGCATGATATCCAAGTTGAGAGTCAAAAACAAGGTCAGAAAAGCAGGTGAAGGACATACACAGAGATGACTAAAAAACTAAGTAAATACTGGAAAAGATACAGAAGGGGCACAGGTGTGATATCACAGAGGGTTCAAACAAGACTGCGGTCTCCTATTCAAGAATAGGAGACCACATTTCATCCTCTGTGGCCACTCATTTGACAAAAAGTCATTCTAATGGTACACACGAGTTTTCTGGAGAGATCTGATATCAAACATCATCATTCATTGCCTTCAATCAAAATTTCTACTAACATAAAGTAAGACTGGAAGCACGAGCACCCTAAGGACGTGGACATTAGTTATGCAAAGACATTGCCATCATCAAACACCTCTGTCTAGTGATTTCATGACTCCATAAGCTCATGTCTTGAGATCACAGACTTAACTCTCAAATTTCTCAACAAGTTTGACACTTTCTCCACATTCAGTTCTGATTGCTCAGTCAAGGACTTTCCACAAAAATTATTGTATTACCTCCAAAGTCTTGGTCAGTCGAGCTTTCCTCACTTACAATGGCACACAAAGGCAAACATTTTTAATAATAATAATAATAATAATAATAATACATTCCATGTGATGTTAACCCTCTGGGGTCCAAGGGCATTTTTTGGACAGTTCACTCGCCTGGCATAAATGTTTTATTATTGCTGTTAACAGCTCTCCCTGCATCCCACAATCAAGTTTTATCTCTCTTTTTTTTCAGGACAACCTGTGCTTTCAGAATATATATGTTTTTGTTGTGTTTTATAAGTGTAATAAAGGTTTCCAATCAAAAATAGGCAATGAAAAAATAAAGCGAAAAATAATTTTCCACACACATTTATTCAAAACAACTGTTTTGACAATTTATAAAGGTAATTTGAGGTCTTGTATGAAAGACTGTACTTCAAAAAGGTTCAAACAATAAACACAAATGCACATTTTGAACAATATATACAAAATGGTCTATGCATTTTGTTATTTTGATATGGTAAACAGTGCTTTACACAGAGAAAGCAACAGTTATCCAATAACATTCACATGCAAACTGGTGGAGCAATCCTTATAGTTACATACTCTGTTTGAGCATGTGAGATTGTCATCAGAGGCTCTCCGTCTGCTCCGTGTGCTTCACTGATTGCTGTGCTTAATGGTGCAGGGCGCACTGAGTATGTATTAAAGTATGTACTCACTGGAGCACCCAGGGGGCTATTCAAACGGGCCAACTAGTAACGCATCACTCCTGAAAACGATCTTTGACTTTTCATGTGAGGTAAATCTGCCCTACAATTGGATTTTGGAAAACCGTGTGACGGTGAACCAATTTTGATTGGACACTCACATTGCGCAGATTCTATGAGGAGTACAAAGATGGCCAATGGCTGGCTCGAAAGTCCGCAGAGTTAACTTTTCAGCAAAAAAAGTAAGTTTGTATCTCATATCATTCAAAAGTTATTTATAATTTAGTAAAGGTTGGTCTTAGCCGTCGTATATGACGGCATCGGCCCCAGAGGGTTAATCAGTGAAATCCTCTGCTGGAGTCAGTGGCTGCAAAGAAAACGTGCACCCTCTTGGCCCTTTCTGGAATACTTTGGACACCACTGCTCTAGGGGTTGGTAAGGTTAGACCTTACTCGAGTAAAGTGCCTTGAGCTTTGTTGTGATTTGGCGCTATATCTATCTACGAAGCAAGATGCGTCTGTGCGTGTGTATGTGGCTTGCATATCTCTTTGTTTGACAAATCATCCTCAGTTTTTGGATATGGATAGTGCATGGCATGATGATGTGCATCCTTTATTATGAAAATTTTGGGGATTAATTTACAAAACCTTTATTTAGAAGTCATAATCATTATTGGCAAAATGCGGAACATTCTCATGCGCCAGCTTTGACAAAGATCATCAATAAAGATGAGTCAATCGCATGCCTTAAACAGATCCCTATCTCTAACGCATTCATGGAGGAGAGATGGAAGAAAGAAATAAAGTAAATAAATAATACACAAACCCTCTTGAGAAATATGCGAGCCACAGACACAGACAGATACACAGATGCGTCTTGCTTTATTGGCACAAGGCTGAACATTCTCACGTGCCAGCTTCGACAAAGACTGTAAACAAAGCTCCCACTTTTCTATAGGAACACATACTTCCTACAGGTACTGCACTAGTAAATAGAATAAACTGAATTGAATTGAATTGAACTGAATGAATGTATGCTCAGTCCATCAGAATGTCTATTTATCTCTGCTGAACAACATGCCAGCCAAACTTACTTGTCACCATCTTTACACACAGCAGCATGCGGTCATGGCATAATGATATATGCATGCCATTTCATGTTACATTGCAACAATTTGTGGTGGTGTTTGCTGATGTTTTGGCAAGTCTAGTTGAGGTCATGATGCCATCTTGTGAAAATGCTGCAATGCAGTAATGACGGTAGCTTAACGGTCTCATTACTGCATGGTGGTTAGAGAAATTTTCCAGAAAAATGGGCCAAGGATTGTCACAAACTATAGTACAGGAGGTCAGCTGATCTAGCAAAACTGCACTCCCGTGCTCCTTTTCACTGGCAGACTGAGAAATTGGATGGAGATTTTTACATGCAAACAGCTTACGAAAGGTGTGTCTAGACTGCACATGTACACAATTTTATAACCCTGGCAATAAATGAATAAACAAACAAGTACAAAGTACACAAGACATTGGCTGTGGAATGAAATAACCTGACAAACAAGCTAATTTCCTGCGACATTAACTTCAAAAACACACACATACCGTTTGAAGGACAGAGAGAAGGAGCAAGTTTGCTACAGCAGCAGAAAAACCTTCCAGCAAGGATGTGTAGACTTATGATAGTGTGATTTCAGTTTTAGAAAACATCCCTTTCAACTATCTATCAATAATAGTGACAACAACACAAGGACAGGTTGAATTAATATATATATTTAATATATATACATTAAAGATAATTAAAAAATAAAACACTGCACATTCAAGGATCCTGTCCATTCTAACCCTACATTTATGTCTGTGTGTTTTTAATGCACTACATTCCACAATGTTTTTAATGCACCATACAAGATGAGACCCACACACAGACAAAAAAAAAAGAATGGGTCAGATACAACGCAATAATCAATGTCACACTATTTTGAAACATTATTTAATCATTGTTGTTGTTGCTGTGGTATGGATTGATGTTATGATTATTGCTATTAATATACACAGATATGTGTTTTGTAGCCGTGTGTGCATGTGGGTATGTATGTATGTATGTGTATATATATATATATATATATATGTGTGTGTGTGGGTATGTATGTATGCATATGTATATATACCTCCTTGTGTATCATGTCTGTATTGTTTTATGTTATATGGTTATTATCATCATGCATTTATTTCTTTATATTACCGTTGTTGCCAGTGCTCATTAATGCCTGTTTTGTTTTATGGTGTCATGTTGTCTTTGTCTTCTAATAAAGAAAATAAAAAAAAAAAACAAAAAAAAAACTGGAATTCAAAGTTCTTGTTTGACACGGTAGCAACACTTATTCAAGGACAAACACCTGTAACTTGCACTCCATTTCCTGCTCAAAATTGCTTAGCTTACTTTAAAAAGAAAACACATTATATATATATATATATATATATATATATATATATATATATATATATATATATATTCCGCCACTGCACCCTGTTACTGTTGTGGGTGCCATTGCTGACACCCCACCTACATTTACTGTATTTGATATTATTTCAGTGGGTGGACTTACAAAACTTGTCATTTCTACAAAATGCATGTCTTTTTGACCCTATATCAACAAAACTGCTTAAGAACCTGTGGCCCACACTTGGGCTTGTTAACTTGTCACTAACCTCAGGATCTGATTCTAAATCTTAAAATTGCAGTGCTTAAACCAATATCTATGAAACTGAACCTTAACCTCGGCCTCTTGAAAACATATAGGCCACTATCAAATGCATCATTTTGTTCTAAAATCCTTGAAAAATTGTTTTGTTGCAGTTTGTGGACCACCTTACTGAGAATAACCTCTTTGAACCACTGCAGTCTGCATTCAGAACACACCATTCCATGGAGACAGCTCTTGCTAAAGTGGTAAATGATCTTCTGGCTATGGATTCGGACAACACCGTGGTTCTGTTACTGTTAGGGCTTAGCACTACGTTTGACAAGGTCGATCATCATAAACTACTCAGTAGGTTGGAGAATCACATTGGGATTCCTGGGAATGTCCTTGTGTGGTTGACTTCCTACCTAACCAGTGATGCTCACTGTGTACTGCACAATAATGGTACCTCAAATCTTGTTCCAATGCAATACAGGATTCCACAGGGATCTGTCTTAAGCCCTATGTTTTTCCCCCTTACATAGCACCCCATGTGCATACACTGCGACATTATGGGATTACTTTTCACTGCTATGCTGATAATAGTCAGCTGTACATGTTGACCATACTGGTAATCTTATACACATCAAGACTTTAGAGTAGAGGTCTTCAATTCACTCCAGAAAGGGGCAAGAGGTTGCAACCACCTACTCCACCAGCTGTTTTCACTGACTAACTGATTCTATCTGCTAAAAGTGATGTTAATCAATGAAATTTCACTGATGGAGTCAGACTTTGGTTACGGGTTGAAGGAAACTTCTTATTTTTTCCTGTTCACTGGCTTTAGCGGGTACCTTTGTGGCAGTAGGCTGTATAAGACTGTCACCATACCATTAAAAAACTAGCACGAAAGGACAAATATTTTGGGAGATATGTAGGAAAACATATGGCATTAATACATGTGGAACCGAGATAGTTGTGGTTCAGAGATCGTAGTGGATTAATACATGTGAAATGTGAAATAAGTGAATATCAGTTTTTACCATCCCTTTCCACCTGCAATCGTAAATACGTCACACCACATACCTAATATTCATGCTTAAAAAAATATAGCGAAATGATTTATTACACCCCTAAAGTGGGCCTCATTTTAATCAATCTCAATGTGCATGTTGTTCAAACCACTAGAGAGGTGTGATACTGTAAGGACTGATAAACATCAAGTCAGCGAAGCACGCGCATGCGCTGTACTGCACTTCCTTTGTGGGATAAATCCTGATTATAAGTGTAGAATTCACATCCTGACCGTGAGTGTGTAAGGCTTTATTTATTTATTTTGTGCAAGTGCTTCAGTGGTCTTCAACAAGTTTACTGGGACAGAAAAATAACACAACAGTGTTAAATAATTTATGGACTACAACAGGAGAATCTCAAGACACCTTAAAGCCTTGCCAAGAAATATTTTCACTGTTCAGGGTGACAGTGTTTTTATTTATTTTATTTTTTATTGTTGCTTTTGGCAAGGATTTACCAGAAAAAGAAAAGAATAAAGAAACCTTCCAGATGCTTGAAAATCTAAGCTTTTTTTTTTAATTTGCTGTGCCTGATGATTTCCCTCATCTCAAGGAAAGATGGTACTGTGCTCGAGCATATCTTAAAAACTATTGTTCAGACTGAATACATATGGGAAAACGTGACGCTTTCTTTGTCCTCATCTAACATCAGCCAAGTTTAGGTCAAAAAAGCATTCAGAATTTAACTTTGTGAGGGGGAGATAAGGACATCTTCAATGTTTTAGTGTGTTACTGGAGATATTTCCCTAATGCTGTGTTCACACCGGGCGCGACACGAGCGACTGCAGCCACAAGTTGCCATGTAATTCCTATGTAATGACGCGTTTTGGCACCAAACCACGCAGCGCGACGCGATGGACGCGAGTGAAGCGATTTTGAGCGTTTTGCACGTTTGTAGGGCGATATTGCTTCGCGTCACGTCGTGTTGCCCTCCTCCCCAAGTTGAAAAATCTGAACTTTTTTGTCTCTTCGCGCCGCGATGACCAATCAGGGACTGAATATGTAGTGATGTGGATATGTCTGGAGTTTGACTGAAGATGTGAACATGTCCTGTCTCTGGTAAGCAGCCTGTGAGCAGGACTTATGTCTCTTTTGTCCTTTATTTCACAATTATGAGAGAGTTTTTGGAGCGAGCAGCAGCACCACAGCAGGGGGAGCAGAGTTTATTTTTCTTTTTATTTTACATGTGCGTGCGAGGGAATCGTCCATGGAGATTATTTTACTTATTAACTACACAGATGTATAATAAAGCAAATGGTGACTGGATTCTAAACACAATTATGACAGAGTTTTTTGGGGGGAAGAGCGAGCTGCAGCAAGCAGCGGAGTTTCTTTTTTTTTTATTGTTTACATGTGCGCGCGTGAACGGGACAGTTGGTCCTCAAACTGGGTCCCGCAGAGGCGGAAGGACCGCTGAAAGCAGCCATCATCCAGACGCAGCTCCTGCAGCAAATAATGATACTCTCTGTGTTGGGAGCTTTTCACAACAACTCGCTCCGTGTGATCAAGGTACGTCATGATGACTTGACGCCGAGCAGAATGGAAGCTCCTCCTATTTGATGATGCACCGGGGCGAATTTTCGCAGTGAAAGTCCACCCAAGCAGAGCGACACACCGGGCGAAGGAGGCGCGTCCGTCGCCACGCGACCCCGCGAATTTGTAGCGTCTGATCGCGCCCCGTGTGAACGCAGCATAAGGGGTGGTGGTCAAGTGGTTAGTCCACTTGGTTTGACTGTGGAAGGTTCCTGGTTCAAACTCCACCCCTGCCACATTTCTCCATGTAATGTGTAGTTGTATCAGGACGGACATCCGGTGTAAAACATGTGACAATTCAAGATGGAGATCGGCTTCGGATTTGCTGTGGTGACCCCGAGTGCAACCAAGAGAGCAGCTAAAGGGATTTACTTTACTGGAGATATTGCCCCATTTGTTTTGAATTGCACACAAGGTAAGGGTGCTGCACATGCTTACTCCTTGTGCAAGACGATCCGTGTTGAGTTTGGTACTGTGCTACATTTGCCATATATAAAGATTTCCTTACCATTAGTAGATGGGACATTTTCAGTATTTTATCTCCTATCTTTGTTCATATTCCAAATGTTGAAACCAACAACAGCAATCAGCAGATCCATCAATTCAATTTAACTCTATTTACACTATTACTCTACTTAAGTCTATCTACACAACCCTAAATCATAGCATACGTATGTCGCCACATGGCGCTACATATGAGCAATTTTTAACCTTACCCATTTTTCTAATAATTACCTCATGTCTGCAGCAGGATTTTAGATGTTGTTTAACTTTCCAGTCTCTCATTTACAGATGGCCATTTTTTACCATATTGGAACCTATTTTTACAAATTGGAATAACCAACACAAGCTACGCCAAGATGGATTTATATTCATTTAATTTTGTGTTCAATTATGTCATGTCACTGAATTCACATGTTAATAAAATAAAATAATTTAAACTACACCACACTATTAGGGATGTCCCTGTCCAGTGTTGTAATGTAATGAAGTAAAAATACTTTGTGACTGTACTTAAGAAGAATTTTGATGTATCTGTACTTTACTTCATTATTTCCATTTCTGGCGACTTTCACTTTTACTCCAATACATTCCCCCAATAAAATGTATACTTTTACTCTGATGCATTTCCCTGAACCATCTTTGTTACTCGTTACTACAATATAAAAGTAGAAGAAATTTGATTGGGCAATGCCTGTTTGCAGAGGTGAAAGTAAGTCAGAGCGTAGCTGTACACTGGGAAGAGATACAGTCCTCTTCAGCCGGAGCACAGCGCCGTCCACCCCTGCAGCATCAAGTGTCGTGTTTGACATAAAACACCAATGAGGAATTGGAGAGAGCATAAACAGTGATCATCTCTTTGGGAGAGTAGCTTCTGTTTGTTTTGGTCCCCCCCCCCCCATTCTTCAACTCATGTAAAGTCTTGTATTGTTTTTTTTTTTTGGGGGGGGGGGGGGGGAATTTGATGTCTCCCATCAATCAATCATTCAATCAATCAATCAAGTTTATTTCTAGAGCCCTTTACAACACTCAAAGTGACCAAAGTGCTTTACAACAAAATTTTAAAACAAAAAATGATAAAACAAATATCCAATAGTAAAACCATTACAAAAACAATTATATAAAAAATGCATAAAAACATTTAATAGCATAAAGTAAAGTGTCACACCGGAGGAGACGTGCGCTCCTGGAAAGCTCGTGTATTTACGCTGCACCGTTGTAAGAGACTAAGCGTGAAGAGTGATGATAGTATTTTTTCAAATTATTATTTGAACGTATAGACCCTCGGTCAAGTGATCTCCTTCATACCACAGAGCCGGTGTTCTGTCGAGATGAGGTGCGCCAACTTTCGACACTCTGAGCTGTGATGTACCTTGACATTGTCCAATAGGAACGACGCGTCGGGCCAAAACATGGAAGACTCGTGGCAGAAACCACTGATCTCTACAAAATGGACTGGACCAATCTGATTGGTGCAGAAACCACTGATCTGTACAAAACATTAACGTGTGACAGGACTGCTCATTTATAGAGCAGTTTTCTGAAGAAAAATCATTGGAAATGTTTTTTTGTTGTTGTTACCTCAAAATTTCTGATTACTGTTAAAAAAGTTTAGAACACTTGTAATTAAAATATGTAAATAAATCAATAAATGGTTCTTTAGAAACCTTTCATCTGTATTAAAACCACCTGTTATTTCAGATTAGATAATTTCTTGTTTAACATAAGGAACCTCAGACATTTATTTTTAGACAAATAAAATAACATGGAAACGTGTATATTTTTTGAAGTCTGGTAGATTATTTATATCTTATTTCAACCAGAAAAACAAACACTAAATAAATACAAGTGTTTATTATAAATGCAAAAGGAATTAATTTAACAATGACTGCAGTGTGACTGTAAAGTAGGATTTCTGTGACATAAACCTCATGATGTTTTATATATATATATATATATATATATATATATATATATATATATATATAGAGAGAGAGAGAGAGAGAGAGAGAGAGAGAGAGAGAGAGAGAGAGAGAGAGAGAGAGAGAGTCATTTAAACTTGTAATTTCTTCAAAATATGTAATTGCCTTTAATGTTATCAGGACGCCCCCTCGTGGCGCCGGGTCCGCGTTTTGTACTATGATCAAGGTGAAATGACAGTGAAAGTGTGTGTTTAGGTGTGTGTTCATGGTGTTTAGGTGTATAGTATTTGTTCATTGGGGGTTCGGTATGGACGGGTGGGTGTGCGCGTTTGGGGGTAATGGGCTGGTCCAGAGGAAAAATGCCAGGGCCGAAATTTGTTCCCAGTCCGACCCTGTTTGAAAGCGTCAGGGAAGCATCCTGAACTTAAAGACATGTTAATTAAAATCAAGAGGGAAGGGCCAACAGTGGTGAACACTTCTTTCAGTAATTTAGCAGGAAGAAAATCTAAAGGACAGTTGGTGACCCTCATGCATTTAACAATGTCAGTGAGGGATGTCAAAGTGATGGGATCAAAATGATGAAACACTGCAGGGTGCGCAGTAGTAACAGACTCCTCCAGATTGATACTGCAGCTTCTCAGTGCTCTCACTGACGTCACTTTATCCATGAAAAAGTGTAAGAAGTCCTCACAGGTAGCAACTGGCATTTTCAAAATGAGGGGTGCAGGGGTTCACAACCGAATTAACTGTGTTGAACAACATGCGAGGGCTATGTCCATTTGTGGAAATAATGTCAGAAACTGGAATTTAGCTTCCTTCACTGCCGTCTGATACTGAGCAAGATTGGAGAGCATGGAGAGCTTTTGTAAAAATAAGGATTGTAAATAAAGTTTGAAGAAAAAAAAAAGCTTCTGTTTACGTTTTGCTTCCGGAAACACAAGTCCGACGTGGTTTTTGAGCGTACAATGTGAGTAGTAAGATAGCATCAGAGCATCGGGCCGTACAGTGAACATAAATCGTGTGCTCTGAACTTTTACACCCTGCAGTTTTGTCATACAATTTGAGCTGGAGCAGAGTACAATGACTGAAAGTATCGTACCGTGTCTGGCCAGCTTAAGGAAGAGGAAGACTGTGGAGAACCATCTATGCTTTGGACTCCAAACGCACACATGCTGATGCACACATACACACACACACGGATTGGCTCCTGCTGGAGTCCAGTGCACATATCTGAGTTAACACACACTTAAGGGGAAAAGTTAAGCACCGACATGTCTATTTTGTTTTATTTTATTTGAAATGCTTGCGGAGAAGCAGTGCTTTAAAGCGGCGCCATCTGATTGCTTTGCAGTGGTTGGTGGTGGTGACGCTTGCATTGTTTGTTTGTTTTTTTTTCCTTAAACTTGGCACAACTGTGTAGCTATAAATGACTGTTCTGTTTGACAAGACCCTGGATGTTATGTTTAATAGAAAAGTGTGTGTGGGTCTTCCAGCAAAAAGAATGACAACTTTATTTACAGCTACAGCCATCCACCTGTTGCTCACTCATCCCGTCACCAAAACCAATTGTTCTGCCAGAGGCGGATCCAGCCTTTTATAGGGGCTGAGACCCGCTCCTGGTTTCTCTATACACCACACTGTCTTTTTTTTCTGTAGGTGTTTCACTCTCCATTTTTTTGGATTTTACTTTTACTTAAAATACATTTTGTATGAGAAATGTACTTTTGGTACTTAAGTACAGTAAATGTCAGATACTTTAAGACTTTTACTCAAGTAATACTTTTAAAGGAGACTTTAACTTTTACCAAAGTAATTTTATGGTAAGATACTTGTACTTACTGGTGGTTGGCAATCGCTGCGGTATTGTATCACTTCCTGTTCCGGAGCACAGCGGTGTTTTGCTGTATCTGTTAGCTGTTTAATCTGCATAGTTTGATTGATCTAGATAACTAGATAACGATTTGTTTCACAGTGTAATCTTCACGTGCCTTAACTAAAGCACTCCCTCTGCTGAATCACCTCTAAATTATTTACACATTATTCACTTTGTGTGTTTTTAGGAATCCGCTAGCTTAGCGCAGCTACTAGCTCTTAGCCGGTTTAGCATAGCGGCTTCTCCTGTCTCTCCCGCACTTTTCTGCTCTGGGTGTGAAATGTTTAGTTATTCCTCGGCCTCCTTTAGCAGTAATGGTACTTGTAATAAGTGTAGCTTATTTGTAGCTTTGGAGGCCAGGCTGGGCGAATTGGAGACTCGGCTCCGCACCTTGGAAAATCCTACAGCTAGCCAGGCCCCTGTAGTCGGTGCGGACCAAGGTAGCTTAGCCGCTGTTAGTTCCCCTCCAGCAGATCCCGAGCAGCTGGGAAAGCAGGCCGACTGGGTGACTGTGAGGAGGAAGCGTAGTCCTAAACAGAAGCCCCGTGTACAACGCCAACCCGTTCACATTTCTAACCGTTTTTCCCCACTCGGCGACACCCCCCCCGAGGAACAAACTCTGGTTATTGGCGACTCTGTTTTGAGAAATGTGAAGTTAGCAACACCAGCAACCATAATCAATTGGCTTCCGGGGGCCAGAGCAGGCGACATTGAAGGAAAATTGAAACTGCTGGCTAAGGCTAAGCGTAAATTCGGTAAGATTGTAATTCACGTCGGCAGTAATGACACCCGGTTACGCCAATCGGAGGTCACTAAAATTAAAATTGAATCAGTGTGTAACTTTGCAAAAACAATGTCGGACTCTGTAGTTTTCTCTGGGCCCCTCCCCAATCGGACCGGGAGTGACATGTTTAGCCGCATGTTCTCCTTGAATTGCTGGCTGTCTGAGTGGTGTCCAAAAAATGAGGTGGGCTTCATAGATAATTGGCAAGGCTTCTGGGGAAAACCTGGTCTTGTTAGGAGAGACAGCATCCATCCCACTTTGGATGGAGCAGCTCTCATTTCTAGAAATCTGGCCAATTTTATTAAATCCTCCAAACCGTGACTACCCAGGGTTGGGACCAGGAAGCAGAGTTATAGTCTTACACACCTCTCTGCAGCTTCTCTCCCCCTGCCATCCCCTCATTACCCCATCCCCGTAGAGACGGTGCCTGCTCCCAGACCACCAATAACCAGCAAAAATCTATTTACGCATAAAAATTCAAAAAGAAAAAATAATATAGCACCTTCAACTGCACCACAGACTAAAACAGTTAAATGTGGTCTATTAAACATTAGGTCTCTCTCTTCTAAGTCCCTGTTAGTAAATGATATAATAATTGATCAACATATTGATTTATTCTGCCTTACAGAAACCTGGTTACAGCAGGATGAATATGTTAGTTTAAATGAGTCAACACCCCCGAGTCACACTAACTGTCAGAATGCTCGTAGCATGGGCCGAGGGGGAGGATTAGCAGCAATCTTCCACTCCAGCTTATTAATTAATCAAAAACCCAGACAGAGCTTTAATTCATTTCAAAGCTTGACTCTTAGTCTTGTCCATCCAAATTGGAAGTCCCAAAACCAGTTTTATTTGTTGTTATCTATCCTCCACCTGGTCATTACTGTGAGTTTCTCTGTGAAATAATGGACCTTTTGTCTGACTTAGTGCTTAGCTCAGATAAGATAATTATAGTGGGCGATTTTAACATCCACACAGATGCTGAGAATGACAGTCTCAACACTACATTTAATCTATTGTTAGACTCGATTGGCTTTGCTCAAAATGTAAATGAGTCCACCCACCACTTTAATCATACCTTAGATCTTGTTCTGACTTATGGTATGGAAATTGAAGACTTAACAGTATTCCCTGAAAACCCCCTTCTGTCTGATCATTTCTTAATAACATTTACATTTACTCTGATGGACTACCCAGCAGTGGGGAATAAGTTTCATTAAACTAGAAGTCTTTCAGAAAGCGCTGTAACTAGGTTTAAGGATATGATTCCTTCTTTATGTTCTCTAATGCCATATACCAACACAGGGCAGAGTAGCTACCTAAACTCTGTAAGTGAGATAGAGAATCTCGTCAATAGTTTTACATCCTCACTGAAGACAACTTTGGATGGTGTAGCTCCTCTGAAAAAGAGAGCTTTAAATCAGAAGTGCCTGACTCCGTGGTATAACTCACAATCTCGCAGCTTAAAGCAGATAACCTGTAAGTTGGAGAGGAAATGGCGTCTCACTAATTTAGAAGATCTTCACTTAGCCTGGAAAAAGAGTCTGTTGCTCTATAAAAAAGCCCTCCGTAAAGCTAGGACATCTTACTACTCATCACTAATTGAAGAAAATAAGAACAACCCCAGGTTTCTTTTCAGCACTGAAGCCAGGCTGAGAAAGAGTCAGAGCTCCTTTAACTTTAACTAGTAATGACTTCATGACTTTTTTTGCTAATAAAATTTTAACTATTAGAGAAAAAAATTACTCATAACCATCCCAAAGACGTATCGTTATCTTTGGCTGCTTTCAGTGATGCCGGTATTTGGTTAGACTCTTTCTCTCAGATTGTTCTGTCTGAGTTATTTTCATTAGTTACTTCATCCAAACCATCAACATGTCTATTAGACCCCATTCCTACCAGGCTGCTCAAGGAAGCCCTACCATTATTTAATGCTTCGATCTTAAATATGATCAATCTATCTTTATTAGTTGGCTATGTACCACAGGCTTTTAAGGTGGCAGTAATTAAACCATTACTTAAAAAGCCATCACTTGACCCAGCTATCTTAGCTAATTATAGGCCAATCTCCAACCTTCCTTTTCTCTCAAAAATTCTTGAAAGGGTAGTTGTAAAACAGCTAACTGATCATCTGCAGAGGAATGGTCTATTTGAAGAGTTTCAGTCAGGTTTTAGAATTCATCATAGTACAGAAACAGCATTAGTGAAGGTTACAAATGATCTTCTTATGGCCTCAGACAGAGGACGCATCACTGTGCTTGTTCTGTTAGACCTCAGTGCTGCTTTTGATACTGTTGACCATAAAATTTTATTACAGAGATTAGAGCATGCCATAGGTATTAAAGGCACTGCACTGCGGTTGTTTGAATCATATTTAATTCAATTCAATTCAATTTTATTTATATAGCGCCAAATCACAACAAACAGTTGCCCCAAGGCGCTTTATATTGTAAGGCAAGGCCATACAATAATTACGTAAAAACCCCAAAGGTCAAAACGACCCCCTGTGAGCAAGCACTTGGCGACAGTGGGAAGGAAAAACTCCCTTTTAACAGGAAGAAACCTCCAGCAGAACCAGGCTCAGGGAGGGGCAGTCTTCTGCTGGGACTGGTTGGGGCTGAGGGAGAGAACCAGGAAAAAGACATGCTGTGGAGGGGAGCAGAGATCAATAACTAATGATTAAATGCAGAGTGGTGCATACAGAGCAAAAAGAGAAAGAAACACTCAGTGCATTATGGGAACCCCCCAGCAGTCTAAGTCTATAGCAGCATAACTAAGGGATGGTTCAGGGTCACCTGATCCAGCCCTAACTATAAGCTTTAGCAAAAAGGAAAGTTTTAATTAAAATTAAAATGTATCTAATAGATTACAATTTGTTCATGTAAATGGGGAATCTTCTTCACAGACTAAGGTTAATTATGGAGTTCCACAAGGTTCTGTACTAGGACCAATTTTATTCACTTTATACATGCTTCCCTTAGGCAGTATTATTAGACGGCATTGCTTAAATTTTCATTGTTACGCAGATGATACCCAGCTTTATCTATCCATGAAGCCAGAGGACACACACCAATTAGCTAAACTGCAGGATTGTCTTACAGACATAAAGACATGGATGACCTCTAATTTCCTGCTTTTAAACTCAGATAAAACTGAAGTTATTGTACTTGGCCCCACAAATCTTAGAAACATGGTGTCTAACCAGATCCTTACTCTGGATGGCATTACCCTGACCTCTAGTAATACTGTGAGAAATCTTGGAGTTATTTTTGATCAGGATATGTCATTCAAAGCGCATATTAAACAAATATGTAGGACTGCTTTTTTGCATTTACGCAATATCTCTAAAATTAGAAAGGTCTTGTCTCAGAGTGATGCTGAAAAACTAATTCATGCATTTATTTCCTCTAGGCTGGACTATTATAATTCATTATTATCAGGTTGTCCTAAAAGTTCCCTGAAAAGCCTTCAGTTAATTCAAAATGCTGCAGCTAGAGTACTAACGGGGACTAGAAGGAGAGAGCATATCTCACCCATATTGGCCTCTCTTCATTGGCTTCCTGTTAATTCTAGAATAGAATTTAAAATTCTTCTTCTTACTTATAAGGTTTTGAACAATCAGGTCCCATCTTATCTTAGGGACCTCATAGTACCATATCACCCCAATAGAGTGCTTCACTCTCAGACTACAGGCTTACTTGTAGTTCCTAGGGTTTGTAAGAGTAGAATGGGAAGCAGAGCCTTCAGCTTTCAGGCTCCTCTCCTGTGGAACCAGCTCCCAATTCGGATCAGGGAGACAGACACCCTCTCTACTTTTAAGATTAGGCTTAAAACTTTCCTTTTTGCTAAAGCTATAGTTAGGGCTGGATCAGGTGACCCTGAACCATCCCTTAGTTATGCTGCTCTAGACTTAGACTGCTGGGGGGTTCCCATGATGCACTGAGTGTTTCTTTCTCTTTTTGCTCTGTATGCACCACTCTGCATTTAATCATTAGTGATTGATCTCTGCTCCCCTCCACAGCATGTCTTTTTCCTGGTTCTCTCCCTCAGCCCCAACCAGTCCCAGCAGAAGACTGCCTCTCCCTGAGCCTGGTTCTGCTGGAGGTTTCTTCCTGTTAAAAGGGAGTTTTTCCTTCCCACTGTCGCCAAGTGCTTGCTCACAGGGGGTCGTTTTGACCATAGGGGTTTTTACGTAAGTATTGTATGGCCTTGCCTTACAATATAAAGCGCCTTGGGGCAACTGTTTGTTGTGATTTGGCACTATATAAATAAAATTGATTGAATTGATTGATTGATAAAATTTTAACTATTAGAGAAAAAATTACCATCCCAAAGACACATCATTATCTTTGGCTGCTTTCAGTGATGTTGGTATTTGGTTAGACTCTTTCTCTCAGATTGTTCTGTCTGAGTTATTTTCATTAGTTACATCATCCAAACCATCAACATGTCTATTAGACCCCATTCCTACCAGGCTGCTCAAGGAAGGAAGGTGATTTGGCACTATATAAATAAAATTGATTTGATTTGATTTACTTTCACTCACGTATCACTTTGAGGTACTTTATACAAGACTGTCCCTATCAGGAGACTGGAATAAGTGAATATTGTAAATATGTGACACTGCACTCTGTCATGGACAGTGACCAATTTCTACAATAGAAACTCACCTCTGCTGCAAACCTTTCACGGTCTACTGGACCAAGAGCAGTGTTTTATGGTTTTAGGTCACACTGACTTTCAAGAAAGAGCATTGGAACATGACTAAAAATTGAGTGAACACCAAGTGATTATCTTATCACAGAAAAAAAATCCAAATCTTAGCAGAATAAGCATGTTGGGTCTTGAATACTACATAGCAAAATCACCAGTGTTAAATTAACACGGTCAGTGTTAATTTAACACTGGTGATTTTTACTGTGTACAGACAAAAATGTGTATTCATTTTTTCTGACTATTTTACTATTTGCAGTTATTTTGTACTTTTTGTAGTCTTTGCACGTCAACAATGGTATGATTCTAACTCAACTTCAAGATAACAATAGAGAGTGCAGACATTTGAAATTTGAAAAGGTCAGTGCAGAAACAAAGATTACTGCCTGCAACTTGTGGAAATGTTGTCACAACAGCAGGCTACCAAATATGCCACACAGCAACAAAAAGCATAAATTTTAAATAATTTATACCTTTTGTTTCATACCTATACAGAATGCTATTTTTTCCAAAGACTAAATCAGATTTTACTGTGCTTTACAAGCTTTTCTGCTCTGTCCAAAGCAATACCTTTTCTCTCCGAACCAATGTTTGCCATCCTACAAAAGCATAATTGCTTTGAAACAGACATGGACTCTGATCTATATTAGAAACATTTTCCCATTAAGACATCTTGCAAGCTGTTTTCATCTCATTTAGATGCATTATAAGAGATAAGATGAAGCACACTGGATTGCATAAATAGCATCTCTCCAGCACACCTGAAAGGCTCTACTTGAGTGCATCAAAGTACTTGAAGAGAAATTAAATTGTTGGGGGGGGGGGGGGGGGGTGCTTGACAGCTTGTCAATAGACAGGGGATTTAGAGACACAAAACACTTGCAGAAGGTGCTGAGAATCTTCAAATAACGAGAACAGCACTGCTCGAGTCCCCGACAGATGGAGGTGAAAACAAACCTGGCTGGTACGTTTGTTGGTTGCCAAGCACTGCCACGGAGGAAGGAAATGCGTTGTTGGGCTAAGAGGCAGACAAGACAGGAGGCAAAGTCAAAGTGTCTACCTCAGACACATTATAGGTTTGCCAGTTGCCCTTGACATGGGTCATCTTAGCCTTGCCCGGCTCATGAATATTTATTCAGATAGATTGACTTAGAGTAAAACTGGGTATTCATAAAACATGATGGTGCCAAATAAGTGGAAAAGGTAAGTGTAAGAAAAGAAACATTCAAAGTGAGACTCTTAAACCATCAATCACCAAAATGTGGACACATAAAATATGCTGTGCATTAGGCTAAATTACACTTAGAAGATCATGTTCTACTCCTTGAACTAACATACGGTACATAAAGAAAGCTGACTCACCACACATCCAGTGGAGTCCAGCTTACGGTCAGTGATGCATCGGAAATTGCGGCTGCAGCCACCATTGTCTTTAGTGCAGTCTCTGACAGGGCCAAATGAATCTAGGAGCACTTCCAAACTGTCAAACGATGAACTGATCATCAACTCCTCTCTATACAGTCAAAAAGAGAAGCAGAGGTTACTGTTTGGTATCTTCATGCGCAACTGACAATCACACAAGCAGTAAGGCCTAAATACATAGAGGGCCTTAAAGATAAAGTCGAGTGCTGTCACCAGGTCTGTCCTCCCCATAAAACGTTCTCTTCATATAAAACAATACAGTTGTCAAACAAGAATAATTCAGTTCTGGGTCTTATTCAGGTAGATTACAGTGTTAGCTGGGTTAATTTGATCCCAAATCTTTTGGTTCTTCAAAACAGATGCTATACTGGTTGTATATACAGCAACATACAGTATGCTGAACTGCAAATCAATTCAGGTTTGCTGAATGCAGTAAATTGGATGTCATACGTTAAACGTATCAATACAGAGTCTAACTACATTCTTGTCTTCCACAAGACACACTCATTGTTTACATGATGCACCCACTTCACTATACAATGCACGATCTGATGTAACGTCTAATAAAATGAAATAGGTCAAAACCCAAACCCAATATCCTAACCCTAATGCAGAGTTTTAGCTTTCCTGGAAGTTCTTCTGTAAAGCTTTCAATAATTTTATTTATTTTTTTTTCCAGATTTACTTGGGAAATCTGCCAAACCATTGAGTGTCTCATTCTTTCAGGAGGCACCTGTTGTGATTGGCATATTAATAATGAGACAATTCCAAGTAGGGAGAAGATTGCACAGCTGTCATAATCCTTCAGGATACTTTGGCTCATTACCGTTGTGCTGCATTCACATGATGCATTGACATGGGGCACAAAAACCTTCTTCTGTTATAGTAGGATTATTGTCATCTGCAGTGGCAGACCGTCCATGATAACATATTTTCTGTGTGCATGAGATGAACAATAATATACTTAATTGAAAAAATGTATATAACGCAGTTTTAGCATTTTGCTCAGTATTACATTAAAACAAAACCAGCAGTAGTGCAACTCTCTGCCACTCTGTTATCAAAAAGCATAGAACAACTAGTTTACAGTCTTCCTTTTACAGCAAACGTGAATTCAGTGGTACCACTTCAGTCAGGACAGAATAACTTGAATAATTGTATTATATTCTAGATCCATGACACACAGGAAGCTGCTTCAGTATTGATTTGCTTCAATTCAACCTAGGGGTTGTTGTTGACATGTTTTTTCATCTTTCCCACTTTCACTGTCCACTCTTGTCCAAGCATTAATCCTCCAACCTTCTAATCACATAGCCTCTCTGTTAAACTTTAAGCCAATGCATCAAATGCCCATCAAAACACCCATATGCATGAATTTTTGGCATTTTATGAAAAAAGAAAAAAAAAAAAACACACACAAAATGCAGGAAAACTTACAAAGTGGCAAAGGAGTATATCATTTAATTGTTGAGTTGAAGTATGCAGTATTGATACAAGAGTGTTTTCAGTGCTCAGGTACATCATCATACTGGTGGTTGGCTCTCACTGCGGTATTGTATCACTTCCTGTTCCGGAGCACAGCGGTGTTTTTCTGTATCTGTTAGCTGTTTAATCTGCGCAGTTAGATTGATCTAGTTATCTAGATTACGATTTGTTTCCCAGTGTAATCTTTACGTGCCTTAACTAAAGCACTCCTTCTGCTGAATCACCTCTAAATTATTTACACATTATTCACTTTGCGTGTTTTTAGGAATCCGCTAGCTTAGCGTAGCTACTAGCTCTTAGCCGATTTAGCATGGCGGCTTCTCCTGTCTCTCCCGCACTTTTCTGCTCTGGGTGTGAAATGTTTAGTTATTCCTCGGCCTCTTTTAGCAGTAACGGTACTTGTAATAAGTGTAGCTTATTCGTAGCTTTGGAGGCCAGGCTGGGCGAATTGGAGACTCGGCTCCGCACCGTGGAAAATTCTACAGCTAGCCAGGCCCCTGTAGTCGGTGCGGACCAAGGTAGCTTAGCCGCCGTTAGTTCCCCCCTGGCAGATCCCGAGCAGCTGGGAAAGCAGGCTGACTGGGTGACTGTGAGGAGGAAGCGTAGCCCTAAACAGAAGCCCCATGTACACCGTCAACCCGTTCACATCTCTAACCGTTTTTCCCCACTCGACGACACACCCGCCGAGGATCAAACTCTGGTTATTGGCGACTCTGTTTTGAGAAATGTGAAGTTAGCGACACCAGCAACCATAGTCAATTGTCTTCCGGGGGCCAGAGCAGGCGACATTGAAGGAAATTTGAAACTGCTGGTTAAGGCTAAGCGTAAATTTGGTAAGATTGTAATTCACGTCGGCAGTAATGACACCCGGTTACGCCAATCGGAGGTCACTAAAATTAACATTAAATCGGTGTGTAACTTTGCAAAAACAATGTCGGACTCTGTAGTTTTCTCTGGGCCCCTCCCCAATCAGACCGGGAGTGACATGTTTAGCCGCATGTTCTCCTTGAATTGCTGGCTGTCTGAGTGGTGTCCAAAAAATGAGGTGGGCTTCATAGATAATTGGCAAAGCTTCTGGGGAAAACCTGGTCTTGTTAGGAGAGACGGCATCCATCCCACTTTGGATGGAGCAGCTCTCATTTCTAGAAATCTGGCTAATTTTCTTAAATCCTCCAAACCGTGACTATCCAGGGTTGGGACCAGGAAGCAGAGTTGTAGTCTTACACACCTCTCTGCAGCTTCTCTCCCCCTGCCATCCCCTCATTACCCCATCCCCGTAGAGACGGTGCCTGCTCCCAGACTACCAATAACCAGCAAAAATCTATTTAAGCATAAAAATTCAAAAAGAAAAAATAATATAGCACCTTCAACTGCACCACAGACTAAAACAGTTAAATGTGGTCTATTAAACATTAGGTCTCTCTCTTCTAAGTCCCTGTTGGTAAATGATATAATAATTGATCAACATATTGATTTATTCTGCCTTACAGAAACCTGGTTACAGCAGGATGAATATGTTAGTTTAAATGAGTCAACACCCCCGAGTCACACTAACTGTCAGAATGCTCGTAGCACGGGCCGGGGCGGTGGATTAGCAGCAATCTTCCATTCCAGCTTATTAATTAATCAAAAACCCAGACAGAGCTTTAATTCATTTGAAAGCTTGTCTCTTAGTCTTGTCCATCCAAATTGGAAGTCCCAAAAACCAGTTTTATTTGTTATTATCTATCGTCCACCTGGTCGTTACTGTGAGTTTCTCTGTGAATTTTCAGACCTTTTGTCTGACTTAGTGCTTAGCTCAGATAAGATAATTATAGTGGGCGATTTTAACATCCACACAGATGCTGAGAATGACAGCCTCAACACTGCATTTAATCTATTATTAGACTCTATTGGCTTTGCTCAAAAAGTAAATGAGTCCACCCACCACTTTAATCATATCTTAGATCTTGTTCTGACTTATGGTATGGAAATAGAAGACTTAACAGTATTCCCTGAAAACTCCCTTCTGTCTGATCATTTTTTAATAACATTTACATTTACTCTGATGGACTACCCAGCAGTAGGGAATAAGTTTCATTACACTAGAAGTCTTTCAGAAAGCGCTGTAACTAGGTTTAAGGATATGATTCCTTCTTTATGTTCTCTAATGCCATATAACAACACAGTGCAGAGTAGCTACCTAAACTCTGTAAGGGAGATAGAGTATCTCGTCAATAGTTTTACATCCTCATTGAAGACAACTTTGGATGCTGTAGCTCCTCTGAAAAAGAGAGCTTTAAATCAGAAGTGTCTGACTCCATGGTATAACTCTCAAACTCGTAGCTTAAAGCAGATAACCCGTAAGTTGGAGAGGAAATGGCGTCTCACTAATTTAGAAGATCTTCACTTAGCCTGGAAAAAGAGTCTGTTGCTCTATAAAAAAGCCCTCCGTAAAGCTAGGACATCTTTCTACTCATCACTAATTGAAGAAAATAAGAACAACCCCAGGTTTCTTTTCAGCACTGTAGCCAGGCTGACAAAGAGTCAGAGCTCTATTGAGCTGAGTATTCCATTAACTTTAACTAGTAATGAGTTCATGACTTTCTTTGCTAACAAAATTTAACTATTAGAGAAAAAATTACTCATAACCATCCCAAAGACGTATCGTTATCTTTGGCTGCTTTCAGTGATGCCGGTATTTGGTTAGACTCTTTCTCTCCGATTGTTCTGTCTGAGTTATTTTCATTAGTTACTTCATCCAAACCATCAACATGTTTATTAGACCCCATTCCTACCAGGCTGCTCAAGGAAGCCCTACCATTATTTAATGCTTCGATCTTAAATATGATCAATCTATCTTTGTTAGTTGGCTATGTACCACAGGCTTTTAAGGTGGCAGTAATTAAACCATTACTTAAAAAGCCATCACTTGACCCAGCTATCTTAGCTAATTATAGGCCAATCTCCAACCTTCCTTTTCTCTCAAAAATTCTTGAAAGGGTAGTTGTAAAACAGCTAACTGATCATCTGCAGAGGAATGGTCTATTTGAAGAGTTTCAGTCAGGTTTTAGAATTCATCATAGTACAGAAACAGCATTAGTGAAGGTTACAAATGATCTTCTTATGGCCTCGGACAGTGGACTCATCTCTGTGCTTGTTCTGTTAGACCTCAGTGCTGCTTTTGATACTGTTGACCATAAAATTTTATTACAGAGATTAGAGCATGCCATAGGTATTAAAGGCACTGCGCTGCGGTGGTTTGAATCATATTTGTCTAATAGATTACAATTTGTTCATGTAAATGGGGAATCTTCTTCACAGACTAAAGTTAATTATGGAGTTCCACAAGGTTCTGTGCTAGGACCAATTTTATTCACTTTATATATGCTTCCCTTAGGCAGTATTATTAGACGGTATTGCTTAAATTTTCATTGTTACGCAGATGATACCCAGCTTTATCTATCCATGAAGCCAGAGGACACACACCAATTAGCTAAACTGCAGGATTGTCTTACAGACATAAAGACATGGATGACCTCTAATTTCCTGCTTTTAAACTCAGATAAAACTGAAGTTATTGTACTTGGCCCCACAAATCTTAGAAACATGGTGTCTAACCAGATCCTTACTCTGGATGGCATTACCCTGACCTCTAGTAATACTGTGAGAAATCTTGGAGTCATTTTTGATCAGGATATGTCATTCAAAGCGCATATTAAACAAATATGTAGGACTGCTTTTTTGCATTTACGCAATATCTCTAAAATCAGAAAGGTCTTGTCTCAGAGTGATGCTGAAAAACTAATTCATGCATTTATTTCCTCTAGGCTGGACTATTGTAATTCATTATTATCAGGTTGTCCTAAAAGTTCCCTAAAAAGCCTTCAGTTAATTCAAAATGCTGCAGCTAGAGTGCTGACGGGGACTAGAAGGAGAGAGCATATCTCACCCATATTGGCCTCTCTTCATTGGCTTCCTGTTAATTCTAGAATAGAATTTAAAATTCTTCTTCTTACTTATAAGGTTTTGAATAATCAGGTCCCATCTTATCTTAGGGACCTCGTAGTACCATATCACCCCAATAGAGCGCTTCGCTCTCAGACTGCAGGCTTACTTGTAGTTCCTAGGGTTTGTAAGAGTAGAATGGGAGGCAGAGCCTTCAGCTTTCAGGCTCCTCTCCTGTGGAACCAGCTCCCAATTCAGATCAGGGAGACAGACACCCTCTCTACTTTTAAGATTAGGCTTAAAACTTTCCTTTTTGCTAAAGCTTATAGTTAGGGCTGGATCAGGTGACCCTGAACCATCCCTTAGTTATGCTGCTATAGACGTAGACTGCTGGGGGGTTCCCATGATGCACTGTTTCTTTCTCTTTTTGCTCTGTATGCACCACTCTGCATTTAATCATTAGTGATCGATCTCTGCTCCCCTCCACAGCATGTCTTTTTCCTGGTTCTCTCCCTCAGCCCCAACCAGTCCCAGCAGAAGACTGCCCCTCCCTGAGCCTGGTTCTGCTGGAGGTTTCTTCCTGTTAAAAGGGAGTTTTTCCTTCCCACTGTAGCCAAGTGCTTGCTCACAGGGGGTCGTTTTGACCGTTGGGGTTTTACATCATTATTGTATGGCCTTGCCTTACAATATAAAGCGCCTTGGGGCAACTGTTTGTTGTGATTTGGCGCTATATAAAAAAAAAATTGATTGATTGATTGATATTAATACAGCCCTGATAGTTAGCTGATGATTTGCTCCCATCAGAATTAATCACAGTCTTTTTTGCTGTTACACATGTGATGTTTGAGCTATGGTAGTGTGTATGACTGTCGTGGTTTTCTGGCTATTAATTATTGTGTTCAACAGCAATCATAAAAGTGAGATGTCAAACAAGGCTTTGAGTAGTCATTCATTCATTCTTTCATACATACATATTCTACATGCCCTTATTCAAATTAAGGGTCACAGGTGAGTTGGAGCCTATCCCAACGGTCATTGGGCAAGAGGCAGGGTACACCCTGGGCCACATATAGACAGACAAACACATACACACGCTTACTAGTACCAATTTTAAGTCAACAATTCAAATGTTGTCAAACAATGTCAAAACAAATGTTGACCGGTTAGAGAAATTGTTGAGTTCCTCCCACTTCCAAATGGAAGTGAAAGGAAGCTGGAGTATCTGGAGGGAAGCCACACAAATACAGAGAGAACAGGCTTTAAGTAATGAACCTTTTTGATACATATCGTTTTAAAGACTTATTTTGTCACCAAGCTTGATGTTATTAGGTTGTTGTTGTAAGGTTGTTCAGTTCCTATGCTCCTCACCTGTGGAACAAACTTCCTGCAGATCTGAGGTCTGCTCAAACTGTCAGCTCCTTTAAATCAGGTCTAAAAACAATATTGTTTACTGAAGCATATTCTTAGATTAAATGTTTATCTGCTGTATTCTACTGCCCATACTTTTTACTACACACTGCTGATTTATGGCTTTTATCATTCTACTTCTTTTTTATTTTGACTGGTTTTATTTTATGTTACTGTATTTCTCAATTTCTATTTTCCTTTTTATTTGACTGTTTTTATTTTTTGTTGCTTTTAATGTCTCTGTAAAGCACTTTGAATTGCCTTTTGTTGAATTGTGCTATACAAATAAACTTGCCTTGCCTTGTCTTGCCTTGTGATGTGGTGAAGATAGAGGACAGAGTTATGAAATCACTCTTAGGTGACGTTAAGAAGTACATACATCTGTACAATCACTACATTAAGGAAATCATTAATGAATAGTAAATGGACTGCATTTATATAGCGCTTTTCCATCTGCATCAGATGCTCAAAGCGCTTTATAAATAACACCTCACATTCACCCTGATGTGGGGGTGCTGCCATACAAGGTGCTTACGACACACCGGGAGCAATAGGGGATTAAAGACCTTGCCCAAGGGCCCTTAGTGATTTTCCAGTCAGGCTGGGATTTGAACCAAGGATCTTCTGGTCTCAAACCCAATGCCTCAACCACTAGACCATCACCTCCTCCAACTGAAAGAAGATATGATTTTGGCTACTTCTTTGCTAAAACAGTAATCCATCCATCCATTTTCTTCCGCTTTATCTGGAGTCGGGTCGCGGGGGCAGCAGCTCAAGCAAAGCTGCCCAGACCTCCCGATCCACACACACCTCCCCCAGCTCCTCCGGGGGAACCCCAAGGCGTTCCCAAGCCAGCCGAGAGATGTAATCCCTCCAGCGTGTCCTGGGTCTTCCCCGGGGCCTCCTCCCAGTGGGACGTGCCCGGAACACCTCTCCAGTGAGGCCTCCAGGGGGCATCCGGAAAAGATGCCCGAGCCACCTCAACTGACTCCTTTTGACGTGGAGGAGCAGCGGCTCGACTCCGAGCTCCTCCCAAGTGGCCGAGCTCCTCACCCTATCTCTAAGGGAGCGCCCAGCCACCCTGTAGAGGAAACTCATCTCGGCCGCTTGTACTCGCAATCTCGTTCTTTCGGTCATGAGCCTAATCTCATGACCATAGGTGAGGATCGGAACGTACATCAATTGGTAAATCGACAGCTTTGCCCCCCTACTCAGCTCTCTCTTCACCATGACGGTCCAATACAGCGACCGCATCACTGCAGATGCTGCACCGATCCGTCTATCGATCTCACGTTCCATCCGTCCCTCACTCGTGAACAAGACCCCGAGATAATTAAACTCCTCCACTTGAGGCAAGGACACTCCACCGACCTGAAGAGGGCAAAGCACCTTTTTCCGGTCGAGAACCATGGCCTCGGATTTGGAGGTGCTGATTTTCATCCCGGACACTTCACACTCAGCTGCAAACTGCCCCAGTGCACGCTGAAGGTCCTGATTTGATGAAGCCAACAGAACCACATCGTCCGCAAACAGCAGAGACAAGATTCTGTGGTTCCCAAACCAGACCCCCTCTACACCCTGGCTGCGCCTAGAAATTCTGTCCATAAAAATAATGAACAGAACCGGTGACAAAGGTGCACTGGAAACAGGTTTGACTTACTACCGGCAATGCGAACCAAGCTCCTGCTGTGGTCGTACAGGGACCGGATAGCCCTTAGCAAAGGACCCTGGACCCCGTACTCCCGGAGCACTCCCCACAGGGTGCCCCGAGGGACACGGTCGAACGCCTTCTCCAGATCCACAAAACACATGTGGACTGGTTGGGCGAACTCCCATGAACCCTCGAGCACCCGATGGAGCGTGTAAAGCTGGACCAGTGTGCCGCGACCAGGACGAAAACCACACTGCTCCTCCTGAATCCGAGGTTCGACCATCGGTCGAATTTTCCTCTCCAGTACTCTGGAATAGACCTTACCGGGGAGGCATTAAAACAGTAATGTTGATGTTTTTCTTACGGTGGCCTCTCTAGGTTGGGGTACTTGTCCTGCTTACCAAGACAGCTCACTGCTCAAAAACATTCATGCAGTACATACATCCTACATACAAAAAATACATCCTTATGAGAATTAAGACCTCTCTTGAATGTGCAGATCAATATTTGTAGCCCAAAGAAATGGGATACATAGAATTTATTTTTTTGGATTGTGAGTAAAAGTGGAATATAATTTTAGCATCCTGTTCATTTTAAACCCAATACTTGAATGTGGCCCACTTAGACAATATTGCCACAAGCCAAAATAAATACAGATTGCATGTGCAAACATGGGTTAGAAAGGTTTTGTTGAGATAAAAATAAAAAAGTGAATATTTCTAAAATTTATTTCTCTTGACAACACTCGTCCCACTGTTGCCAAGTGCTTGCTCATAGGGGGTCGTTTTGACCCTTGGGGTTTTTCTGTAATTATTGTATGGCTTTTGCCTTACAATATAAAGCCCCTTGGGGCAACTGTTTGTTGTGATTTGGCGCTATATAAATAAAATTGATTTGAATTGATTTGATTTGATATATTCCAATGATACTAATTGTATTCGTATTGCTCATGATTCAACATGACTGACAAACAACAATGGCAACAATAACTCAATGTTTGGCTTTGATGCGCAGCTTTTAGTTTCTTTATTATGTACAATTATCATGAAAAATATGTGATTCAACAGCAAGATGGCCATGCAAAGTATAGAAAGCCTGTAAAATAAAACAGATTCATTTGAATCCTCGCTTTCAGCAGTGGTTTCTTTTTTTCCATACAATGTCAAGCAAAATAACCCATGCAGCAGAATGGTCATGACAGAGAAAAAACAGAAATTAACATAATATTCCCTTATAGAATTTACTTTGTGGAGCTATTTCTCTGAGTAGTAGTGCTGGTGATGACAAACAAGATGTTCTGTAATAGCACTGCCATGAGCTTTGCTTTGGTAGACACGAGTATGCCTTAACTGAGAGAGTGGCGACATGACAAAATAGTGTTAGCTGTTTACCTGTCTGCATGGAAATCCAGCTAATTAATTTATTCACTGAAAATGCCGGGTTGTTGTACATTTGGATGCACAAATAGACACAACAAGGCCTTCAAGACGTGCAGATTCCCTTCAAATCCGAACGGAAGAAAAATTGGGGAAAATAAAGTCAGCTGAGTGGGATGGAAACCGACATCATCAGCTTTGAGAGGTAGGTAAATTTATTGTTCAGTCCCATGTACAGTAAAACTCACCTAAACCATCATCGTATAAACCAGATATTTGCAGTGACTGGACAAGAAAAAATATTGTATTGTTTTCCATGCAATAAACACCGTATATGATGGATTTTGTACAACCCCAATTCCAATGAAGTTGGGACGCTGTGTAAAATGTACATAAAACAGAATACAATGATTTTCAAATCCTCTTCAACCTATATTCAATTGAATACACCAGAAATACAAGATAGTTAATGTTCAAACTGATAAACTTTATTTTTTTTGTGCAAATATTTGCTCATTTTGAAATGGATACCTGCAACATGTTTCAAAAAAGCTGGGACAGTATGTTTACCACTGTGTTACATCACCTTTCCTTCTAAAAACACTCAATAAGCATTTGGGAACTGAGGACACTAATTGTTGAAGCTTTGTAGGTGGAATTCTTTCCCATTCTTGCTTAATGTACAACTTCAGTTGTTCAATAGTCCGGGGTCTCCGTTGTCATATTTTGCGCTTCATAATGTGCAAAATATGACTTCATGGACATGTTGAATGATTCATTTTTATCTTAAAATATAAAAGGAAACAGCTTTTTCAAATAATAAAATAGTTGCTCTTAATAGAGCCTTTGTTTTATTTAGAAGAGCAACACCAGGTGTAGGTTAGGGCCCCTTCACTCACAGTGCGAATTTGGTCGATTTGCGCATAAAGTGCGCATGAAGCAGGAATAGTATGCAAAACGTGTAAAATCATAGCTGCCAAGTACACCTGTGGCTACAACTATTTGTGCACTCCGGTTGTCGAAAGACAGAGTGTGCGCTGTGTGAGCCCATCAATCCCTCTCGCGGCAGGCGTAGGCCAAATTCCAGCTGACACACACGAACATCTAACACCACTCGTTTGGCACTTAGAAAATGTGTGGCCATTTGCACTATTAACACGACAACAGTCAGCAGACAATTATTGTCGAGCTGGCAGTGAAATTTGTCTAAGTGCCACACAACTGTGAAGTTGCACGTGGCGTGCCAGAGTGTCGGCTCCCCCCACAACCCGTGTGCGTGTGTTTCGCATGCTCCCCCTGCTTTCTGCTCCCCTCAACATGTGTACGTGTGGTTCGCATCCCTCCTGGCAGACGAGGCATCTCTCATCTGATCACAGAGTGACATCTTGGTCTGTGTGCTGACAGGATAGGGGTAGGGGATGGCTGCCCACAGCTGTTGAGACATCTGCGGTTCTGGACATCACAGCTGTAGTACACGTCCCGTGTTTTGATGGACACGCACATGTCACAAGACAGTGATTGTAGCGCAGTGGTAAAGTTTCTGTCTGGAAATCAGAGCGTGCAGGTTCAAATCCCATGAGTGTTTTTTTTTTTCTAACCAAGGTTATTTTTATGTATTATATATAATCAACCCAGTGATATTCACGAATTATACAGCTGTTTTTTTAATTTATTTTCCTCCACATCAGTGGTGCAATGTGGTGCACTTTGTCCCATGGAACGTGTTCCTGCTCGGAAGACACCGTCATGCACCGGCATCGTGCACGCCTGCCCATCAATGTGATGTTTCATGGTGCGCTCATACGAGTTCTACCACCGTGAGTCGCCCTGAGCTGTACGTATTCACACTATGTGTGAAGGGGCCCTTAAAGACGACAGGTGAGCTGGACTCTCAGGACATTTTTTCAGATAAAGGTCTCCTCTGCAGCTTGGACCTCTCGGTGGAGTTTCTGGAGTGACTTTCTTCACATTTTGAAGAGCAGAACTCTGCTCTTCCTTCTGGACTTCGGGTTTTGGTGTTCACCTTCATCACCGGAAGTTTGAACTCCACTTCTTTATAGAATTATCAACCTCCAAACCAACATTGTGGTACATGCAATTTAGAGGTGGGCGGATTTATCCTAATATCGATAATATTGATCCTAACGCTGGTATTGCTATTGAGCGATCCTTGTGTAAAAAGATCAATACTCAAGCTTTTTTTCTCTCCCGCACGCACTGACTGACGCAGATTCATCAAAGTCTACTCTCTGTCTGTAAGAACAGTGCTGTCCTGTGTCACACAACATGGAGCACCACACCCTTGTATTGTGGTTTGTCAGCCATCTACCTCAGGAGATTTTAAGTTGTGTTGAGTGATATTTTTTTTAAACAAAAATGTTGATTGTGATAATAAAGTTTTTTTTTTTTTTTTTTTTATAAAGGGACCATGTACAATAAAAACATAAATGTTTCCATTTGATGCATTGTATCAGAGTTAGCTTAAAGCTAATTTACATCTGCAGTCCCTTGACAAATCACAGTTACAAAATAAATAATAAAACATCACAAAAACAAACTCAAAACTGCAAAACTATAAATCACCCACACAGAGATATACACTCCCATCCACACAAAACACATTCACACAATCCTATTTACATAATGTTTCAAAAAAAATCAGTGGTTGCAGAATTGAGTACCTTTCAGAAAATTTTTCAATTTGTTCTTGAAACTTCCAATAGAATCAGAGTTCTTGATGCCGTCAGGGAGAGCATTCCACTGAGTTGTGGCTTTCACAGAGAAAGCTGACTAACGAAAAGCAGTACGACGGAAAGGCACAGAACAGTCTCTTATTGAAGATATTCTGGTAGATCTTATGGACTGCACCGGACGAATATTAACAAATTCACATAATGGGGAAGGAGCCAATCCATTCAAAATCTTGAATGTAAGACACAGATTAGAGAACAGTTTATAATTCTCAAAACTAAACAGATGCAGCTTTTCTAGAATCCTGCAGTGATGATATTGCATAGATTTTTTATCTAAAATTTTGAACGTTTGTTTATATAGAGATTCCAGTGGCTTAGTAGTTGTTTCTCCAGCCTGCCCGCAACATGTGATACAATATGACAAATGAGAAAAAAATCATAGCATGCATAAAGGTCTTTGCAGCATCCATTGAAAGACAGCCTCTAATATGTCTAAAATGCATCAAATTATATCTGATGGTTTTGGTCATTTTTTTCCACATGTGACTTAAAATTAAGATTTGAATCAATTACTACTCCAAGATATTTAAACTCCCTCACAATGTCAATCCTCTCAGCTTTTATAATGATTTCATCGCTCACACACTGGTTGGTTTTAGAAAAAAACATACCTTTTGTCTTACTTATGTTAAGGCTGAGACATGACTGGTCAGACCACTCCATAATGCTTTCCATAGCAGCTGTCAGCTTCCTAGCTGCTAGTTCAGCAGTTTTTGCATGTGTGTATAAGACAGTATCATCAGCATACATTTGCAGATCCATGCCCTGACACAACTGTGGCAGATCATTAATATAAAGACTAAAGCAGAACCCAAAACAGAACCTTGTGGCACACCCATTGTACACTTAATGTTATCTGAGAGAACATCCTTAACTTTAACACATTGCATCCAATCAGATAAATAAGAAGCCATCCACTGCAGTGTTTCTGATGAAATATTAAAATTTGAAAGTTTTGAAATAAGAACACTATGATTTACCGTATCAAATGCTTTTCTCAAATCCAAGAATACGGCACCAACTACCCCTTTTTATCTAATTTAAATTTTATCTGCTCAATGAGATGCAAAACAGCTGTTTCAGTGGAGTGATAGGGCCTAAAGCCAAACTGCAATGGATGTAAACAAAATTTACTATCCGCGAGATATGTAGTCAGTTGCTTAATTACAACCTTCTCAGCAACTTCCGAAAGCACTGGAAGTACACTTATTGGTCTGAAATTATTCGCTTCATGACGGTCACCAGACTTAAAGATAGGAGTGACAATGGCTTGCTTCCAAGCACTTGGATAAATTAATTAAGTGAGCAATAGGTGGCACTAACGTAGCCTGGTGTTTTTTAATAAACAAGGTATCGAACTGAAAAACATCCCTACATTTGGAATTCTTTAAAGAACTGATAATTTTATTCACTTCTGTGACATTTGTTTGAGCCAAAATGAAAGCTTCATCAGGAGGAGTGATAGGTGTAATATCCAATTCCCTTTCAGTGAAATTTCTCCCAAGATCGTTTACTGAATCAATAAAATAATGATTAAAATTTTAGCAACAGCAGACTTGTCATCCGTCAAAATTCCATCAATATTCAATTGAATATCTTCTGGGACAAATGGCTATTTTGTTGTCACGTACAATGTTTCATGAAATTCTATTCTACGTCTTTTGGATCCTTTGGCTCTATGAAGCTTAAATATGAAAAAGTATCGGTATCTGTATCGATATCAGTGATACTGGGCCTGTATTTACTTGGTATCGGATCAGTACCAAAATTCCTGGTATCGCCCACCCTTAATGCAATTTCCCTCCAAGAATTGCACGTCATTTGAGCATCTTAGTAGTTTAGACTCCCTGTTGTAAAGTTGGTCATATTTGTGGACTTTTCTGCCAAACATTCCTCCATTTGATCCATGATTGAAATGTAACCGGCATGCACACTGCAAAAACTTTTAAAATATGATGGGAAAGGAAGGAGTGAAAGTGAAAATAAATGACCAATCACAGCCTTTGCGGTCTCTGTCATTTAGCAGGTACACATCAGGCTACGGACAGGGTTTGCAGCCACACAGAGGGCCCTGATCTAAAGCAGTTGTCTTTTGTTTCCTACACTCAGAGATATGTCCAAAACATAACACCATATTACAGTGCAGGCAGCAAGCAGCATTTTGTTAATCACCGGCCTTGAATAAAGGCCTGCCTCATTTAGGCAGCAGGCCAGAGCACGGTTTAAAAAAAAAAAATGGCTGGACTTTTAAATCAAGGAACCCACTTTCCTTGAATCAATGAGTGTCCGTGCTTCATTTCATACTTCATTTTGTACCTCTGTTGCTGTTTAAGCGAGTTCTACTGTAACAACCAAAATGAATGGATATTAAGCACGGTATGCATATATTTAACATTTTGTCCAAAAGCACTGCCTGCAATTACATGACAGAGTTCAAATAAACCTCAATTATGAGATCCATTATCAAGGACAGAAGGTTACATATAAATGAATATCAAGACTATTATAATGGAGAACCATTCACTCAAATGATTAGAAAATGAAATGTACCATCAAGGTTTAAAGGTCAACTTCCACACTGCAAATGACTTGCATGATGATGTGTTCATTTGAAAGAGCCAAGTGAAAATCACCATAAAAAACTGCAGAACACAAAATTCTATTTCAGTTAAAAGGTATTTATGAAGTAACGGCCATGGAATAAACTTTTTTTGCAGGAGTTATAACTTAGTTATAACTAAGAATGATTAGGCATAATGAACGCAAAGTTGTTCATTTTGTATCACATTTGGTAATTTAAAAATAAAAAAAAACTACAGTTTGTCGTGACAAAAAAGATAAGCAAAGCTGCAGAAACAAAACTGAACTCAAAAAGAAAAAAAAACAACAACAACAACAAAAAAAACATATCCAGGCACCTTTTTGTTTCCATGAACTAGGTAATCAAACAAGATAAGATCATGTCTCATTGCTATTTATCCTCCTGCCAGGGAGCAAGACATGGTGACAAATCACTATCAAACATGGGAAAGCACAGCTCAAAAGAATAGCGAATCAGCGATTTCAAGTAGCAGTGTTAGCAATGTTCCAGAGTGGCCCCTGGGGAAAGCTGAAGAGAACAATCATCGGCTCTTACATCAAAAGGAAATGAACTATTTACACTCTTTCTTGAAGAGAGCTGCCAAATGAAAATAAAATGCTGAAAAAGAAAGGGGTGAGGACTGGAGCGCAAACATACACTCAGAAATACTGCCAAAAACCGACCTCCTGAAACACTCTATTCAGCCTTAAAGTGTAGGTGACACTGTAATGTTTATTTGAGTAAGGCAAAAAAATTAAACAGTTTAAATTATTACTTTCCTGGTGCACAGTTACTGAAGAGATAAATATTCGGATTTTGAACACTTCCGTGCAAGTCCTGACATTGAAGACGAAGCAGGAAATGACATCAGTGCCAGATCCATTATTTTAATAGTCTCATTAATTTATGGATTAATTTATGGATTTTTACAGGCTACTGACAGCCCTGTTTCCATCGATTGGTTCGGGTCGGTGCTTCACGGTATTATACGTGTCAGAACGGTTAATTCTGGGAGCCAGAACCCTTTTGATTGGCAGGTGGAACACTTATATTGATGAGCACGCTTGCATAGTGTCATGTGGCTTCAACACTTCACACGTAAGCAAAACTGATTATTTTCATGTAATTATTTATTTATTTTTTTGGTGGATCATAGGATAATTTCATGCGTCAGGCAGAGCCTTTTGACTGGCAGGTGGAACACTTATATTGACAAGCGCAATTAATCCACTGATGCTTAATAATGAAAGAGGCGCGGCCGAGTTTCATTTTGAGGCACAAAGCGGCCTGATGGAAGAAGAGGAGACTCAACTCACAACAGACTCGAACCAACAGCCACAGACAATTAGTAGAATTCACCTGCCGCCGGTTTGATCCAGTAGACTGCTCCGGGTATGTGTCACAGCAGAACAGGCTCACTCACGTCAGATTGAACCAGCAGCCACAAACAATTAAAGGATTTCAGCTGCCATCGGACTGAAAAATGCAGACTGCTGCTGGTACGTGTCACAGCGGGACAGGCTCACTCACATCAGATCGAACCTGCAGCCACAGACAATTAACGGATTTCACCTGTCACCGGATTGATACAGCAGACTGTTGCTGGTACGTATCACAGCGGGACAGGCTTACTCACATCAGATCGAACCTGCAACCACAGACAATTAAAGGATTTCACCTGCCACCGGATTGATACAGCAGACTGCTGCTGGTACGTGTCACAGCGGGACAGGCTTACTCACATCAGATCAAACCAGCAGCCACAGACAATTAACAGATTTCACCTGCCACCGGATTGAAACAGCAGGACAAATGGCCACTACATGACACAGCAGGACTTTCTTCAGCCAAGACAAAGAATGAAATTATTTTCGGGCTTCATTTTTAATGTGGATATGTTTTCGTGGACTGAAGATGATCTCACTGAAAGGTAAGACTTTATTTTTACTACATATGCGTGAATGGTTTTAATCTTAATAATATGTCAAAGATAGTTAAACAAACTTTTATTTTTTATTGTTTTAATTAGTTGATTATGACCAAAGAGCTGGCAAAAAAACAACAATTTATAATATTTACCCAAATGTAAAAATTGCCTGCATTATTTATTTATTTATTTTATATTCACCATCCTGTGTTCTGAACTCTTCCAATATCATCACTGTAGTCAGACTGAAGGTTTTACTCCAAGGTTTCTTCTCTCTCATTGTCATCTAAATAAGGCTCAAAACGATAAGGCTGCATTTCATACAGCTTCTACAGAATCACCTTCAGACTGGACTTCAAAAAAACATCTCCACACTAGAAAATAAAAATAAAAAAATTGTGCGAAAACAGCTCGACCACCATCGTGTCTACAATTGATTTTGGGTTGAATCAGCAGGTCCTGTTCTGATGATGATGTAGCAACAATATGGCTGTGGCTGAGGGCTGAAATAGAGCGCAGGCCTCAGACAGCTATTATTTATCCTTCACCTGCGCACTTATCTTCTTCGTCTTTCAGCTGTTCCCGTTAGGGGTCGCCACAGCAGATCAATCGTTTCCATCTCACCCTGTCCTCTGTATCTTCCTCTGTCACACCAACCACCTGCATGTCCTTCCTCAGCACATCCATAAACCTCCTCTTTCGCCTCCCTCTTCTGCTCCTGCCTGGTGACTCCATCCTCACCATCCTTCTCCCTATATACTGTGGGTCCCTACTCTGCACATGTCCAAACCATCTCAATCTCGCCTCTCTGACTTTGTCTCCAAACCGTCCCACCTGAGCTGTCCCTCTGATATGTTTATTCCTAATCTTGTCCATTCTTATCACTCCCAAAGAGAATCTCAACATCTTCAGCTCTGCCACCTCCAGCTCTGCCTCCTGTCTTTTTGTTAGTGCCACCGTCTCTAAACCTTACAACATAGCTGGTCTCACTGCTGTCCTGTAAACTTTCCCCTTCACTCTTGCTGATATTCTTCAGTCACAAATCACTCCTGCCACCTTTCTCCACCCACTCCACCCTGCCTGCACTCTCTTCTTCACCTCTTTACCACACTCTCCATTACTTTAAACAGCTGACCCCAAATATTTAAACTCATCTACTTCCACCACTTCTACTCCTTGTAACTGCACTATTCCACTGGGCTCCCTCCCATTCACACACATGTACTCAGTCTTGCTTCAACTCACTGTCATTCTCCTTCTCTCCAAAGCACATCTCCACCTCTCCAGACTAGACTCAACTTGCTCTCTACTCTCACTACAGATCACAATGTCATCTGCAAACATCATAGTCCATGGGGACTCCTGTCTGATCTCATCCGTCAACCTGTCCATCACCACTGCAAACAAGAAAGGAATCAGAGCTGATCCTTGGTGTAATCCCACCTCCACCTTGAATGAGTCTGTCATTCTGACTGCGCATCTCACCACTGTCACACTATTCTTGTACATGTCCTGCACTACCCTACTTCTCTGCCACTCCAGACTTCCTCATACAATACCACGGCTCTTCTCTTGGCACCCTATCATAAGCTTTTTCTAAGTCCACAAACACACAATGTAACTCTTTCTGGCCTTCTCTGTAGTTCAACAGTATTCTCAGAGCAAACATTGAATCTGTAGTGCTCTTTCTCGGCATGAAACCATATTGCTGCTCACAGATCTTCACCTGTTTTCTAAGCCTAACTTCTACTACTCTTTCCCATACCTTCATGCTGTGGCTGATCAACTTTATGCCTCTGTAGTTACTGCAGCTCTGCACATCACCCTTGTTATTGAAAATAGGAACCAGCACACTTCGTCTCCACTCCTCAGGCATCCTCTCACTTTCCAAGATTTTATTAAACAATCTGGTTAGAAACTCTACTGCCATCTCTCCTAGACATTACCATGCCTCCACTGGAATGTCATCTGGACCAACTGCCTTTCCACTCTTCATAGCAGCCCTCACTTCTTCCTTACTTATCTCTTGTACTTCCTGATTTACTCTCACCACATCATCCAGCCTTTTCTCTTGCTCATTTTCTTTATTCATCAGCTCTTCAAAATATTCCCTCCACCTTCTCAGCACACGCTCCTCACTTGTCAGCACATTACCATGTGCATCTTTTACCACCCTAACACGCTGCACATCCTTTCCAGCTCTGTCCCTTTATCTGGCCAATCGGTACAAGTCCTTTTCTCCTTCCTTACTATTCAACATCTTGTACAGTTCGCAATATGCCTTTTCCTTTGCTTTTGCCACTACTCTTTTCGCCTTACGCCGCATCTCCTTGTACTCCAGTCTACTTTCTTCATCTCTCCGACTAACCCACAAATTTTTCGCTAACCTCTTTCTCCTTATGCTTTCCTGGACCTCTTCATTCCACCACCAAGTCTCCTTGTCTTCCTTCCACTGTCATACTCAGTACTGTCCTAGCTGTCTCTCTCACCACATGTGCAGTACTTTTCCAGTTGTCCAAAATTGCTTCCCCTCCAACTAGTGCTTCTCTCACTTGCTCACTAAATTTCACACAACAGTCTTCCTCCTTCAGCTTCCACCATCTGATCCTTTGTTGAGCTCTCACTCTCTTCTTCTTCTTTACCTCTAAAGTCATCCTACAAACAACCATCCTATGCTGTCTAACGACACTCTCTCCTGCCACCACCTTACAGTCTCTGATTTCTTTTAGCTTGCATCTCCTATAAAGAATGTAGTCCACTTGTGTGCACCTTCCTCCACTCTTATATGTTACCCTGTGCTCCTCCGATTTCTTAAAGTACGTATTCACCACAGCCATTTCCATCCTTTTTGCAAAATCAACTACCATCTGTCCTTCCCCATTCCTATCCTTGATACCATATCTACCCATTACTTCCTCATCACCTCTGTTCCCTTCACCAACATGCCCACTGAAGTCCGCTCCTATCACCACTCTTTCATGCTTGGGCACACTCTCCACCACCTCATCTAACACACTCCAGAAATCTTCTTTCTCCATCTTACAACCTACCTGTGGGGCATATGCACTGATGATATTCATCATCACCCCTTCAATTTCCAACTTCAAACTCATCACCCTGTCAGACACTCACTTAACCTCCAACACACTTTAACATACTCTTCCTTTAAAATGACCCCAAGACCATTTCTGTTCCTGTCCTCACCATGGTACAACAACTTGTACCATGCTCCTGCTCTTACTTCCCTTCCACTTGGTCTCTTGCACACACACAATATGTCTACCTTTCTCCTCTCCATCATATCAGCCAGCTCTCTCCCTTTACCAGTCATACTATCAACATTCAAAGTCCCTACTGTCATTTCCACCCTTCTAGTTTTCTTCTTCTCCCGCTGTTTGTGGAAACGTTCTCCTCCTCTTCTTCGTCGTCTTCACCCAGCAGTAGCCCAATTTCCACCGGCACCCTGTTGGGCAACAGCACCGGTGGCGGACGTTGTTAACCCGGGCCGCGACCGATCCGGTATGGGAATTCGATTCTTAGTCTGTATAGTTGGGTTGGCTTGTTTTACGCCGGATGCCCTTCCTGACATTTATCCGGGCTTGGGACAGGCACTCAGAATGTACTGGCTGCACACCCCATGTGGCTGAGTTCACCTGCACACTTATCAGCAACATTTATTATTCAGGATTTTTTAAAATATCAACATTTCATCATTTTTAGTGATTATTTGTGCACATTTTTTGGTGTCACCTACACTTTAACATTCCAACACAGTGGTCAATGCTTAAAATTTAGTTTTTCTTCAAAAGTGTTCCTGGAACTGTACCAGGCAGTGTAAGTTATCAGCCATTTTAACTGCCACACGTCAATGGAAGAGACTTTCCAGACCAGCAAGGGTGGTTCCCTCTACACTCTACACTGACACACTTCAAAGAATCCAAGCTTTCTAGTGTGCAAATAACATTTTTTTTTATCAAAGTATTAAAGTTGTGTTTTTCTTGTGTGTATAATTAAGCAAAATAATATGTGCATATTCCCATTCTACCCTGTGACACTTTCCTTCAGGAGAAGGCTGTTTTATAACTTGGTGTACATTAAATGTGATTCTTGAATTATTAATGCTTTTCCATGGTGAACTGTTTTGCTTTTAATCAATGGGTTGTTTTTAGAAGGCATTTAGAAAATGCTAATCATATTTGTGGTCGCTAAAGAAACCTAAAAACAAATTGCTTATTAGTATATTTAATGTCTTTAAATATTTGACCCTTCTGACTTTCTCTGCCCATGAAACTACAAACCAAATGGGTGGGCTTACTAATGTAGAGTCCACTTTAAAAGTTCTAGAACAAAGCCATTCTATCTCTTATATTTTTACTTTTAAATGGTAAATGGACTGCATTTATATAGCATTTTTCTATCTGCATCAGACGCTCAAAGCGCTTTAAAATAATGCCACACATTCACCCCGATGTCAGGGTGAATACAAGGCGCTCATTACACACCGGGAGCAACAGTACATAAATAAATAAATTCCAATAAATGGAAGAAGTTCAAATCCATTAGGACTCTTCCTAGACCTAGCCACCCATCTAAACTCAGAGATTGGAGGAGAAGAGACTTAGTCAGGTCGGGTGACTAAGAACCCATTGGTCACTGTCAGAGCTCCAGCATTCCTCTGTGGAGAGAGGAGAACCTTCCAGAAGGACAACCATCTCTGCAGCAATCCACCAATCAGGCCTGTATGGTAGAGTGGCCAGACAGAAGTCACTCCTTAGTTAAAGGCACATGACCGCCTGTCTGAGGTTTGCCAAAACACACCTGAAGGCCTCTCGGACCATGACAAACAGAACTGTCTGATCTGATGAGACAAATATTGGTCTCTCTTTGGTGTAAATGCCAGGCATCATGTTTGGAGGAATGCAGGCACCAAAGTGAAGCATGGTGGTGGCAGCACCATGCTGTGAGGATGTTTTCCAGCAGCAGGAACTGGGAGAGTACTCAGGATTGAGGGAAAGATGAATGCAGCAATGTAGAGATGAAACCTGCTCCAGAGTACCCTTGATGTCAGACTGGGGCAACGGTTCATCTTTCAGCAGGACAATGACCCTAAGCACACAGCCAAGATATCAAAGGAGTGGCTTCAACGAAACTCTGTGAATGTCCTTGAGTGGCTCAACCAGAGCCCAGACCTGAATCTGATTGAACATCTCTGCAGAGATCTGAAAATATCTGTGCACCGACAATCCCCATCCAACCTGATAAAGCTTTAGAGGTGCTGCTAAGAGGAATGGGCTAAACTGCCCAAAGATAGGTGCACCAAGCTTCAAGAAGACTTGAGGTTGTACTTGCTGCCAAAGGTGCATCAACAAAGTATTGAGCAAAGGGTGTGAATCCTTAAGTACATGTAATTTCTTAGTTTTTTTTTTTTTAATGCATTTGTAAAAGTAAAAGAAAAAAAAAAACTTTTTCATGTTGCCATTATGGGGTGTTCTGAGTAGAATTTTGAGGGGAAAAAAATTACTCCATTTTGGAACATGCCTGTAACATAAATTGTGGACAAAGTGCAGTGCTATGAATACATTCCGGATGCACCGTACTCCTCCAAACATACCGCTTGTCAATGTGACCAAATAGCATAATCTTTGTCTTGTCTGACAATAAAACATTTTTACAGAAGGCATTTGGCTTGTCAATGTGGGCAGTCTGGCTTGAAGATGTCAATTTTACAGCAGGGTCTCATATCTTGGTTGGCATGCTCTCAGTCCATGGTGATGCAAAACTCGCTTCACTGTGGATAGTGACACTGGCGTTCCAACAGTTTCCAGTTCATGGCAAGCCTGATCTGAGGCTGACAGTTTGTGTCTTCTTCCAGATGTTGGCAAAGTGGTGACACATCCAACTAACTTGTACTTATGTACAATTCCTTCAACTAATGATCTTAAAATCTCCATTTGTTTAGAACTGTCTCCTAGAGACATTCCTAATTTGTGTTAATCTGCAAATATCCTTCTTAGATTTTCACGGAGTTCCTTGGACTTTCCCATTGTTCTGAGTATTGTATCAGTTCGAGTGCTGCCAAACACATCCCTTTTATGTTGGCAAAAAGAAACTACCAGCTGTAGTCAAACATGATCATTAATGAAGAGTTAATAGGCCTTGCCATGTCACCTTAAAAAAAACAAAACAAAGAATTGTAGAACCTTCAGCAACACTTATTAAAAGACATACGTGAATGCATATACTGTATGTAAACGTTTGGGCAACCCCGATGATTTCCATGATTTTCCTTTCTAAATCACTCGTTGTTTGGATCAGCAATTCCAGTTAAATATATCATATAGCAGACAAACACAGTGATATTTCAGAAGTGAAATTAAGTTTATAGGATTTACAGAAAGTGTGCAATAAGTCTTTAAACACAATTCGGCAAGAGCATAAATTTGGGCACCCCAACAGAAAAAATACATCAATATTTAGTAGATCCTCCTTTTGCAGAAATAACAGCCTCTAAACGCTTCCTATAGCTTCCAATGAGTGTCTGGATTCTGGTTGTAAGTACTTTGGGCCATTTTTCTTGACAAAACATCTCAGTTTGTTGGTTTCCGAGCATGGACAGCCCACTGAAAATCACACCACAGATTTTCAATAATATTCAGGTCTGGTGACTGAGATGGCCATTCCAGAACATTGTACTTGTTCCTCTGCATGAATGTCTTAGTAGATTTTGAGCAGTGTTTAGAGTCGTCATCTTGTTGAAAGATCCAGCCCTGGCGCAACTTCAACTTTGTCACTGATTCATGAACATTGTTCTCAAGAATCTGCTGATATTGACTGGAATCCATGTAACCCTCAAGTTTAACAAGATTCCCAGTACCTGCACTGGCCACATAGCCACACAGCATGATTGAACCACCTCCAAATTTTACTGTAGGTAGCAAGTGTTTTTCTTGTAATACTGTGTTCTTTTTCAGCCATGCATACCGCCCCTTGTTATGTCCAAATAACTCAATTTTAGATTAATCAGTCCACAGCACCTTATTCCAAAATGAAGCTGGCTTGTCCAAATGTGCTTTAGCATACCTCAAGCAACTCTGTTAGTGGCATGTATCAAATCAAATCAATTTTATTTATATAGCGCCAAATCACAACAAACAGTTGCCCCAAGGCACTTTAAATTGTAAGGCAAAAACCATACAATAATTACAGACAAACCCCAACGGTCAAAACGACCCCCTGTGAGCAAGCACTTGGCGACAGTGGGAAGGAAAAACTCTCTTTTAACAGGAAGAAACCTCCAGCAGGACCAGGCTCAGGGAGGGGCAGTCTTCTGCTGAGACTGGTTGGGGCTGAGGGGAAAGAATCAGGAAAAAGACATGCTGTGGAAGAGAGCAGAGATCAATCACTAATGATTAAATGCAGAGTGGTGCATACAGAGCAAAAAGAGAAAGAAACACTCAGTTCATCATGGGAAACCCCCAGCAGTCTAAGTCTATAGCAGCATAACTAAGGGATGGTTCAGGGTCACCTGATCCAGCCCTAACTATAGCTTTAGCAAAAAGGAAAGTTTAAAGCCTAATCTTAAAAGTACAGAGGGTGTCTGTCTCCCTGATCCGAATTGGGAGCTGGTTCCACAGGAGAGGAGCCTGAAAGCTGAAGGCTCTACCTCCCATTCTACTCTTAAAAACCCTAGGAACTACAAGTAAGCCTGCAGTCTGAGAGCGAAGCGCTCTATTGGGGGGATATGGTACTTTGAGGTCCCTAAAATAAGATGGGACTTGATTATTCAAAACCTTATAAGTAAGAAGAAGAATTTTAAATTCTATTCTACGTAGAATTAACAGGAAGCCAATGAAGAGAGGCCAATATGGGTGAAATATGCTCTCTCCTTCTAGTCCCCGTCAGTACTCTAGCTGCAGCATTTTGAATTAACTGAAGGCTTTTCAGGGAACTTTTAGGACAACCTGATAATAATGAATTACAATAGTCCAGCCTAGAGGAAATAAATGCATGAATTAGTTTTTCAGCATCACTCAGACAAGACCTTTCTAATTTTAGAGATATTGCGCAAATGCAAAAAAGCAGTCCTACATATTTGCTTAATATGCGCATTGAAGGACATATCCTGATCAAAAATGACTCCAAGATTTCTCATAGTATTACTGGAGGTCAGGGTAATGCCATCCAGAGTAAGGATCTGGTTAGACACCATGTTTCTAAGATTTGTGGGGCCAAGTACAATAACTTCAGTTTTATCTGAATTTAAAAGCAGGAAATTAGAGGCCATCCATGTCTTTATGTCTGTAAGACATTCCTGCAGTTTAACTAACTGGTGTGTGTCCTCTGGCTTCATGGATAGATAAAGCTGGGTATCATCTGCGTAACAATGAAAATGTAAGCAATGCTTTCTAATAATACTGCCTAAGGGAAGCATGTATAAAGTGAATAAAATTGGTCCTAGCACAGAACCTTGTGGAACTCCATAATTAACCTTAGTCTGTGAAGAAGACTCCCGATTTACATGAACAAATTGTAATCTATTAGATAAATATGATTCAAACCACCACAGCGCAGTGCCTTTAATACCTATGGCATGCTCTAATCTCTGTAACAAAATTTTATGGTCAACAGTATCAAAAGCAGCACTGAGGTCTAACAGGACAAGCACAGAGATGAGTCCACTGTCTGAGGCCATAAGAAGATCATTTGTAACCTTCACTAATGCTGTTTCTGTACTATGATGAATTCTAAAATCTGACGGAAACTCTTCAAATAGACCATTCCTCTGCCAACTACCCTTTCAAGATTTTTTGAGAGAAAAGGAAGGTTGGAGATTGGCCTATAATTAGCTAAGATAGCTGGGTCAAGTGACGGCTTTTTAAGTAATGGTTTAATTACTGACCTGTAATTAAAGTGACCTGTATGCAGAAAAGACTTCCTCTGCATTACTCTCTCATCCAGCATCACCTTGTGCAAAGTGTGCTGTATAGTTGAACGATGTACAGAGACACTATCTGCAGCAAGATCATGTTGTAGGTCTTTGGAGCAGGTTTCTGGGTTGACTATGACTGTTCTCACCATACATCGCTTCAGCTTATCTGATATTTTTCTTGGCATGCCATGTCAGGGCCCTAACCAGTACTGTGCCTGTGGTCTTGCATTTCTTCACTATGTTCCTCACAGTGGAAACTGACAGCTGAAATCTCCGAGACAGCATTTTGTATCCTTCTCCTAAACCATGATGTTGAACAATCTTTGTTTTCAGGTCATTTGAGAGTTGTTTAGAGGGTCCCATGTTGCTCCTCATTAGAAGAGATGCAAAGAGGTGAAACATTTGGAAATGACCACCTTAAATACGCTTTTCTTATGCTTGCAGTCACCTGTGTAAGGAGGTCAAGGGTCAATGAGCTTACCAAATCAATTTTGTGTCCCAATAATTAGTGCTAAACGTATTCAAATCAATAAAATGACAAGGGTGCCCAAATTTATGCACCTGCCTAATTTTGTTTAAATTATTATTCCATACTGTAAATACTAGAAACGTCATTTCACTTCTCAAATATCAGTGCGTTCATCTGCTATATGATATATTTAACTGAAATTTCTGATCCAGACAACTAATGATTTATAAAGGAAAATCATGAAAATTATCAAGGGTGCCCAAACTTTTGCATGCAATTGTATTTGAGCCTATGTGTATAATTTTGACCCTGTGTGAATAAGAGAAAAATGAACTGCAGGATTTACAGTTGATGACAGCTTTAAAAGAGAATTACACATTGTCAACTGAAAATTTCAGTAGTCACGCATTGAAGTCACTGACATGCTGTCAAACAAGCAACAAAGAGTGAAAGTGACAACTTTAATAATGGGTGCAACGCTGTTTAATGTAAACTGTAATATCCCATGTTCTCTGTGAAAGCAAATGTAATGTTATGCAGCGTGACAGTTGTTCTTACACACTCATCAAATTGGGTCACTCCAAGATGTCAGTTTTGTAAAAAGCTTCTGATTTTTAAAAAATGATCAAGGCTGCAGTGCAAACACAAGCTTCTAACTGACTGTTCAGACTAAACTTAACATGAACTATGCTGTATTATGCATGTCTGTTGAAATGTCTATTGTGGGAAGCACACTGCTTTGGATAACTCCCTAATAATCTGTACACGGTATGACATGCACATTCAACCTTTTTCATTTTGAAATATTCTCACTGTGAGATAACGTGAAATCTCAATTCTCCAACATGTCTTTAAAAGACATATTTTCACTTTGTATAAATGACCTAGTTGCTGTTCATGTTGATAAACTGTCCGGAATTAGTTTTGTTTATAAATGAAACCATAAGTAAAAGTTCCTTGCATTTCATGTCTGCTGCTACATGTCTGTGTCGTTGCATGGGGAAAGTAAACGTCCCCCTTTTTTTGCGCAACAGCAGCTGGCAGCTGGTCTGCCCACTTTTGCTAGGGGAGGGCTGACCTTCTCACAGTGGTCTGACTGTTGTAAAACACACAACAGAAACTAATATGTTTGATTTTAGTGTTTACAAATGTTTTTGACCATTACGTTTTACTCACTATGCCAGCAAAAAATGTTAGCAGACTGAAAGTTAGCAGAAGCAAATTGGTCCGCTGATGGTTTTCAAAGTTATCTTTGCTAATTAGCGGTTAGAGGAACTGTGCCCATTACTGGACCTAACATAAAAGCTGTAGCTCTATCTTGAAGTGCTACATATGCTGTTTCTTGTCTGGGGAAGTACACTGGGATGGACAAGTGTCCTATCCAGGAGGAGTTGTGGACTCTTGTCAGCACCAATGGGCCTCACTGACTTCTACTTCTTCTTTTAACATACAGGTGGAAAGATTTATATTAAAATGGAATTACACTGATTACACAAAACATGAAATATCTTGGGTTCATAATGCCTGCAAAGAAATACAAGTCACAGTAAATGTAAGGATAACTGCATTTATAGCTTCTTTAAATTAGCATTGTCCATATGCTCCCAACATTTTCGAATGTGAAGTTGTAGATTATGAGAGATTTTGGGTGAATAGCTGACATTTTCTCCTCACAGCAACAATAGAAAGATTGGTGTTGCTCCCAAAACAAAAAAGCATTCAACACCCTTAAGCACCACTACATGAGTACCAAAAATGCTGAATAATTCTGTTGCATTGCTGCCATTTGCAGAATCTAGTTTAATACTGTTTTGGATCACTTAAGGGTCTCTGCAGCCCAGACAATAACACAGAGCACATTTCTTTGGCAAAGTTATGAACTGTTAAACAACTTAAATGCTTTCCATGGCTTTAAACTGCCAAACAGTTTTTGTTTATCATAACTCATTTTTTGTTGTTGGATCATCACATTTTATTATCATCTGAATCCTGACTCATAAGACCACTGCATCAACCTCAGGGTACCTTTGAGACATGTAGCAACAATAGTAAATGGGGGAAAGAGCAGGCTGAAATGCTGATGAATAGAATATAAAATATTCAGAAATTCAACAGCTGCATTCTATGCCTTGACGGATCAAATTTAAATTGGTCCTGAGAAGCATTGATCAAAAAACCAATATCTGTTGTGAGGTGTAAAGTTTTATCAAAAGTAAAATAAAACTAAGTGGAGAAAGAGTAGAAAATCCTGGTCATACTTCAGTGAAGTAATGAAAAGCAACCTACTGCGGTGTGGTTCAGTTCAATGCAGTCAGCAAAATTCGACCTTTCTTCAAAGCCTAAAGGAACTTCTTTTTATTTCTTTGGTGAAGGCTGCTATTTCTGCTTCACTGCAGATTTTCAGTATATCATACCATTAAGTGTCATTTCTTACCGTACGTCTACTGCATCCTCCATGACCGTCATGTCCGTTTTGCACTTGGCTGAGGGGTTGATGGCCAGCTCAGCAGGAGGGATGACAAAGCTTTTGCTCAATGGCAGCCACATCCCTTCTCCTAAAGTATATGTGAACCTGCAGAGGACAGGGTGTTTGTATAAGACAAGTCACCACGTTTTAGCTTTTTAGATGTCAAAGAATGTCAGAGGAATACTGTTGATCAAGGTGAAGTCAGTGAAATGGAGGAGTGAAACACAGACAAGCAGAATGTCAGTGAAAACAATGTCATCTTGGTCAAGATGTTTTGTGTTCACTTTACCAATAATGGCGTGACTGTGGACCTTCTTCAGCCAACTGGCTTAGAAAAAAAATCTATAAAAGGACTTGTTGCATGGGAACATGTACATTCACTTATTGTTTCATGTTACAGAGTACGTCACCCAGAGATGACATACCAATGACACAGGGCAGCTGTTTATGGAATGTCACTAGTTAAGGTATAGTTAAGATGTAGTTAATATTTAGTCATCTATTTCTTTGAATGTATTTGATTTCAGGTCCATTAATGATACACAGACATGGTATGTCACAATTTGTGTATGTCCCGCTCTATAGCATTCCAGTTGTTGCAGAACCAGCTTGGAACTATGCCATGAGTTACTACTGTTTGGTACTCACAATACATCTTTGTTTGAACACATCAAGCAGTAGTTAACAGTTCCAACAAATCTCTCTCAGTTGCTGTACATCACATTTTTGTGTATCCTGTATTGGACTAGAAACTCGGACATGCAGTTGGAAGAGTATTAGTTTTAAGGAAGTAGACTAGTCAAAGTATGGCCCAAGAATCTTCAAAAACACTTTTTTTTTTTATTGCCCATGACGAGGTGCTCTGAATGTTGCTTCAGCTGTGTCTCTACAATGAGCAGATATTAAGCTCTGAAACTTCACAGGTTAATACTCCAGACAGTACCCTTTAAAATGGTATATTACATTACATATTTCAAGGTACTTCATTTTCCACCCTATGGTGGCCAGAATCTGTATGCGTTCCCATGCTACAAGCCAAACACCATAAGAAAGTACATCACCCATGCCTTATATGTTTAACACTGACTTACGGAAATTAATTATTTGTCATTCAGTGATACCATAATACTATATGGTTCTACGTGGTGTTGATAATTTTGCTCCCGTTACAGAGATCTCCTGCAATGGTACCAGTATTGCCAAACACCTCTGTCCAGCAAACTCATGACTCCATAAGCTCTTCTCAAGCTCTCAATCTCAAAGGCCAAGGACTCAGAAACATAAATGTAACTACTGAGATAAATGAATCTCTACAAATTTGACACATTCACCATTTACAGATACACTTCTGATACGCAAATTCAAGAAGTCATTGAAAGCCTGAATTTTAGCCTTGATCCTGAACAACCACAAACCCAGACAGTCCAACTCCTCCATCAGCTTCTCAAGAGCTGCAATCAGGTCATTCACCGATTCTGCAAAAGTCACAGCATCTCTGAAAAATTCTAGGGCGTGAACTTATGCAACTACTCAAAGCAGATGACTTTCTGCCCCTTCCTTCAAACCACATACCAACCTGTGATGAAAGGTGGCAGCAGACCTCCCACAGAATGCTTAAACAAGAGATTTGCTTTTCTGGAATCACGTTTCACAAAATGTTTTATGGTGGATGAAGGATTGTCTGTAAGCTGGAAGACCACTGATCATCCCTGGGTGCATGACAATGTCTGGCCCAGGACACAAATACAACAGAATACAGAGCAAACATAGCAGACATTTAAAAAACAGTAAAATACATAGCCTGACAAAAATGCCCAATGATATTCCTACCATGAGGAAACAGCTATAAATCTGTCATCAAACAGATGTCTGTGAGTCATTGAATATCATCAATTTTTTCTCACTTTGCAGATCTGATATTTTTATTCATTCATTAATTTCAAACATGTTCCATCATCAGCAAAGTTGTCTAAACTTACAATATCCACATCCTCACACTGCCATGTTTGAAAAGGAGTAGGCAGAAGTATAAACTTATATTGCCCTACCCCATTTCTACAATACAACACAACACACTATCTTCTTCAGAATAGATGATTTACAGCCCCCCACCCCGGCACCGAGATAATACTTCTTACTGCCAGTTAAACATTGCACACTGACTAACAACTAATGCTTTATAAGCCATTGGTGAATTATGTGCAGTTGTAGCACAAAAGAGGAAACTTTTTGATGAAATGCGTAACAACCATTTCATGCAGACTAAACATTATGTAAATTCACACTGTTTAATTAGTATTTAATAAAATGCTAACTGAGCGTGAGCAAAGTACTCTGGATTATAAAGAACAAGACAGTTTAAGCAATACAATACATGTATCCATCTTCTAATTTGCTGCAAATAACTAAATGCTGCCTAGTTAATATTCTTAGGCTTTATTAAGTTCTAGGCATATGTGTTGTAAAATGCAGTGATGAAATGTACAGATGAGTCCATTCCCTCCAGCTGGTTAACACAATAACTGAAAAACAATGTGCTCTCATTGTTGTGTGTTGGGGGGTGTGGCTGGATGTTTTGGTGTTCTTTTCTTTTCTTTGCTCTTCAGGTGGCATGAGAACTGATTCTTCTGTGGAGAAGGTGCTGGCTGAAGAATCCTCACCCTCATCAACATCATGTGTAGCACCTGTGACTGGTACTCACATGCAACCTTAAAGACTTTCAGCTGAAGCAGATAATTGGATGGCGTTCTGCATTTAAGGCATGTGTGATTCAAGCAGAACTGCCGGGAACTCGACCTTGTGATGTCCGTTTGTGAGACGCTGAGGACCGCGCCTGGGTTTGACACATCGAGCCTGTGAAGCAAGGAAGGGTGAGGACACTCGCTGTCAGCACACATTAAAGGTGATTAAGTGTTCGACTAATTGTTGATAGTAACTTGGTGTTTTGTTACGCAGTATACTGGAATTGTGATGAGAATTGTGCAGCTTGCTTCTCACTGCTGTGGCGTGCAGGATAAGTGATCCTCCACCTGTTGTGAGAAGCTGCTCATTTGCATAAAGTTAAAAAATACAGACCTGAATGTGTTGCTGATAGCGTGTGTCTTTTGAAAGATACTGTTGTAACTGCTGACTTACCTCACCTCTTCTTTGCTTCACAGAGAGTCAGTTTGTCGTGTCCACCTGGGGGGTGTTTGTCTGGTGGTAGTGGGTCCAGGAACGCCGGGCTTCTATCCTTTTGGGCGCTTAAGAGCGTGCCAACAGTCACTCCACCAGAAGGACGTTCTTTTAGTTTTGTACACATTATTATGCACAGGTGAAAAATAAATTGTTTCTGTTGTTGGAACCGCTTTCTGGTTATTTTTAGCGCTGGGTTCTGTCTGACGCAGGTCCGCTCCTCAACTCGCGTCGACACATAACACTCATTTTGTCACTCACATCGAAACTACAGCGCTACATAATGAGGATGGTAATGTTGATGCACCAGATCAGTCCAAAAGGCAATTTTATATATATATATATTTTTTTTTTATATATATATATTATATATTTTTATATATATATATATATGAACCAAGAGGTAAACCTTGTTAGTTCCAAAGAAGGCCCATCAGGAAGAAGAAAAAGTTACAGCTCCTTGGCTGGCCACTCAAGGCTGGCAACAAAAAGTGAGCAGATTCCCACTCAAGTCCATATTAAAATGTTAAACTTTATAGCAGAAAAAAATGTGTTTACAGCCTGGCACAGAAAACTGTTTTGTTCTTGATTTGGTCACCCTCCATGGCAACTGTTTGGGGTGAATTTTTTCTAACTTCTAACTTTTTTTTTTTTTTTTTTTTTTTTACATATATTGCTAATTTTTTTCAACAAGAAACAAACACCAGCACATCATCTTCAAAAGTACAAGCACAACTAAAAACATGTGGAATCAAACATATGGTACAGCTCAAACATTCATGCACATCCAATCTCAACATACCAACCACAGGCCCCACGAAACAATAATAAACACACACGCATGCACAACACACCCATGATGATCAGCTGAATCAGTTCCAAAGGTTTTCAGTGATCCAAGATAAGCGATATAAGGTTGCCACAGTTTTTAATAATAATAATAATAATTTATTAGACACCCAAGCATAACAGAAATTCACTCATATGACCAAACTCATAACAGAAAAGTCAAAAAGAAATAAGAAAATAAATCAAATACATGGTGCCTAAAGGTGTAGGCAGAAGCAACGCTTATCCATGCCTACCCTCCTTTATAAAATCATCAGGCATATATGCCAGTTCATAGACATTTATACCCAACACAATCTGAACACAGCAGCACCTAGTTACAGATAAAATAAGTCAAATATTTCTCCAGACAACTCATAAAAAAAAAGAAGAAAAAAAATGAAGGTTCCAGTACAACAGCCTCTACATATAACACAACTCAACCCTAATAATCTAATACATATCTACCAAATACCATTTGTTTGTATAAATGTTTGAACCGGTTAATATCTGGACATTGCTTAAGTTTCTCTGGTAAATTATTGCAGTTTTTTGGTCCACAAATGGAAACACAAAAGCACCTCCTAGTCGTCCTAGCACCCACAATTTAAAAATAAAACGTACTCCTTAAATTATACCTTCCCTCTCTCAACGTAAAATATTCTTGAATTCTTAGAGGTAATTGTTTATTTCTTGCTTTATGCATCAGTTGAACAGTCTTAAATGTAATCATATCATAAAGTTTTAATATCTTTGATTTAATAAATAACGGATTGGTATGATCCTGAAACCCTGAATTATGAATTATTCTTAATGCTCTTTTTTGAAGGATGAATAATGATTGTAAAGTAGTTTTATAGTTATTACCTCAAACTTCTGCACAGTATGTCAAATAAGGTGCAATCAATGTACAATACAAAGTATGTAGTGATTTACCATCTAAAGTGTACTTTGCCTTATTCAATATTGCAATACTTTGAGACTTTCTTTTGAATATGATGAATATGTGCTCTCCAGTTAATTTTATCATCAATAATCACACCTAAAAACTTATTTTCCTTGACACAATCTAGATTTACCCCAAGTATATTTAACTGTATTTGTACATCCAATTTATAATTTCCAAATAACATCATTTTGGTTTTTGACCAATTTAATGACAATTTGTTCATGTCAAACCAACTCTTCAGCTTTATCATTTCGACACTCAAATCAAACAATAATCGCTGCAAATTCTCTCCAGCACAAAACAAGTTTGTGTCATCAGCAAAGAGAACTGCTTTAAACACATTGGAAACTTTACATAAATCATTAATATATAAAATAAATAATTTTGGTCCCAGCACAGAGCCCTGGGGAACCCCACAAACAATGTCCAGATATGTAGAACTGCAGTCTCCGATTTTAACAAACTGCTTCCGGTTTTGCAAATAACTTTTAATCCAGTTCAGAGCCACTCCTCTAATCCCATAAAGTTCCAACTTTTTAAATAATATGTTATGATTGATTGTATCAAAAGCCTTTTTTAAGTCAACAAATAGACCTATTACTAATTCCCTTTGGTCCACATGTTTATTAATCTCTTCGATTGCATTGCACAAAGCCAAAGCCATGGACCTTTTCGCTCTGAACCCATATTGACTGTCATCAAGCAAGTTGTGAAGTTCAATAAATCTATCCAGTCTGTTATTGTCAAGTTTTTCCAGTATCTTAGAGAATTGTGACAATATAGACACAGGCCTGTAGTTATTAAAAAGATGTTTGTCACCAGATTTAAATAGAGGTATCACCTTTGCCACTTTCATACCATTTGGAACAATTCCCGTTTGAAATGATTTATTAAATATATATGCTAATGGTTTAACAATTTCTGGAATTATCTGCTTTACTAAAGCCATATGTACATCATTATGATCAGTTGACTTTTTACTTTTACATGTGCTGACTATCATAATAATTTCTCTTTCATCAACTGGGCCAAGAAACATAGTACATGGATTTCTCTCAATTATTTGCTGGCTTTCCCATGTAGTATGTGGAATGTCAGCAGTTTTAGATACCTATCTACCCTCCCTCAGAGTCTAAACTTAATTTTTTCAAGTATTTAAAAAAAAAATGGGTGGGGGACGTGGAGCTTTCCAGGAAAATAATATTCTGTATCATGCTAGCAATCAGGTAAAGGCAATTACATGTGCGAGTTAGTAAATGACATAGTGGAGACTCCAGGAACTCCAAAAATAGCAATCAGCAGACAAAGCTCCAGCCTGATTCCAAGAATGTGAGACATCAAAATACTAAATCCAATATGGTTGAATAATTAAATAGCTTCTATTTGTGTTTGATCATTTCAGAAAGTGAGAAATATATTTTCTTTCTAATTCAAATTGCAACCTCTTTTGCTGTGGAGTCAAAATGTGAGTGATAGATGTGACCTATCGATGGGGTTTTAAGCCTGTTATAATGTTTAATATGTAAATTAGTCTGTTTTGAGATCTTTCAAATAGGTGAAAACCAGGGTTGCCACAGTTACTTTGAAAAGTTACATAGTTACTTTTTAGTTACTTTATGCAGTTACTTCATTAGCAGCTTTATGCAGTTACTGTATTAGCAGCTGCCAACAACTTGTAACTAATAAGTAATGTAACTAATAAGGTAACTAGTAATCTAACTTAGTTACTCTTAAGATTGAGTAATCAACAAAGTAACTAATCAGCAAAGAAACTAATAGTTACATTTGTAAGTACTCAATCTTAAAAATAACCAAGGTAGTTTACTAGTTACTTTATTAGCTACATTCAGCAGCTGCCAATAAGTTGTTTGCAGCTGTTAATGAAGTAATTGTAAAATGTGACTGAATAAAGTAACAACTTCAGAGTTACTGTGGCAACACTGATGAAAACCCAAGACCTCTTTACAGAACCGTTCATGCCCACATATTCCAGGATAAGAATGGGACTACCCATAGTACTACAGTCAGCCATATGTGCACTTTTCCAGCAGTATAACAGTGTGGGTATGGTCCCATATTGACAAAAAGGGGCGACAAAAACATTGGGCCACCTTAAGCATAAAGGGTATGAGACAAGAGACAAAACACAATAAAACAAATAAAAAACAAATAGTATAAGAAAAAACAAAATGGAAAAAACAAATTATAACAAACACAGCTTTGTGCCTTTGTGCCAGAACACCCCCCACCCTTTTGGTCACCTTCCCGAAATGTAGAGGACTATAGCTTAAACCAAACATCTGACTTCCTATCTCAGGCTCCAACCATGCTATCCTCATGACTTTATAAAACCAAACATAAATAAATAAAAGTATTAATTACAAGAAGGCACTGAACACTAACTCATTCTGATCCATGAAAAGGCAAAAACAGCAATGGCCATGATCAGTCCATCTGATGCAGACTGCAGCCACTTCCAACCCCTGTTGGCAAAGTAATACGTAGTTTGGCCAGGTACTGGAGGGCAGGCCTGAGTCCCCGCTTGTAGAGTTCTGAGATAGTAAGTCCCTTCGGCTGCTCCCTTGTTTGCACTCGGGGTCGCCACAGCAAATCCAAGGTGGATCTGCATGTTGAATCGGCACAGGTTTTATGCCAGATGCTCTTCCTGACGCAACTCCACTTCACATGGAGAAATGTGGCAGGGGTGGGATTTGAACCGGGAACCTTCTGCACTGAAACCAAGTGCACTAACCACTTGGCCACCACCCTGCACTGTAGAGTTCTGAGATGACTCTTTTAAACTCTGTGCACTGTCTTACTACTTTGGGGCTGTGATCTTCGTAGAGCCAAATCTTATATCCATTGCAGGTCAGTTCACCCCCTTACGTGCCTCACGAATCACCAGAACTTTCATCTGATAATGATGAATGCACAGAATAACTGGATGGGGTTTTCCTCCGGGAGCCAGTTTAGAAGCTAAGCTCTGGTGTGCCCTGTCCAATTCTGGTGGTGAAGAGAGCACCTTTGTTCCAAAAACATTGATGAGGTGTTGGGAGGAAAAAAAAAAAAAAACTGAAGCGTGCAGACCCTTAGTAGCTTCAGATAGCTACAATCCAAACATACTGGATTGTAACCATTTGCTGTCTTTTCACAGTGAAGAGTACTCAGCCCTGAGCTAGGCCAAAATCAGTGTGCCACAGATTCAAGAGTATTAATGCGTAAACCGTGGTCACGCAGTGCAGATTGCTCGGACAACAAACTTTCAAAAGAAGGCTTTAAGTCCAGAGACAGCACAGCTCTCTGGTGTTCAAACAGAAGGCTATTCAGCTTGGGACTCTGGCGAGGGCAGTCACATCTCCTCCTCTCCCTCTGTGCTTTTCTATCTCTGCTCCAACCTTCAAAAGTCCCAATTTCACCAGACTGTGATTTCTTCAAATTATGCTTGGATTAACCATGGAATTGATCAGCTGGTCTCTGAACGCTATTGACACCATTTTTTCAACAAGGAAAATTAGGACTGGGGACCCTGCGTGCCCAGATGGAACCTACACTGCAGGCTATGTTCTCGACGCCTGGGTGAAGCGGGGTGTTGTGAAGCCAAACCAAGGATAGCCTCTTAGTTTAGCTTGTCGCTACCTCAGGTAGGTTTAGGCTTCATTCCTTCTGTCCAGCTCATGTGTGACATAGGTAGAGGAAGCAAAATGGTGACACCTAGAGCAACAAATTCATGGCGGCTCTTCTGGGTTTCTATAGAAAAGGTATAGGTGACATTATGTAGGGTTTTTCCATTATATAATCATCACACGCATGAAGGAAATTAGGAGCACATGTGGTTGAAGTTACAAGTTGATTGAAATGAGCTTGTCTGCCAGTTTTTGTTTTTATTGTATATGTGTTTTGTTGTTGTTGTTGTTGTTATTATTATTATTATTTTTGAAGCTTTGGTCTGGTGGTCCCCAAGGCCACAACTACTTGTTAAATACGTCAGCCAAAAAATGTCTGCACTGTTTCTCAGTGAAGGATTGGCTATAATTTCACCTCATGAAGGGAAACAGCTTTTACAGTGGTACAGCAGATGTTGTGTTACTCCCAAAAACTGCCGGTGACAAGACAGTGAAAATAGTAAAAGCAAAATGCAACAGAATAACAACAAGCTGGTAATCATCGCTGGCCCACAACACAACCCTTCATGTCAGCTCACAAAATCTTGGAGGTGCATAACCTTAGTAAAACTTAACAGTGCCATGACCCACCCATCGGAATTATACCACATGCGGCACTCACGTCATTGTGCCCTCATAACAGCACCAAGCATAAACCAAGCAAAGTATTTTCCACTTCTCTCATAAGTCTTTTCAACATTGCTTATCAGACCCTGAGCAGAGGAGTAGTGAAATTCCCAGTGATGCAGTATGACGTATGTGGGTGTCTACAGTATAAATTAGCAACCAATTAATGAGCATTTCTTTGTAATGGACAACCAGGGACTAGTATGCTTCCTGAAGACTTATCTGGTTCATCCTAAGAGACAACGGAGGTGGAAAACACTAAAGGTTCCCACGAGAAGGCAGTTGTGGAGAGCAAAACATGTTTGCAGTTTTCGGAGTAACTCCTGGCGGTTTGCTCTGTGTGAATGGCAAATGCTGTGCATTTGAATACCGACTCCTGGCGGTTATCTCCTCCTCCACCATCACAGGAGAATTTGACACGGTTCCCTGAGTTTGTTTTGTTTCGTGTTATTCTCTGTACCACTGTGATTCTAATTGCCTCATTTGCTTCTGTGTTTAATGCTAATATCTGCTTATGCAAACAAGATGACGGTTGCATGGCTCCCCAAGTACTCACTAATATTCCAGGTCTTTTTCCACATTTGGCATAGTTTAGAGCAGAGGCTTGAACATTTAAAGCAGGACGGATGTCTGTGTAGCAGCAGAAAAGGCTTATCCTAATGGGGAGAACAAACAATCAAAGCATTTTCTGGTGTTATTATTATACCCTTTATTTAATCTAAAAAGCCCATTGAGATCTTTTGCAAGGCTGACCTGACCAAGAAAGGCGACAGCACACATCATAAGAAACAAGTTAACAACATCAAGATAACCAGTAAATTAAATTAAATACAAGCAGTTTACAAATAAAACACAATCAGTCTGGCCATACTAACAATATATAAGTAAAAACACTAAAAATAAATAATTACATAAATAAAACACAGACATTGTTCAAAAGATTTCCATTCTCTGTCTTTTAAAATAGATCAGAAAGTGTTCAGAGAAATCAACCCCAACAGTTTCAATTCAGATTGGAGGACATTCCAAGTAGAGGGAACAGAAAAACTAAATGCTTTCTTTCTCATTTCAGTGCGAACAGGAGTTACACCAAAGTGCAACATGTCATTTGAGCGCTAAGCATAACGGCTTTAGGATCTCCAAAGTAACCTGGATAAATAAATTGGAATCAACCCAGTAAGAGCCTTATAAACCTGAGTCATCCAATGTAAATATCGCCATACAGACAAAGAAGGCATACCAGCATTAGCACACAACTCACAGTGGTGAGTGAAGCAGTTACAATTAGTGATGAATCTCAGAGCACAATGGTACACTGCAGTCAATGACTGTAGACAACTATTTGAAGCACACATATACACAACCATGATCCAGTATCCGGTTGTTAAGTGTGACGTAACGCATCATGTGATTTTAAACTTCCAGCTCCAAACAAAAAAGGCGCGCTGTCATTAACATTGAGAACTGCAATGAGACGATCTGATCAGGCTGCACTTAAACCGGTGCACACAGACAACAGCATTAACATCGCAACATAAAACTCTTTGTATATTGTGCCTAAAACTCTCCTGGATATATTAACTGGGTTTTTAGACATTGTTACTGTGTTTGTTTTATGTAAAAATGTCAGATGCTCAGGTTGTTTCTCCGTTATTTTCAATGGGAGTTGCTGCGAGCTATGATCGCTTCCTGTTCATGTCGTTCGGGGAGAAAGTGAAGTTGCACTTTAACGTCCTGTTTATTGTAATAAATAATTTTTTATTAACAGACGTATATTTTACCTGTGCATAATAAAATATGTAAAGTAAATGAAAAAAAAAGTTTTATTAAATGTTCTGACCATAGAACCAGACAAATGCGGTTAACGGAGGTGGAGGCGGAGAAGGGAGGGACGGAGGTTTGCGCACAATGTAAACACAAACTAAAAAACTGTAAATCCTTAAAAGGAACAAAAAGATGTAACTTTACAACTTTAAAATGTTGGTCATACTATTTGATTGCTTACATTTTTAGGGGTTAAAATTCTAAATTGTTTCCAGAGTGCATGAATTTTGATCATACTGACAATATCATATATCATATATAATATAATAATATCATATCCACAATATCAATCAATATGACAATATCATATCCCTTATCTAAATGCTAAGAAATAAAATTATAGTGGTGCCAAAGAAAATTCTTTTTATGACTTAAATCTTAAAAAACTCAGTGGCAGCACGTTTAACGTCTATGTCAAAACAATTAGGGAAGACAATACCCACTCCCACTTGTGGATGGTAACATGACATTAATGTAACATCAGTGTCCTTTCACAGAAGCATTGCTTACAAACAAGGTAAGAAGGCAGTGTTAATTCTACATATGTCCTGTTAACTAGTGCCGATATTTTTCAAACCAAGACAAAATGTTCCTGTGGACATTTGGCTAAATCCTGCTGCCACCATCACGGATTACATCATCAATATAATGTGTCAGTTCCAGAATCATGACACAAACTCTGTCAATGCCATAAATACGCTTGTAGCCCTGTTCACATGTACATGGATATGTTGGAAAATCTAGCCTCTGTGGATGAAATGCTACATTTTTCAAACAAAATAAGATGTGATTTTATATACCTCGCCGACAAATGGCTGCAACACCAAGTGCAAATGATACTATATCACCGACAGATGGCAGCAGCTCACACAATTGTTCAACAATTTAAAATGACAAGGAAGATGTCCTACGACACTTCCTGTTTATGTTCTCATTGTCGATGTGCGTCCAAGGAGAAAGATTAAAATGAAAAACTAGTTTGAACCATTTTTTGTACCGTATGGACGAATGTTGCTTAATCACTGGCGTTCTCACGCACACTTCCAGTGGACACTTCATCAAAAACAATGGTTAATTGGCTACGCGCGTAAGTGTTAGTGAATGCTAGGCTAAAGCTGCACTGGCTAACCGTTGTCGTACCAAATCTAACTGCTTAATGTATTCTAAGGTTGAAAATCATCAAGCGGACACACTGTTTCCGTCCAAGAGGCTACCCACTTGAAAGATATGAATTTATATCGTCGGATGTAAAACCTCATTAGTTTTTTAATACCAGTTAGCCGATTAACTGCTATCACTTAGCGGCTAATGGTGGCCCATTCTGAACCCACTTTTAGCTATCAGTTAGCAATTAATGGTGGCACAATTACTCGCAAGTTGACACCACCTCCTAAACGAAAACTTTAACATTTCGCGACGAATGAACCCGCATTCCTCGTCTAATACCGCTGTACCAATTCTTCAAAACAAAATATGTGTTGATAAGTATTTAATGAATGGATATATAAAAGTGGGTCACTGTTGATGACTCTGCATAAAACATATAAACAGCATCTACAAATGAGATATAATGCAAATTTAACCTTCACTTTAGTTAAGCTCACACCAAATACTTTACTAACAGCTTGTAAAAGCTTTATAATAGTATTTTTAAGTTTACTAATGTGTTGATAAGCATTTATAAATGGACATATAAAAGTGAATTGGTCAACTTTGAGATTGTGATTAAAACATATTAAGCATATACAAATGAGTTATAAAACAAATTTAACCTTCACTTTAGTTAAGTTCACACCAAATACTTTACTAACAGCTTGTAAAGGCTTTATAACTAGTATTTTTAATTTTACTAATGCATTGATAAGCATTTATAAATGGACATATAAAAGTAAATTGGTCAACTGTTTGAGACTGTGATTAAAATATATATTAAGCATATACAAATGAGTTTGTTAAGTTGTATTCAGTTCAACAACCATGTGATATTTGGGCGGACGGGTGTTCCACTGCCATCCAGTAGATGGGCCAAAGTGCATAGAACACTGTCATCTACTGGATGGCAGTGGGAATACCGTCCGCCCAAATAGCACATGGTTGTGGAGCTGAATACAACTTAAACAGAGTTTTCAGTTTTGCAAATCCCTTTTTTTTTTTTTACAAATGAAAAATTACATTTTACAAACACATTTATTTTTAAAAACCAACACACGTTACAGTAACTTGTTTGTTGGTTTTTACATATAATGAATCAACCAGTGATGAGCGGAGGTTCATTTTTCCCATAACACCTTTTGGCATCTGTGTGTGTTAATGTTCAAAACTTCAGAATTAGTGCATTATTTTAAAATTAAAAAAATATGTGTTATATTTTTACTTTGTAAAAATGACAGAGTTGACAATAATGTAGTAAAACTATCCGGATTAATTTGGTTTATAAATCAAAATCATAAGTCAAACTTGGTTTCCTTGTCATGACTTCTGCCTCACGTCTGGACCACTGTATGCTGTGAATGTAAATGACTCTTCCTTACAGCAGTAAGCACGGCACACAAAGACAGAAGCACTGACACATTGGTTGTGTTGGGTTTGTGATTGTCTTTGATCCTAATCAAAACCGTTGGCGGTGCTTAAACTCAAAACCGGCTCAGAGTGTTATGTACCGAAGACACTACTGAAAGTTAGTGGTCAGCTGTAGCTTCGGCTTAGCGTTATAAAAGTTAACTTTTCAGTTAGTGGATTAGCGGTTATCAAAGCTAACTTTTTGGTTAGCTGTGGCCACCACTGGTGATGAGTGAGTGAGCAAAAAACAAACAAAATTTAAAAATTAAACTGCATTTCAGTTGATCCTCCAACTCTTCTTTTTTGGCAAAATGTAACAAATGTGTTGTGCCTCTTCAGAGTCACATACTGGTGTGAGAACACTGCACCAGTGAAGATGAAAGAGAAGTTTTGTGTAGTCTGTCTTACCTGAAAATGCGATCTGAGGGTTGTTCTCCCATCACAAGATCAAAACCACGCTGGAAGATGGTGTAAGGCCAGGGACTGGAATTAAAACGGAACACATCAGAGAAAGACAGTAATACACACAAAAAGAAGAGAATAAAACTGTTAAAATCAAAGCGAAGGAACTGTTACTTTTTAATCAACTTATCCACTTAATCCAAATGCAGCACAATCACAAGCCATGTTTTGATGTCTAAGGCCAAGTCATTCCTGCCTTCCAAAAGCTAGACACAAGTAAGATGTTGTGATTGCTCTGTGTAAATATGCTAATTGAAATGTGTGTTCTCCAGCAGTAGTTTATGGGCCGATTCCAGAAAAGGCTCTAGAAAATGAATTCGTTGCACCCCCCTTGTAACTTTGGTTTGATGGTTTCAGGTGATTCCCAGGTCATATGAGATAACATTTCTACTTGTTGTCATGCGCACAAACAGAGCGAACCTTTTGACAACCATTTTTGACAGAGGGGTCGGCAAAAAAGCTGATTTATTGTTTATCATGATTATATCAGTCCTGAGGACTTAAACGTGTTTTTCCTTCTTTTAGATGCATTCTGGTGCTTAGAAATCATTATACATGTGTTTTTGCATATTTGAACCAAATTTGGTCTGGTTGTTGGGTGGCAATATATGATTTATTGATCAATTTTCACAAATTCTGTCAATTTTTATCAACAAGTTTGCAAAACTGTGTTATCATAGTTCCATTTGTCTTTTTTAATGATGTTTGATGTTAACCCTTTACCTACTGAGGCTATAAATGGACGATTGGTTATAATTTTTTATTATAGCAATAAAATTAAGAAATAATGTTCTATGTTTGTGTGCGTTGGTACCCTTTTTCAAGAGTACCTGAATTTCAATTATATTACATCTGATTAACTATTTATACACATTATTTGTAAGTTTTAGCATTTAAAATGAGAAAAAACACAAAACTATTTTTTTAGTGAAAAATGATTATGTAAAGGAAATTTGGATTTCATTTTAACAGGAAGCTGTTAAGTGTTTACAATCAAAAATAATTAATTTTGTGTGTCTAGAACTCAGAAACAGTGCAGAAACAGTGCAAAAGTAAACATTTTTCAAGGCGCAAATATGCAAAAAGTGACCAATTTTAAAGTGCAGAACCAAACAATATGAATAACAACAAAGTGCAAAACTATATATAAATATATCAGTTATTATCTGTACTATTAAAATGTGCAATAAATCACTCATTTGATCACTCATTTTGTGCAAAATTATACAATATGAATAAAACAATAAAGTGTCAAACTATATACAAATATATAACCAAGAATCAAAATTAGATCTAAACTACATCAGTCAGTGTGGTACTGTTTGTAACAGTTTCTGTCTGGCTGAAGACAGAGGCCAATTTTCAAAGTTTGCACATCCAGCAGGTTGACCTCTTGCAAACCTTGCAAGAACGCCGCCCCTTTGTGGATCGCTGGCAAGTTGGGTTTCCACTGCTTGTTGGCACCGGGCAGTGGCTTGCGGCTGATGGAGCCATCACACCCACACAAACACGCACACACGCCTTCACAAATGACACTAACACCCTGCCTTTTCCTCAAAAATTACTACATTTATGTTTGCTGTCTGTCTCTGTACTTTTCTGTCACTTTTGCGCTCTTTTTCATACTTTTTCCTCGTTTCAAATGTCACCGAATGCACTTTACCGTAATATATGCAACATATAGCATACTGTTGGAAAGCACGGGTTCTTGGCTTGCTGTCACTGTTGAAATTTTTCAGATTGAGGGCTTACATGAGAACTTATGGTAATGAGAATCAGCGGCGCACTAGTATGAAACTTCCGTGTTTTTCCTCTGCGTTATGATATCACAGGCTTACGTTTACCGTAATACACCATATATCACTGGAAAGCCCTTGGTGTTAGCTTAACAATGCACTTTGAATCATTCGGATTGGACAAACTATGGCGGAGTTACGGTAAAAAAAAATATGCATATGGAAAATATGGCGTGGGCGCCATCGCCGTAGATAAAGGGTTAATACAATGTTTTGATACTGTTCCAGTTGTTTTATTGAGAAGACAACACCTTCATGAGGTTTAGTCAGATGCCACGCACTCCATAATACCTGGCGCTTTTGCTATCTTTTTAGCTTCCTATGCAAATATTGCATTTATAGATAAGACAATATTTCCAGGCCAAGATGGCATGCAGAAGTGCCCCACCCAGTGGAAGAGGTTCATGAGCAATGGCAGCAACAAGAAGAACCTGGCAGCATTCCTAGTACGAGAGTGGCAACAACCACAATATCTCACACAGTTTAGCAACTTCGGAGAACTGTATGTGACTCATGACGCAGAGTCCCACAAACTGTTTGCAGGAGAGAATGGCATTGTATGCAGTAGGGTGGGTGAACTGTGTACGGGCCAAGAAGAAGCAGATACCTGCATGCTGCTACATGCCAGCCATGCATCATCCAATGGACATGACTGTGTTGTGATCAAATCACCAGATACCGATGTTGCTGTACTAGCCTGTACTTTCAGCCACCAATATTGATGCCAGGATTCTCTTTTGTACTGGAACTAAGCAGTGAGAGAGGTACACTGACATGACTGCTGTCGGAGAATCCCTTGGTCAAGACATGTGCCAAACACTACTAGGATTGCATGCATTCACAGGATGTGATAGCACAAGTGCTTTTGTCGGTAAGGGAAAGAAGCAAGCATTCCAGCTGATGGAGTCAGACGCAGGTCTGTGCGAAGCCATGAAGATGGTCGGTAACTCCTATGATGACAATGATGCCCTACAGCAGGGGTGTGCTCAATTTGTCTGCTCTCTGTATGGACAGAGTGGAGAAGACACAGATAGTGTATGCTACAAACTCTTCTGCAGCAAAAACGCACAAACCAGTCATCTACCACCGACCAAAGATGCTCTGAAGTACCATGTCAAACGTGCCAACTACCAGGCATGCATTTGGCACAGGTCTCTCCAGGCACATGCGCCAACTCCCAGTCCAGATAGGCATGGCTGGGATTTGACTGATGGACACCTCTCCATCCATTGGAGGGATCAGCAACCAGCCCCAAAGGTACTGTTGCAACTGATTAGTTGCAACTGCAAGAAAGATCACTGTGTGGGAGGTCGGTGTTCATGCCATAAGAACGCTATGGCATGTACTGATGCCTGTGGGTGCAGTGTACTAATGCCAAGGACACTTGCTCTGATGATTGGAGTGATGAAGATGATAGTGATTGACATTTTTCTGCTTGACTAGTGACTATTATAATATGAAGAATTGATCTGTTTATTTAAACAATGTGTTTGAATGTGTAAACATTGGTGTTTTAGGCGGCTTAGCTTAAAATAGGGCTCAATGAGTGAAAAGAATTAGCATATTTGTTGAAATATGATTCAGTTTTTGTTTCAATACGCTGACTTCTGTTTAAGGATGCATTATGCTTGTCCAAGTGTTTCTGACAATGCTACAAATCAAAAATCAAGTTACAGGTTAATACAGCCCAACCTGTATTGTGGTGTATTTTCGCTGACCCCCCCCCCCCACCACCACCACCTCTTACAAAGTGATAATTATGGAGTGCCTGGCATCTGTCACAACCTCATGAAGGTGTTTTCTTCTCAATAAAACACCTGGAATAGTATCAAAACATTGTAGTAGCATCAAACATCATTAAAAACGGACAAATAGAACTGTGGTAACACAGTTTTGCAAACTTGATGATAAAAATTGAATGAATTTGTGAAAATTGATCAAGAAATCACACCCCAAAACTAGACCAAATTTGGTTCAATTATGCAAAAAAAATGTTATGATTTGTAAGCACCACAATGCATCTGAACACATGAATGGGCTCTCTGTTGGGACTGTTTACACAGAGACTGCTACCTACTGCTTTGGACTTGAACTAACAGTCTTTTTCAAGACTTTTTTACTTTTTTACCTTTTTACTTTTTTTTACTTTTTTACTGTGCTCCAACGCCTAAGGAAGACCTCTAACGGTCGAAACATCGCAACGGAGCACTTTTATCAGCTAACTTTCATTAGCGTTGGCAAGCTAACTAGCTTGCTAACGCTTTCGTTTTTATTTTTTTATTTTTATTTTATTTTAGCACCGTTGTCGTGCGTTCGCTGTTGTCGTGCGTTACCTGTGCTGCTTCATGGCCTGTTTGGTGCCTTGATTGGGGCACTCCTTCTGCTGAATCACCTCTGGATTATTTGCACATTATTCACTTTGTGTGTTTTTGGGAATCCGCTAGCTTAGCGCAGCTACTAGCTCTTAGCCGATTTAGCATGGCGGCTTCTCCTGTCTCTCCCGTACTTTTCTGCTCTGGGTGTGAAATGTTTAGTTATTCCTCGGCCTCCTTTAGCAGTAACGGTACTTGTAATAAGTGCAGCTTATTCGTAGCTTTGGAGGCCAGGCTGGGCGAATTGGAGGCTCGGCTCCGCACCGTGGAAAATTCTACAGCTAGCCAGGCCCCTGTAGTCGGTGCGGACCAAGGTAGCTTAGCCGCCGTTAGTTCCCCCCTGGCAGATCCCGTGCAGTCGGGAAAGCAGGCTGACTGGGTGACTGTGAGGAGGAAGCGTAGCCCTAAACAGAAGCCCCGTGTACACCGTCAACCCGTTCACATCTCTAACCGTTTTTCCCCACTCGACGATACACTCGCCGAGGATCAAACTCTGGTTATTGGCGACTCTGTTTTGAGAAATGTGAAGTTAGCGACACCAGCAACCATTGTCAATTGTCTTCCGGGGGCCAGAGCAGGCGACATCGAAGGACATTTGAAATTGCTGGCTAAGGCTAAGCGTAAATTTGGTAAGATTGTAATTCACGTCGGCAGTAATGACACTCGGTTACGCCAATCGGAGGTCACTAAAATTAACATTAAATCGGTGTGTAACTTTGCAAAAACAATGTCGGACTCTGTTGTTTTCTCTGGGCCCCTCCCCAATCAGACCGGGAGTGACATGTTTAGCCGCATGTTCTCCTTGAATTGCTGGCTGTCTGAGTGGTGTCCAAAAAATGAGGTGGGCTTCATTGATAATTGGCAAAGCTTCTGGGGAAAACCTGGTCTTGTTAGGAGAGATGGCATCCATCCCACTTTAGAGGGAGCAGCTCTCATTTCTAGAAATCTGGCCAATTTTTTTGGATCCTCCAAACTGTGACTGTCTAGCGTTGGGACCAGGAGGCAGAGCTGTGGTCTTATACACCTCTCTGCGGCTTCTCTCCCCCTGCCATCCCCTCATTACCCCATCCCCGTAGAGACGGTGCCTGCTCCCAGACCACCAATAACCAGCAAAAATCTATTTAAGCATAAAAATTCAAAAAGAAAAAATAATATAGCACCTTCAATTGCACCACAGACTAAAACAGTTAAATGTGGTCTATTAAACATTAGGTCTCTCTCTTCTAAGTCCCTGTTGGTAAATGATAGCAGCAGGATGAATATGTTAGTTTAAATGAGTCAACACCCCCGAGTCACACTAACTGTCAGAATGCTCGTAGCACGGGCCGGGGCGGAGGATTAGCAGCAATCTTCCATTCCAGCTTATTAATTAATCAAAAACCTAGACAGAGCTTTAATTCATTTGAAAGCTTGTCTCTTAGTCTTGTCCATCCAAATTGGAAGTCCCAAAAACCAGTTTTATTTGTTATTATCTATCGTCCACCTGGTCGTTACTGTGAGTTTCTCTGTGAATTTTCAGACCTTTTGTCTGACTTAGTGCTTAGCTCAGATAAGATAATTATAGTGGGCGATTTTAACATCCACACAGATGCTGAGAATGACAGCCTCAACACTGCATTTAATCTATTATTAGACTCTATCGGCTTTGCTCAAAAAGTAAATGAGTCCACCCACCACTTTAATCATATTTTAGATCTTGTTCTGACTTATGGTATGGAAATAGAAGACTTAACAGTATTCCCTGAAAACTCCCTTCTGTCTGATCATTTTTTAATAACATTTACATTTACCCTGATGGACTACCCAGCAGTGGGGAATAAGTTTCATTACACTAGAAGTCTTTCAGAAAGCGCTGTAACTAGGTTTAAGGATATGATTCCTTCTTTATGTTCTCTAATGTCATATACCAACACAGAGCAGAGTAGCTACCTAAACTCTGTAAGGGAGTTAGAGTATCTCGTCAATAGTTTTACATCCTCATTGAAGACAACTTTGGATGCTGTAGCTCCTCTGAAAAAGAGAGCTTTAAATCAGAAGTGTCTGACTCCGTGGTATAACTCACAAACTCGTAGCTTAAAGCAGATAACCCGTAAGTTGGAGAGGAAATGGCGTCTCACTAATTTAGAAGATCTTCACTTAGCCTGGAAAAAGAGTTTGTTGCTCTATAAAAAAGCCCTCCATAAAGCTAGGACATCTTTCTACTCATCACTAATTGAAGAAAATAAGAACAACCCCAGGTTTCTTTTCAGCACTGTAGCCAGGCTGACAAAGAGTCAGAGCTCTATTGAGCTGAGTATTCCATTAACTTTAACTAGTAATGACTTCATGACTTTCTTTGCTAACAAAATTTTGACTATTAGAGAAAAAATTACTCATAACCATCCCAAAGATGTATCGTTATCTTTGGCTGCTTTCAGTGATGCCGGTATTTGGTTAGACTCTTTCTCTCCGATTGTTCTGTCTGAGTTATTTTCATTAGTTACTTCATCCAAACCATCAACATGTTTATTAGACCCCATTCCTGCCAGGCTGCTCAAGGAAGTCTTACCATTATTTAATGCTTCAATCTTAAATATGATCAATCTATCTTTGTTAGTTGGTTATGTACCACAGGCCTTTAAGGTGGCAGTAATTAAACCATTACTTAAAAAGCCATCACTTGACCCAGCTATCTTAGCTAATTATAGGCCAATCTCCAACCTTCCTTTTCTCTCAAAGATCCCTGAGAGGGTAGTTGTAAAACAGCTAACTGATCACCTGCAGAGGAATGGTCTATTTGAAGAGTTTCAGTCAGGTTTTAGAATTCATGATAGTACAGAAACAGCATTAGTGAAGGTTACAAATGATCATCTTATGGCTTCGGACAGTGGACTTATCTCTGTGCTTGTTCTGTTGGACCTCAGTGCTGCTTTTGATACTGTTGACCATAAAATTTTATTACAGAGATTAGAGCATGTCATAGGTATTAAAGGCACTGCGCTGCGGTGGTTTGAATCATATTTGTTTAATAGATTACAGTTTGTTCATGTAAATGGGGAATCTTCTTCACAGACTAAAGTTAATTATGGAGTTCCACAAGGTTCTGTGCTAGGACCAATTTTATTCACTTTATACATGCTTCCCTTAGGCAGTATTATTAGACGGTATTGCTTAAATTTTCATTGTTACGCAGATGATACCCAGCTTTATCTATCCATGAAGCCAGAGGATACACACCAATTAGCTAAACTGCAGGATTGTCTTACAGACATAAAGACATGGATGACCTCTAATTTCCTGCTTTTAAACTCAGATAAAACTGAAGTTATTGTACTTGGCCCCACAAATCTTAGAAGCATGGTGTCTAACCAGATCGTTACTCTGGATGGCATTTCCCTGATCTCTAGTAATACTGTGAGAAATCTTGGAGTCATTTTTGATCAGGATATGTCATTCAAAGCGCATATTAAACAAATATGTAGGACTGCCTTTTTGCATTTACGCAATATATCTAAAATCAGAAAGGTCTTGTCTCAGAGTGATGCTGAAAAACTAATTCATGCATTTATTTCCTCTAGGCTGGACTATTGTAATTCATTATTATCAGGTTGTCCTAAAAGTTCCCTAAAAAGCCTTCAGTTGGTTCAGAATGCTGCAGCTAGAGTACTGACGGGGACTAGCAGGAGAGAGCATATCTCACCCGTGTTGGCCTCTCTTCATTGGCTTCCTGTTAATTCTAGAATAGAATTTAAAATTCTTCTTCTTACTTATAAGGTTTTGAATAATCAGGTCCCATCTTATCTTAGGGACCTCGTAGTACCATATTACCCCATTAGAGCGCTTTGCTCTCAGACTGCAGGCTTACTTGTAGTTCCTAGGGTTTGTAAGAGTAGAATGGGAGGCAGAGCCTTCAGCTTTCAGGCTCCTCTCCTGTGGAACCAGCTCCCAATTCAGATCAGGGAGACAGATACCCTCTCTACTTTTAAGATTAGGCTTAAAACTTTCCTTTTCGCTAAGGCTTATAGTTAGGGCTGGATCGGGTGACCCTGGACCATCCCTTGGTTATGTTGCTTTAGACGTAGACTGTGGGGGGGTTCCCATGATGCACTGTTTCTTTCTCTTTTTGCTCCGTATGCATCACTCTGCATTTAATCATTAGTGATCGATCTCTGCCCCCCTTCTCGGCATGTCTTTTTCCTGGTTCTTTCCCTCAGCCCCAACCAGTCTCAGCAGAAGACTGCCCCTCCCTGAGCCTGGTTCTGCTGGAGGTTTCTTCCTGTTAAAAGGGAGTTTTTCCTTCCCACTGTGGCCAAGTGCTTGCTCATAGGGGGTCGTTTTGACCGTTGGGGTTTTTCATAATTATTGTATGGCCTTGCCTTCCAATATGGAGCGCCTTGGGGCAACTGTTTGTTGTGATTTGGCGCTATATAAGAAAAAAGTTGATTGATTGATTGATCTATAAGAAGGGAAAACACGTTTAAGCCCGCAGGACTGATATAATCATGATAAACAGTAAATCAGTTTCTTTGCTGACCCTTCCGTCAAAAAAGGTTGTCAAAAGGTTCGCTCTGTTTGTGCGCATGACAACAAGTAGAAATGTTATCTCATATGACCATCAAACCATAAACCATCAAACCAAAGTTACAAGGGGGGTGCAACAAAAATGCATCTTTTTGGAATCAGCCCATAGACTACAGCTGATATGCAGTGCCACTTTGGCTCACATCTATTTACCAGTGGTGAGAATAACAGGAAGACATAATACAACAGACTGATAAGGGGAGAAAGAGTGACAGAGAGAAGGAGGTGATGAAAAAGCAAGACAGGGAGAATGATGGAGATGAATGGGAAGTGGCAGCTTGGAGACTAAACAGTCTGCAAAGCAAGACAGTAAGGAGGAGAAGTGACAGGGCCCTGATGTTATTCTGAGCAGACTCCTACACTACTGTAAGTAAAAAGAACATTTAAGGTGCCAGAGGCTCCGGTCATTAAACATTTAAGTCACCCCAGGATGTCCACTCTGTCACAGGAAGACAGGAGAAGCTTCAGGGACTTAGCATACTGAGGTGCAGCACTGAGTGGGCTGAGAGGAATTGTGTAGTGCTTTAAAACTTAGGACAAAAATAAATAAATCAAGATTTTGAGAATGTACTGAAAGTGACATAGACCCCATTCAAAATTAAGAAGTAGATGTCAGTCTCGCAAGCCACAGACTCTTCATCATAGACAGAAATTAGATTAGATTAGATACAACTTTGTTGATAACCTGAGAAGACTCCATCAGGGAAACTGAGATTCCAGCAGTATTGTATGGAAGCACACAGGGTAAGAAGCACACAGAGTATCAATAGTGAAAGTAAAAAAGAATTTTGTTTCAAAAAACTTTGCTACAAAATGTTAAATTCCTAACATATTCTACCTGTACCACACGTGTTTCCTCAAACTGACACCCTACAGGTATAATAAATTAGAACAGCAACTTGGAAAAAACAAAGATGTATTCAATTATTTAAAACAAAAAGCAGAAGAAATAAGTTTATACAGGCTATGAGATACCGTAGTGTGATGCGCCCAATGGAAGGGACACCAGTCCATCGTAGGGTTATCCCTCAGCCAAGGCTGGTAACCATTTATAGGTGGGTGGACTGGGTCAATGCAGAGGAAGTGTCTTGACTAAGTACACAGTCAGACAGCATGAAGTGCACCATGGGAATCGAACATCGGTAGTCCCACTCTGATTTCCAGGTTATCCAATCCATTTGACCACATACTTATGGATATGACACATATTAGCATTTTTAAATGTGTTAAAAAAAGCAACATTTCTGTGATAAGTAAGAGCACAGTGGCGTGCGCCTAGTGCACCTGCATTGCAACAAGGATGTCCACAGGTGTTTAGGTTAGGGTTTACGTAGGTCTAAAGACAGACTGTGAGTCACAAGGAAAATTAAGTGTTCAAAGCAGAACATGAGTGAGAAAAAGCAAATTGTGAACAATTTGCTTTTTTTCCTCTTAATTTTTGTTTAAGAAGCTCTCTTATTCTGCACTGAAATGACAAGTTGTTTTTTTGGGGCGGGGCGGGGGGGGGGGGGGGTGTTAATACTGTGGAGTAGGTTTTTACACAGCCACTGGAGGTCTGTGTTAACTTTAAAATGTATCCATAAGTCATAGCAGGTTACTTGCACAAACAATCTGCAGGGTTGTTTTTAGAAGAGGAGAGCAGTCTCATATTCTCATATTTTGTTGTGCAACATGAAGCCATTGCTCCACCGCACAACAGTGAAGCTGGTAACCCGTGATTCAATGCAATGCCTGCGATTTTGAGTGTGTGATCACAGCATGCAGCGGAGCGAATTGAGCAAAGCTGTTTTTTTTTTTTTTAAGTGAAACAGCTGAAGGCAGAAAAAGATGTGGGAATCAGTGGTGTCCTTACACTGCATGCAAGCTTTGCTTACATCAGAGAAATGGGTAAAATCATATCTGGAATATCATCTGCAACAACAACAGGGGTATTACACTGCTCACTATGTCAGGCAAGGTACATCCAAGGTTCAAGCAATAAATAAATAAATAAATAGATAAAAAAAAAATCATGTGTCAGCTGCTTGCTGCATCATGACCAGATCATTCTGGTTTCATGCCCAAGAAGTCAACCATTGACTGCATGCTTGTTGTGTTAAGTAACCACTAAACACAAGCTTGAATTTCAATCCAGCTTCCTTAAAGACTTCATTGATTTCCCAGAAAGCACTGGATTCTATTGATCTGGATGCTTTATCCTGAGATTTTCTGGGATCCCCACAAAGCTGCTGGACATCAGAGCTAACCTATGACCATATAATGTGAGTGCCGTGTGGAGTGGATGCATAGGCTCTGACTTGGCATCTGGGCAGGATGTGTTCAGACTCCAACATTGTAAAAAAAACAACTGCTGATTTGATGGTTAAAAAAAATGGCAGCTGTGGTGGTAGAATAATTTTGTAAAAAAAAATACAAAAATACCTTTACAGAACAACCTGTAATTTTTACAGTATAAAACTGTTGTAATTTACAAAAAGTTGCACTTTAAACAAGTAAATACAAAAGCATTGTTTTGCTAATTTAACATGATCATGGTGTTTATAAGCAGACATGCGCATAACTGGTACTCATGGTGCTTGTGCGTGCTAAAAATAAATGATGTGCAGCCAAAAACACAGGGGAAGCACTTCATAGGAGGAAAGCAATGACAGATTATAGGAAAAGCGCTTCCCTCTGTGTGCTGTCTGCTGTGCATCAATGATTTTTAGCACACACGAGCATGATGAGTACTAGTTACGTATCTGCACCCCTGTTTATAAAGTAATTTCTGTAGAGGTCAAATGCAGTTGTTACTTATTGCCAGGGTTGGGAGGGTTACTTTAAAAATGTATTCCGATACAGTTACTAGTTACCTGTTGAAAAATGTAATCAGTAACGTAATCCAAGTACCATAATATTAATGTAATTTGATTACTTTCAATTACTACAGTTTTATTTTTGCTTAATAAACTGAACTATGTAGTCAAGACTATTTATATTTAGTTTCTTTTGTCTGTATTAGCATATTTGAATATGTTAATACAGACAAAAGAAACTAAATATAAATAGTCTTGACTACATAGTACAGTTTATTAAGCAAAAATAAAACTGTTTCTTTTACATGGCATGCTCTGTTTTACTTCACATTATGAATTAAGAGCACCCGCAATATTGTGTTAAACACATCCAGTGTTCACCTGCTAAATTTTCAACAAAAATGACAAACAAATGAAGGATAATGAAAACTCAGACGTGTGCGGATGAATTTGTAATTAAAAGTGGCTTGCAGAACAATATACAAAACAAAAACAACAGTCTACTATTTGTTCAGTAAATTCACACCATGTTTAACATATCAGTCCACTTATTGAACTTTCAAAATAAGAACAACAGCATAATGAAAACCATTAAGTAAATACTGTCAGTAAGGAGGCGTGATCGCTATTTTAATTCCGGGCAAGTTAGTGATTTGCGTGCATAGAAGTTCAAGAAACAAGTGGAATATGCCGGAAAGCTGCGCATGTTAGCAAAGCCACGAATGGAGGAACAAGGGAGACAATATTTCCTTCCATAAGTAAGTGGTTTTGGTTATTCTTGTCACTTTGACCGTGATATTTGGATGATAAACAGCTGTATGTTTCCTGCCGTACCTGTGTCTCCCGATGACACAGACCATTAACTCTTCACTTATGTCGAGTTGATATTTTCCACTGCGAGATCAATGTCTAGTTAAAATACTTGTTGTTAGTGATTAAAATTGTTCGACAAGACTGGGGATTTTTTTTTAATTTGCACCTTAAAATAATGAGATTATAATGAGCCGCGCTGTGCCGCTCACAGTCACACCCACACAGAGATGTGTACCCACACCACTAGCTTCATGAATGAAACTCGGTCAATAAAGGATAATTGTGTAAAAATATAATATACGAGGTCTATTAGAAAAGAAACCGACCTTTTTATTTTTTTCAAAAACTATATGGATTTGAATCACGTGCGATTATATCAGACAACCTTGAACCCTCGTGCGCATGCGTGAGTTTTTTCACGCCTGTCGGTTGCGTCATTCACCTGTGGGCAGGCTTTGAGTGAGCACTGGTCCACCCCTCCCATCGGAATTCCTTTGTTTGAGAACTTCCTGAGAGACTGGCGCTTTGCTTGATGAAAATTTTTTCAGATACTGTAAGGCACATCCAAGTGGACACATTCGAGAAATTCAGAGGGTTTTCGGTGAAAATTTTAACGGCTGATGAGAGATTAAGGAGTGTTACTATCGCTTTAAGGAACGCCCACGGAGCCGGACGGTGCGCCGCGCCCCAAGCCGCCGTCGTCAGCCTGTTTCGAGCTGAAAACTTCCAAATTTAAGCCTCTGTTGACCCAGGACGTCGTGAGAGAGCAGAGAAGTTTCAGAAGAGGTCGGGATCAGCAGTTTATCCGGACATTCCATTGTTAAAGGAGATTTTGTAATGAAAGACGTGCAGACGGATTCGCGCATCGGCACGCAGCCGCTCATCGCACGGCGCCACAGAAAAACACCTCCATGTTGATAACCATTCCTAAGATTCAGGCGGTTTTCGATGGCTTTCAGTCGAGTATCCGAGAAATTGTTTAACAGCTGGGCATGTTAAAACTTGTCCTGTGAGACTTCCACATCCTATGTTCTATCCTATGTTGTCCTTTGACCTCCACATTAGAGATATTACAAGGACTGCTTTCTTCCACCTACGAAATATAGTGAAGATTCATCCCATCCTGTCTATGGCTGATACTGTGACCCTGATTCATGCGTTTGTCTCTTCTAGATTGGACTACTGCAATCTTCTATTTTCTGGTTTACCGCAGTCCAGCATTAGGTCTCCAATTGGTTCAAAACGCTGCTGCCAGACTTTTGACATGAAGCAGAAAGTTTGACCACATTACACCCCCTTTTTGACATCTCTTCACTGGCTTCCTGTCCCTGTGAGATCAGATTTTAAGGTTCTGATACTAACCTATAAAATTCTTCACGGACTGGCACCTCCATGCTGCAGCTGACCGAATTAAACCCTTTGTACTGGCCCAGGCTTTGCATTCTCAGGGTGCAGGGCTATTTTGTATTTCTTTCTCTTACTGTGCCCCTGTTCTGTGGAATTATGCTCATGTGTTAATAAAACAGTCAGATTCTGTAGAGACTTTCCAGTCCAGACTTAAGATGCACTTATTTTCCCTTTCGTATGGCCAGCATACTGGCATTGTATGTTTCTATGCTTTTTACTGTTTTTATTAATTTTATTAGGAAATAGAGCAGGCCTCAGTCTCAACTTTATCTAAATTCTGGGTCTTTTAGTGAAGCTTAGGGCTAGCAGCCTGCGATCACCTTAGAATTTCTACTGTTTTTTCTTGTTGCTTAATGCTGACAAATTTCACTGTAATTGTCTTTCTGATGCTTGATGTGCTTTTTTTTCTCCTCTCTGTTTGAGGTGCAGCTCCATCCAGAGATGGGTGTGGTGTCTGCTTCTGTAACCTTCCTGTCCTGCTCACAGGCAACATTTTCTGTATATTCGTTTTGCGAACTGTTTTATAAGTTGTGTCAGTAGCATGGCCCAAGCAGGACCTTGGATGTTTTTTATTTTTTTTGATGAGGGAAAGGTTGAATGTGATCTTTATGAAATCAATGAATTCACTGACAACAGGACTTGAGATACTGAGTTTCGAGAAGTCAGCGTCTCTTTGATGTCCATGGTTTTGTATCAAGACTCATCATTTTCCAGACATTCATGTCTTTAGGAGTGTGAGGAGGCTGGACAAAGGTTTTTGGTGATGTTGACATCTTTGCAACATGACAAAGGCCCAAGTCTTTAGTTTCCTGGAGTGTCATTTTTCAGTCAGTGTTGCATAAAGAATAAATAAATAAATAAAATAAAATGTAAAGTCACGTGTAAAAAATGTCTGAATATTTGCATAGTACAAAGAATCTGCTATTTATCAGTTTTCTGTATGACTGATTTACACACACCTGCAAATATTCTGCTTTGATGAATTACTGTAGATACATTTTAAACTACTCTGCTCATTCAGACAAAGTCTCATTTACATAAAGAATCACCCTAAATGATCAATTACAGGAACAAACATTCACTTCAAGGCTGCAAGAATTGTCACTACCTTCCCTCAGGCAACATAGATAAATCAAACACAAGAAAGAAAGAAAAAACTTTTTTGATGCAGAAATAGAAGTTTTGATCACTGAAAAGGCAGGGGAAAAAGTGTTACTTTTTGAAATCCTTAGCAATGGCTTAACAAGTAAGAGAACAAAAATGCTTTAGAACAGCTAACTTTTGTAAATTCTTTCTCATGCATGTGGTAAAACATCTACTCACTGAATCCAGGATTACTCACCTCCGGTAATAGACCCATCAGTATGTGCTACATGACCTGGTCTGACTTATATATTAGCAGTTGAAATAGGTTTGAAAAAGTATAATCCATTGTGCAGTGGAGCTCAGGTCCAAAAGAGTCAAATAATGTGGATGGGAACAGTGAATACCCTGTCTCTAATTTATCCCAATCTGACAAAATAACTTTGCTAATTTTGTATATGCAATAACTTAGCTTATCTTACTTTTATGTATAGTGGTTCTGTGGGATAGGTGGTGCACTATCAACTTAGAGATTTTGGTTCAATTACATGTATGTCCACTTTAGGGTAACTGCATGTGTGCTGAGACAAAACACTTTTTCTGCATTGTCTCAGTTCACCCTGTAAGCTTGGGACTCCGACGAGGGCGGTCGCATCTCCTCCACTCTCCCTTATCTCTGTTCTCTGCCTTTAACCTTCAAATCCCTACTTCACCAGACTGTGAATTCCTCAAATTATATTGGATTCTGGATCTATTGGACTACTACTGGATTAATCATGGAATTGATCAGCTGGTCTCTGAACGCTATTAACACCATTTTTCTACAAGAAGGTCAGGACCGGGGGATCCTACCTGCCCAGATGGAACGTATCCTCAACTCCTGGAGTTCCTGGCATGTGGCATGCTTGGCGCCTTTCTCCACACAAATTAAGCCACAAAAGAAACAAGCACCACTCTGTCAACATTATATGTCCAGTTTTCAGGGAAGCTATTGTTGTTGGTAGAGACAGACTATATCTTTTCACCCACTTTGCAAAATTTCAACAACACGGAATTCTGCTATTGTGCAAGACTCCCATATGTGTGCAGAGCTGTGCTCCAGGATCAGTATTGTTCACATTTCCATTTTTTTTTTACAAAAATTAGAACCCAACCCAGTCCCTTATTATTTCAGGTAAAATAATTTGCAAAGTTGCTAAACAGCTGATACTGGTTTCTAGCTTCTGGCCTTGTTCAAACCCCAGGAGCACTTCAAGAAATGGTGGTCAGATTCAGGAGTTAATAAAAACCTGAGTTTTCAACTGGAGACAGAGACGGTGCTCACTCCCAATTGAGAAATTCCTGTCATCTGGTGATTTCAGATAAGCGTGGAGACATCCCCCCTTGGGCCTCAACACTGCTTCGCAGAGGAAAACAAAACTGTTTTGCATATAATCACTCCAGTTTATTGATATGTGCTCATTTTAACTGATATGTGTGTAAATGTGACCTTTCTGTGATGGTCTAGTGGTTATGGTGTTGGGCTTGAGTCCAGAAGATCATGGGTTCAAATCCCTGCCTGACTGGAAAATCACTAAGGGCCCTTGGGCAAGGCCGTTAATCCCCTATTGCTCCCGGTGTGTAGTGAGCGCCTTGTATGGCAGCACCCTGACATCGGGGTGAATGTGAGGCATTATTGTAAAGCGCATTGAGCATCTGATACAGACGGAAAAGCGCTATATAAATGCAGTCCATCTAAAATGTTGAAGTAATCTGTTTATCCAAACGATGCGTCTGATAGTAATAATGTGTGTCCATTTGAATGTCTGAGAACAAATAGTTACCAAAATTGTTAATGTGTTTAAATAGTTGAATCCTTTCTGTCTGCCCTTTCTGAGCATGTGAAGTGTTCTGTGAGATTACACACCCTAAATGGGCGGAGTTTGGTGATGTCAGTCCCTATTTAAAAAGTTAGAACAGAGTTGCCGCTCTCTCTCCTCTGGCAACGCTCCTTCTTTTTCTTTTCTCTCTTCCTTGTTAAACGCTTAATTTTTATTCTTGGGCCAAGGCCCCATTGCTAAACTAAGCTAAAGCTACCACGTGGCATTCATTCTTTGTTCATTTTTGATCATTTTAACAAAGTTTTAACCTGACGCTTTAAGATGCATCAAGTCTTTTGAATTTTTAGGAGAACTTCCGAGCGGAACTTTTCAAATTAATGGCAAATTTACAGAAATGCAATTCTCCTTTTCTGTTGGCTATTTTGTTTTTGTTTTTTTCAACGCTTTTAAAGCTTTAACTTTTTTTCTAAATTCAGATTTTTAATCTGGCTCCAACAAACTTTTTAAAAGCTACCAGAAACCATTTTCAACAAACGCCTCCCGCCTCTGGGGTCAAGCCAGCTGACGACCCAGCTGATTTGAAACAGCTGATGACCTGACTGCAAGGACCCATCCTGTCAGCACCGTCAACCGACAAAGCCGTTGGGATCACCCAGGGAAACCGCTGAGTTAACCCCTCCAACCCAAATGACCTACAGACGTATGGACAAACGTGCCCATAAATGAACTTATTTAATCACTGTCCATAAAATGCCAGTAAAATGTTAATTTCTTGTATAAATTGTAAATAAACTGTAAATATTTCTGCTGTGGTTCATTTTGTGTTCAGAAGGAAACCCTTGGTCAACCGTATCGTGCAAATTCAGACTTCAGAGCAGAGACTGATCAATTTCAATTGAGACAGATTATTTAATTTGAGACTAATAAATTAATGAATGCTTAAATTAAAGTACCTATGCTATAAATAGGTGGTGCCCCGAGTAATAATTAAATAATAAGTATTAAACCCTAAACTGCCAGCGACTCCACATGGCAGTGTCTACATATTGCAGAGAAGGCACCTAGTGGTTTCACATACTCCTGTTTTCAGATGCTCTTTAGAGGTATCTAAGCATAAACCATGTGGTGTCAAAACAACTCTGATACGATGATGTCATAGATGAGCTTGCTGCTAACAAAATAAAGAGTCAAGCTGTAGCAGGTGGTATGAGGGTGAGGAGATGGTTTTTAGGTTTTGCAAGGTTTCTAATTTGTTCTATGTGCTGTTAACTGTTTCTAACAGAATCAGAAAAGTTTTATTGCCATATGAGTGAACAAGTTCACAACATTAGGAAATTGCTGTGGTACTTGGTGCTAACATAAAAGACAATAAATAAATAAATAAATAAAATAGAGCAGTAAAACAAATAATATATAAAAACTTTACACTATAACAGTGTTACAAAATGTACAGAATGTATATGAGCTAAGATAAATATATAAGATGTATATAATACATATACATATGCACACATATATACATACATATACAGTAGTGTTCAGAATAATAGTAGTGCTATGTGACTAAAAAGATTAATCCAGGTTTTGAGTATATTTCTTATTGTTACATGGGAAACAAGGTACCAGTAGATTCAGTAGATTCTCACAAATCCAACAAGACCAAGCATTCATGATATGCACACTCTTAAGGCTATGAAATTGGGCAATTAGTAAAAAATGTAGAAAAGTTGGTGTTCACAATAATAGTAGCATCTGCTGTTGATGCTACAAACTCAAACTATTATGTTCAAACTGCTTTTTTAGCAATCCTGTGAATCACTAAACTAGTATTTAGTTGTATAACCACAGTTTTTCATGATTTCTTCACATCTGCGTGGCATGGAGTCAACCAGCTTGTGGCACCTTTCAGCTGTTATTCCACTCCAAGATTCTTTAACAATATTCCACAATTCATACACATTTCTTGGTTTTGCTTCAGAAACAGCTTTTTGATGTCACCCCACAAGTTCTTAATTGGATTTAGGTCCGGGGATTGGGCAGGCCACTCCATAACATTAATTTTGTTGGTTTGGAACCAAGATTTTGCTCGTTTACTAGTGTGCTTGGGGTCATTGTCTTGTTGAAACACCCATTTCAAGGGCATGTCCTCTTCAGCATAAGGCAACATGACCTCTTCAAGTATTTTGACATATCCAAACTGATCCATGATACCTGCTATGCGATATATAGGCCCAACACCATAGTAGGAGAAACATGCCCATATCATGATGCTTGCACCATCATGCTTCACTGTCTTCACTGTGAACCGTGGCTTGAATTCAGAGTTTGGGGGTCATCTCACAAACTGTCTGCGGCCCTTGGACCCAAAAAGAACAATTTTACTCTCATCAGTCCACAAAATATTCCTCCATTTCTCTTTAGGCCAGTTGATGTGTTCTTTGGCAAATTGTAACCTCTTCTGCACATGTCTTTTATTTAACAGAGGGGCTTTGCGGGGGATTCTTGCAAATAAATTAGCTTCACACAGGCGTCTTCTAACTGTTACAGCACTTACAGGTAACTCCAGACTGTCTTTGATCATCCTAGAGCTGATCAATGGGTGAGCCTTTGCCATTCTGGTTATTCTTCTATCCATTTTGATGGTTGTTTTCCATTTTCTTCCACGCGTCTCTGTTTTTTTGTTGTTGTTGTTTTTTTGTCCATTTTAAAGCATTGGAGATCATTGTAGATGAACAGCCTATAATTTTTTGCACCTGTGTATAGGTTTTCCCCTCTCCAATCAACTTTTTAATCAAACTACGCTGTTCTTCTGAACAATGTCTTGAACATCCCATTTTCCTCAGGCTTTCAAAGAGAAAAGCATGTTCAACAGGTGCTGGCTTCATCCTTAAATAGGGGACACCTGATTCACACCTGTTTGTTCCACTAAATTGACAAACTCACTGACTGAATGCCACACTACTATTATTGTGAACACCCCCTTTTCTACTTTTTTTTTTTTTTTTAGTAATAGCCCAATTTCATAGCCTTAAGAGTGTGCATATCATGAATGCTTGGTCTTGTTGGATTTGTGAGAATCTACTGAATCTACTGGTACCTTGTTTCCCATGTAACAATAAGAAATATACTCAAAACCTGGATTAATCTTTTTAGTCACATAGCACTACTATTATTCTGAACACTACTATATATATCTTACCTGAAAATCTTACCTAGGATGCCAAATTGGATAAGGCTGGCAATGGAAAAACCCCTGGGCCCGGTTTCATAAAGCAGTCTAATCTTTTAATCCATTAAACTTACTTAGTGGACTAGAGTTAGTCACCCAACATTATCCATCTAATCACCATTTTACATCAATTCCTAAACCTGTAGATTAGCCATCTTACGTTAGTTGACAGTTTCACAGGGATAGTGGTCTCGCGAGCACCGTTGCCAAGAAACACTTCCAATGCATGAAAGTTTTGTGTACTTCCAGGATGGTCATTGTCATGAAATATCCATCCTTTGTTTCATTAACTGGCTTTATTAACATTTACAGACACATGCGAACTGCAGAACAATGTGCTTAGGTCTTAGCCAAGCAGTTCTTCTCCACTTCCGTCAAGCCTTTTTGTGCACACAACGCTGCTCACTGTAACAGCGACACCCGATGGCTAATTTGAGAACTCTCACAAACATTATCAGTTGTCTGCTACAACCATGGTCAAAAGTGGAGGAAGCTCTGCTTTTGGAGGAATACGAGCGATGTAGGGGTGCTCTTGATTGTTCCATTAAGTGGTGGTACATGATAGCCACCATTTTTGATGACAGTGAAGTAAAATAAGCTTAGCCTCCTCTGTACCAGGCTAAAACTTTAGTTGGGTAACTCGAAACTTTAGCTGACTTAGCACCTTGTGCAACAACTAACGTCAAAAGATTACACAATTAAGTGAGTTCAGATGACTAAACAAGACTAGACTGCTTTATGAAACCAGGCCCTGATGAATTGATGGCATGTACACCAATGTTACGGACTGCGCAGAAATGCAACTGATTATCAAATTACGTCAAATGTCATGATGGGAAGGGGATTGAACATCTTGAAGATCAGGCTACAGTGAAAATAAGACCAAGGTACAATGAAGGAATATGCCAAATATTCATGGATATCTTCCCTAACCCTTTAGAATTTTCCAAGGGAAGAATGAGGTTGTAAATCTTGAGCTTCCGAGATGCTTATCTCTGAACGTGAGAATGGAGGTTTAAGCCGTTGCAAGATAAGAAAGTGGTGAGAACACGAAATTACAGTACACAAATTGCTGCTAATAAATTTTGAGATTTTTGAGCCCCTGCTGTTTTGTTTTCATTTCGAAGAATAATTTGCATTTGCGTCGTAAAATTTCCATTTGGTTTAATTGACTGAGTAAATTGATGGCCTTTTTTGACTGGGAGTAATACAATGTTGTAAATTCTTTTGCAGCACTTTGTTCTGAACCTGCCAAAGAACTATCATGAAACGCCCATGAGATGACTGTCATAACTTACCCCTGATTAGGTCCCCACTCACTGCGGATGCAGAGATGCTTATGGACTGGATCTTTCATGTACCCATCAAGGCAAAGGCATTCCCCTGTAGGGAGAAAGGTGGTGGTTTATAAGATTAATCAATCATGTGATCATTAAAACCAAATCCTTTTAAAGTTCATTTATTGTAATCAGGACAGAATGGAACACTGTTGTTACACTTTGACTTTTTTATCCCCAGAATAGCAGTGGAGGGTGTTGAGAGTCCATTAACAAAAAAATCATGTCCAGGGGAAAAAAAAAACAAACTCAGTTTCATTGTCTTGATTTGTTCAGCAGAGGGCACTGTGAGTCCATAACATAAATTCTCATGTGACCCACACATCCAAAAAAGTCCTCATTTTAAGCAGGAACAGCACTGCAACAATTTAAAAGATCATGTGCGAACAAAAATGCCAACTTACGGGAGAAAAAGTAAAAAATGTGAAGACAAGAAATACCACAAAAGAATAACACTGAAGGCAATAAAACCTCCCGGGTCTATCGGCTTAACATGCAAGCCACTTGGGGTCAGAGCTCAAAAAGCCAAAGCCCACAAAACAGTAACGCTTGCCCTCAAAAGACACACTGGCTGAAAACAAAAGCGGGAAAAATGTCACCAAGGAAAGGCATGAGGAAAAGTAAACTTCTACAAACTGCCAGGACATTCTCATACGAGTGGGTCAGACACTGCAGCATTGATGACTTTTCAGGTTGGAGTGACAGGATGCTGCAGCACAAGAAGGGCAGATGTCAATGAATGTCAAAAGTATTGAGGCATGAGGTCGCTAATCAACATCGAGCCTGAGGAGCAGTTACTGGAGTAAACAAAAAGGCACAGCTACTCACACAGCGCGCAACAGCACGGGTCAAACCGTGACACACAGAAACCTATAACTGTGACACAGTTGTCAAGGCTGTATGTGTGGCTTTCCTCATGAGTCATCTTCCTGCACGGCCCCTCAATTTTGAGAAAGTGCCTCTTCTTGACAAACAATACCTTACTGTTTGTATTTCTAAGAGACTGAGGTAAATGAAGCCCAAAACATATTCAGTGACTTGGAAATGTTCATGTGTCCATTCTCTGACTTGTCTAAAGGCAGCTAGCTGTAAAATTGATGCTACTTTAGTGTGTGTATACGGATGCTTGCCATTGCTTTGTCTTTATATTTTATTTCTCACGCTGTAGATAATATGCATATCTCATGGACATGAATGAGCGAAGCTCGTCAGCATCTCACCATGTCATTTAGGTCCTTCAGACTTTATTTTGAGTAAATGCTTCAGCAGAGCATTAGCACAGTAAAAACCTTTCAGCTTCTGGGGAGCTATGCCCCTCCAGACCCCCCACCTTTTTAAACATTTTTCTTTTTGGCTTTTCAGCTGACCCCCCCAATTGCAGCCCTCTTACCCCCTGCCACTTTAAGCTTTTTTTTTTTATATATAGATGTAAATTAATATTCAAAGTTTTCAGCTAGTTGACAGTAGGGCTGTAAAATATGGCCAAATTATCATATCTCAATATTGTCATAGAAATTGTCATGTAAATGTCATGTATATACATGCTGTCCATATTCTTGAGCTGCTTAGGTGGGTAGGGAGAGTTCCCATGGGATTAATAAAGCTTTACAACCTACCATCCCTGGTTCTCAAGACCAGGCACCTAAGTGGCTCTACTCTCTCTCTTTTTAACTCTTTTTTTTAAAGATATTTAGGTGTACCTTAGTAAACACTAGTAGAGTTCCAACTTAGATTTGGAAAGTATAATAGAAGATATACCTTACTGAATTTTCATATCAAAATGATATACGAGGTCTATTAGAAAAGTATCCGACCTTATTATTTTTTCAAAAACCATATGGATTTGAATCACGTGTGATTACATCAGACATGCTTGAACCCTCGTGGGCATGCGAGTTTTTTCACGCCTGTCGGTTACGTCATTCGCCTGTGGGCAGTCTTTGAGTGAGGAGTCGTCCACCCGCTCGTCGATTTTTTTCATTGTTTAGGAATGGCTCAGAGACTGTTGCTTTGTTTGATAAAAATTTTTTCAAAACTGTAAGGCACAACTGAGTGGACACCATTCAATAAATTCAGCTGGTTTTCGGTAAAAATTTTAACGGCTGATGAGAGATTTTGTTCTGGTAGTGTCGCTTTAAGGACGGTCCACGGCGCCTGACGGCGATCTGCGCTTCGAGGCGGCAGCGTCTCGCCGTTTCAAGTTGAAAACTTCCACATTTCAGGCTCTGTTGACGCAGTAAGTCGTCAGAGAACAGAGAACTTTCAGAAGAAGTCGGCGTGAGGAGTTTATTTGGACATTCCATTGTTAACGGTCATTTTGTAATGAAAGAACGTGCGGGCAGAGTCGCATGTCGGGCTGGACCCGACCGCGGGGGGTCGCGGCAGGAAAAACACCTCCGTTGGAAATCTTAACGGGCAAGTTGGAACATGCCCAAGCTGTTAAACAATTTCTCAGTTACTCACTTGTTGAAAGCCATTAAAAGCCGCCTGAATTCTACAAATGGTTTTCAACACGGAGGTGTTTTTCCTGTCGCGGCGCACACAGATTTGCCGAGTCGTCACGGAAACGACTCGGCGAATTTGCGCGTACGTCTTTCATTAAAAAAATGTCCTTAAACAGTGGAATGTCCGCATAAATTCCTCATGCCGGCCTCTTCTGAATCTTCTCTGTTCTCTCACGATGTCCAGGGTGAATTAAGCCTTAAATTAGAATGTTTTAAGCTCGAAACAGGCCGACGACAGCGCCTGGAAGCGCTGCAGGACGTCCCGCTCCGTGGGAAGTCCTTACACCGACAGAAACACCCCATAATCTCTCATCAGCCGTTAAACTTAAAACCATCTTAATTTCTCGAATAGTGTCCACTCGGATATTCCTCACAGGTCCAGAAAAAATTTTGATAAAGCAACGCGCGCCGTCTCGAGCAGCGTGTGAAACAAAGGAATTCAGCCGAGAGGGCGGGACCACATCTCACTCAAGGCCTGCCCACAGGGAAATGACGTCACCGACACGCGTGAAAAAACTCACGCATGCGCACGAGGGTTCAAGCATGATTGGTGTAATCGCATGTCATTCAAATCCATATAGTTAAAAAAAAAATAAAAGGGTCGGTTTATTATCTAAGAGACCTCGTATGATATGACTATGATTTGACACAAAGTGCAGCAACAGTGAAAATGAAACATTCTTAAACAAACAGTAATAATACCACACTCATTTTGCACTCATCATAAGGTTGGGATACTGTGCCCTACAAAAGTATTGGAACAATTGGAATTTCACACATTTTAACTTGTTTATCCCATTTTAAATACAAGAAAAACAAAAAATAAAGAATAAAAAATTCTAAAAATATCTTCATCAAACTCAAACTGAAAGCAAATCTCTAAAACTTGATAAAACCTGTAAATAATAATCAGTTTTATTGCCAGTTTTCTTTAGACAAGTCAGGAGATGGAAACATGATAAGTGATAAAAATGATAAATGATAAGAATGGTGACAAAGGTCAGTTTCAGTTTGTACAGGGGTCAAAAGTTAAAGTTGCTCCATTAATTTTGCTCCAGCTGTATTTGTGCTGAATTCGATGCTTGTATCACCATTTGAAGGATTGTTTCAGTTATTTGCTGCACGAATAAGCCAACACAAATCAGCTGTTTTCTGTTAGTTTAAACATGTTTGCACTGTTAAACAGCGAACAGACAGACATGGCAACCTCATTAAAGGAGAAATGCTGCTTTTAACAACCTGGACCTCATTTCTGGCATAAAATGCAGTCGTTTACTCACCAATATCAGTTTGGTGTGATTAGAAGTCCATAGTTCAGCACAAACTACTGGACAGGAGGAACCTAGCAGTTAATGTGACTCACTGATTTGAAAATGCAGGTCTTTCAACGAGACGTGTGGTGCCGTGACATGTCAATCATCTGTGTCAATCAGATTTCAGAGGAGTCCAGTGAAACCCTGGCCTCCACTCTAGCTCCACCCATGCCAGGAAGTGTTCAACATTTCCTATTTCACTGTGACTGAGAATTCGGCACTTCCTGTTTGAGTGTGAGCTTGCCACTGAGTTCCTGCGAGATTCCATGGGATCTCATCTGTCAGTCCCGCGAGATTCCATGGGATTTCGTCTGTCAATCCAGGAAGTGTTTGACATTTGAACATTTCCTGTTTTACTGTGGACTTGAATTTTGGCACTTTCTGTTTAGGACGCCCTGTACCATGAGTGAGCTTCGCACATATATTCACTGAGTGTAAACAGAATCATTTTAGAAACTTTAATATAAGCAAGTTAGAACTGTTTTTTATAGCATTATAAAATCAGACACCTGCGAAATAACAACTCAAGGGTTCACAAATGCCAGAGCACCACTGTACATGAAGCATTAAAAAAAAAAAAAAAAACTTTTTTGTACATCTCTAAAACAAAGAAGATGCATAATTTGGTCTTGGAGAGGTTTGGTCAAGTCAAACGTCAAGCTCAAGGAAAACCTGATCTGAAAAAAAGCAGCTCAACAATTAAGAAGACAACAGTGCACAGGGAAAGTATTCACAACACACATCGTGTTACATTACAGCCAAAATAGAGTAAATTCATGTTTTCCCTCAAAATTCTACAGCCCCAATTCCAATGAAGTTGGGACGTTGTGCAAAATGTAAATAAAAACAGAATACAATGATTTGCAAATCCTCTTCAACCTATATTCAACTGAATACACCACAAAGACAAGGTCAGAAGATTCAGAGAATCTGGAGAACTTTCTACACATAAGTGGCAAGGCCGAAAACCAACATTGAATGCCCGTGACCTTCAATCCCTCAGGCGGTACTGCATTAAAACCCGACATCATTGTGTAAAGCATCTTACTGTGTGGGCTCAGGAACACTTCAGAAATCCATTGTCAGTTAACACAGTTCGTCACTACATCTCCAAATTAAAACTCTACCATACAAAGCGAAAGCCATACATCAACAACATCCAGAAATGCTGCCGCCTTCTCTGGGCCTGAGCTCATTTGAAATGGACAAAGTGGAAAGTGTGCTGTGGTCTGATGAGTCCACATTTCAAATTGTTTTTAGAAATCATGGACGTAGTGTCCTCCGGACAAAAGAGGAAAAAGACCATCCAGATTGTTACCAGTGCAAAGTTCAAAAGCCAGCATCTGTGATAGTATGGGGGTGTGTTAGTGGCCATGGCATGGGCAACTTACACATCTGTGATGGCACCATCAATGCTGAAAGGTACATCCAGGTTTTGGAGCAACACATGCCACCATTCAAACAACATCTTTTTCAGGGACGTCCCTGCTTATTTCAGCAAGACAATGCCAAGCCACATTCTGCACGTGTTACAACAGCGTGGCTTCATAGTAAAAGAGTGCAGGTACTAGACTGGCCTGTCTGCAGACCAGACCTGTCGCCCATTGAAAATGTGTGGCACATTATGAAGCACAAAATATGACAACGGAGACCCCGGACTGTTGAACAACTGAAGTCGTACATCAAGCAAGAATGGGAAAGAATTCCACCTACAAAGCTTCAGCAATTAGTGTCCTCAGTTCCCAAACACTTATTGAGTGTTGTTAGAAGGAAAGGTTATGTAACACAGTGGTAAACATACCACTGTCCCAGCTTTTTTGAAATGTGTTGCAGGCATCCATTTTAAAAAGAGCAAATATTTGCACAAAAACAATAAAGTTTATCCGTTTGAACATTAAATATCTTGTCTTTGTGGTGTATTCAATTGAATATAGGTTGAAGAGGATTTGAAAATCATTGTATTCTGTTTTTATTTACATTTTTCACAACATCCCAACTTCATTGGAATTGCAGTTGTACACACAACACCCCACAATGACAGCATGAAAAAGTTATTTATTTATTTTTTACAAATAAATAAATAAATATATATATATATAATTATTCATGGACTGGCACCTCCCTACCTAGCTGACCTAATTAAACCTTACATACCAGCCCAGGCTTTACGTTCTCAGGGTGCAGGACTTCTTTGTGTCCCTAAGGTGAATAAGAAGTCTGCGGGTCACAGCTTTCTCTTATTGTGCCCCTGTTCTGTGGAATGATCTCCCTGCGTCAATAAAACAGTCAGATTCTGTGGAGATTTTCAAGTCCAGACTTAAGACGCACTTATTTTCCCTTTCATATGGCTAGCATACTGGTACAGTTTTGTTTTACACTTTTACTCTTTTAATTCATTTATTAGTAATTGGAGCGGGCTGCGGCCTCAACTTTACCTAAATTCTGGGTCTTTTAGTGAAGTTTAGGGCTAGTGGCCGGCGATCACCTTAGTATTTCTCTGTTTTTCTTGTTGTTTAATGCTGGGAAATTATACAGAGATGGGAGTTGTATTCGTGTTGGCGATCCTCCTGTCCTGTGCGCCAACAGCATTTCTTGTATATTTGTCCGTGAATTGTTCTGTGAATTGTTCTGTAATTTATGTTTGTAGCATGGCCCAAGCAGAGGGTCACCTCTTTGAGTCTGGTCTGCTTGAGGTTTCTTCCTCAGAGGGAGTTTTTCCTTAACACTGTTGCTCTGGGGGTTGGTACGGTTAGACCTTACCTGTGTGAAGCGCTTTGAGGCAACTCTGTTGTGATTTGGCGCTATATAAATGAAAATAAATTGAAAATTGAAATATATATATATTTCAATTTTCAATTTATTTTCATTTATATAGAAAAACTCCCTCTGAGGAAGAAACCTCATGCAGACCAGACTCAAAGACGTGACCCTCTGCTTGGGCCATGCTACAAACATAAATTACAGAACAATTATTTATATATATATTATTATATATATTACAATTATATATATTACAATTACACTATATACAATTTATATATATATATATATATATATATATATATATATATATATATATATATATATATATATATATATATATATATATATATATAATTGTTCTGTAATTTATGTTTGTAGCATGTACAAAAAAAGTACAAAAGTATTCAAATCCTTTGCTCAATACTTTGTTGATGCAACTTTAGCAGAAATTGCAGCCTCAAGTCTTCTTGAATATGATGCCACAAGCTTGGTGCACCTGTCTTTGGGCAGTTTTGCCCATTCCTCTTTGCAGCACGTATCAAGCTCCATCAGGTTGGATGGGGAGCATTGGTGCACAGCCATTTTCAGATCTCTCCAGCGATTGTTGTGAAAGTGTCGTGACACGGACCCACAACAGGGGGTGTTAATGAACGGACAATGGATAAGCCAAAAGTAACAATTTAATGTTGTGAATCGCACAACGACATACAGACAATAACAATATGGTGGACTGTCAATTATACACAAAGAGACGTGTGGGCAGGCTCGACGATAGAAGACGCCTGGCGAGAGAAGAGCCGGATCCCACACAGCTTCCACCACCAACGGAGCTGAAGAACACCGGAGCTGCCAAGCCCTGCACCCCAGGTGGCCGCTGTCTTCAGCAGTCAGACCCGGTACTGCTGGCAGAGAACAGAGACAGTCCTGATGAGTGTGAGTTCGCACACTCAGTAATCCCACAGTCTGTATACAGTTAGGAGGGAAAACCTCCACCTCCAATCACACACTCGTGCAGCTCCTGTCTAACCACTTATCTGGTTGGGGTGTGAAGCGAAGCCGTCGCTGATCACACCAAACGCCAATCCCACCAAACGCCAATCCCACAGATAAGGCAACACCCACAGGAAAATGGCTGCAAAGAAGTTCAGACTATTAGTCAGTGTTAAGTACAGCAGAGAATGTTACGTGAATGGTAGCTGATTTCTCGGCGAGGAGGTGGAGTTGCAGTCCGGCCTTTATGGTGATGGTGATGAGATGAATGAGTGACAGCTGGTGCTGATGATGAGTGACAGCTGTCACTCCCAGTGGCTCCGGCGCCCTCTCGTGCTTGAAGCCCGCACTCCAAGCAGGGCGCCATCTGGTGGTGGTGGGCCAGCAGTACCTCCTCTTCAGCGGCCCACACAACAGGACCTCCCCCTCAACGGGCGCCTCCTGGCGCCCGACCAGGCTTGTCCGGGTGCCGGGCATAGAAATCGGCCAGGAGGGCCGGGTCCAGGATGAAGCTTCTCTTCACCCAGGAGCGTTCTTCGGGTCCATATCCTTCCCAGTCCACCAAATACTGGAACCCCCGGCCCTTTTGACGAACGTCCAGGAGTCGGCGCACAGTCCAAGCCGGCTCCCCATCGATGATCCGGGCAGGCAGCGGCGCCGGTCCAGGGGCACAGAGGGGAGAGGTGTGGCAGGGTTTGAGTTTGGAGACGTGGAATACCGGATGTATCCGCAGTGAAGCTGAAGCTGCCAGCTTCACTGCGGCTGGACTGAGGACCTTCACGATGGTGAAGGGTCCTATAAATCTGTCCTTAAGCTTCTGGGATTCCGTTTGTAGAGGTATGTCCTTTGTGGATAACCAGACCGCCTGCCCGTGCTGGTATGCAGGGGCCGGGGAACGCCGGCGGTCTGCATGGGCCTTAGCCCTCATCCGGGCTCTGAGCAGGGCAGAGCGGGCAGTATGCCACACCCGACTGCACTTCCTCAGATGGGCCTGGACTGAGGGCACCCCGACCTCTCCCTCCACTAGCGGAAACAATGGGGGCTGGTACCCCAAACACACCTCAAATGGGGAGAGGCCGGTGGCAGATGAAACTTGGCTATTATGAGCGTACTCAATCCAGGCCAGATGGTTACTGCAGGCCGTCGGGTGCGCAGAGGTCACGCAGCGGAGGGCCTGCTCCAGTTCCTGGTTCGTCCACTCTGCCTGCCCGTTCGTCTGGGGGTGGTACCCAGACGAGAGACTGACGATGGCCCCCAGTTCCCTGCAGAAACTCCTCCAGACCTGGGAGGAGAACTGAGGACCACGATCCGAGACAATGTCCGATGGAATCCCATGCAGACGCACGACATGGTGGACCAGGAGGTCTGCAGTCTCCTGGGCCGTCGGGAGCTTCGGGAGGGCCACGAAGTGGGCCGCCTTGGAGAAACGGTCCACTATCATGAGGATGGCAGTCATGCCCTGGGACGGCGAGAGGCCCGTGACAAAGTCCAGGCCGATGTGAGACCAGGGGCGATGAGGCACGTGCAGATGCTGGAGGAGGCCTTGGGCCTTGTGGTGGTCGGCTTTGCCCCTGGCACAGGTGGTGCAGGCCTGGACATACTCCCGGGCGTCGGCTTCCATAGACGCCCACCAGAAGCGCTGCCGGACCACTGCCACGGTCCTTTGCACCCCTGGATGACAGGAGAGCTTGGAACCGTGACAGAAGTCAAGGACCGCAGCCCTGGCCTCTGGTGGGACGTACAATTTGTTCTTCGGACCTGTGCCCGGGTCCGGGCTCCGTGTCAGGGCCTCCCGGACGGTCTTCTCCACGTCCCAGGTAAGGGTGGCCACGACAGTGGACTCGGGGATGATGGTTTCAGGGGGGTCTGACAGCTCGGTCTTGACCTCCTCTTCATGCACCCGGGACAGGGTGTCAGATCGTTGGTTTTTGTCCCGGGGCGGTAGGTGATCCGGAAGTCAAAACGCCCGAAGAACAGCAACCAGCGGGCTTGCCTGGGGTTCAGACGCCTGGCGGTCCGAATGTACTCCAGGTTCCGATGGTCCGTGAAAACTGTAAATGGTACCGATGCTCCCTCCAACAGATGTCTCCACTCCTCAAGAGCCTCCTTCACCGCAAGAAGTTCCCGATTGCCGACGTCATAGTTCCTTTCAGCCGGGGTCAACCTGCGGGAAAAGTAGGCACATGGATGGAGAACCTTGTCGGACTCCCCGCTCTGGGATAGCACGGCTCCTATCCCTGAGTCAGAGGCATCCACTTCAACTACGAACTGGTGATTAGGATCGGGCTGCACCAGAACTGGTGCAGTCGAGAACCGGCATTTCAACTCCCTAAATGCGGCTTCGCACCGATCCGACCAGGTGAAGGGGACTTTTGTGGAGGTCAGGGCTGTCAGGGGGCTAAGTACCTGACTGTAGCCCTTGATGAACCTCCGGTAGAAATTTGCAAAACCAAGGAACTGTTGCAGTTTCCTACGGTTTGTTGGTTGGGGCCAATCTCTCACCGCTGCAACCTTGGCCGGATCAGGGGCGACGGAGTTGGAGGAGATTATGAACCCCAGGAAGGACAAAGAAGTGCGGTGGAACTCGCACTTCTCGCCCTTCACAAACAGCCGGTTCTCCAACAACCGCTGTAGGACCTGACGTACATGCTTGACATGGGTCTCAGGATGAGTATATCGTCTAGATATACGAAGGCAAACCGATGCAGGAAGTCCCGCAAGACGTCATTAACCAACGCTTGGAACGTCGCGGGCGCATTGGTGAGGCCGAACGGTATGACCAGGTACTCAAAGTGACCTAACGGGGTGTTAAATGCCGTCTTCCACTCATCTCCCTCCCGGATCCGAACCAGGTGATAAGCATTCCTAAGGTCCAATTTCGTGAATATTTGGGCTCCATGCAGGGGCGTGAACACTGAATCCAACAGGGGTAACGGGTATCGGTTGAGAACCGTGATCTCGTTCAGCCCTCTGTAATCAATGCATGGACGGAGTCCGCCGTCCTTCTTGCCCACAAAAAAGAAACCAGCACCCATCGGGGAGGTGGAGTTCCGGATCAACCCGGCAGCTAACGAGTCCCGGATGTAGGTCTCCATTGATTCGCGTTCCGGACGTGAGAGGTTGTACAGCCTGCTGGACGGGTACTCAGCGCCCGGTATCAAATCAATGGCACAATCGTACGGATGGTGTGGGGGCAGCGTGAGTGCCAGATCCTTGTTGAAGACGTCAGCAAGGTCATGGTACTCGGCTGGCACCGCCGCCAGATTGGGGGGGACTAAAACCTCCTCCTTAGCTGTCACACCGGGTGGAACCAAGGATCCTAAACACTCCCGGTGGCAGGTTTCACTCCACTGAACCACAACCCCAGATGGCCAATCGATCCGGGGATTGTGCTTCAACAACCATGGAAAACCCAAAATCACTCGGGAGGTAGAAGGTGTTACATAAAACACAATCTCCTCCCAGTGATTCCCAGACACCACCAATGTCACTGGCTGTGTCTGGTGTGTGATTAGTGGAAGAAGGGTGCCATCTAGTGCCCGCACCGACAATGGTGACGGTAAGGCAACTAGAGGGAGCCCAACCTCCTTTGCCCATCTGCTATCCAGCAGATTCCCCTCCGACCCCGTGTCCACCAGTGCTGGGGTGTGAAGGATTAGATCCCCGCTCAAGATCGTGACTGGGATTCGTGCAGATCTTCGGGGTTTCCCCGCGTGGGTGTTCTGACCCACCCTTAGCCCAGTCTCTAAGGACGAGTGCTGCTGTTTTGACCGTTTGGGGCATTCTCTCTGTGTGTGCTCAGTTGAGCTGCAGAGAAAACACTCTCCACGGATCAGCCTCCTTTGTCTCTGATCTGATCGCTTTTTGGCCCTGCTCGTTTCCATAGCAACGTCAGCAGGGGGAGCTGTTGTCACGTGGAGAGCCCTGGCAGTGGAGCGTGGGGAAGTCGGCTCCCTTTCGGACCCGGGAGGAAGAGGGACGGCTTGTGCCTGACCACGCCCTTCATCTCGCTCCCGTCGGTGTTCTGTTAATCGGTTGTCTAACCATATAACCAGGTCGATAAGCCCATCTAAATCCCGCGGCTCGTCCTTCGTCACCAGGTGCTCCTTAAGGACCAGAGACAGTCCGTTTACAAAGGCGGCGCGGAGCGCAACAGCATTCCTGCCGGCTCGTGCTGCCGCGATGCGGAAGTCGACTGCATACTTCGCTGCGCTCCGACGCCCCTGCCGTATCGACAGCAGCACGCTTGAAGCGGTCTCGCCTCTATGAGGGTGGTCGAACACCTGTTGGAACTCCCTCACAAACTCAGTGTAAACCGTTAGGAGCCGTGAATTCTGCTCCCAGAGCGCCGTAGCCCAGGCGCGTGCCTCTCCTCGAAGCAAATTTATAACGTAAGCCACCCGGCTAGCGTCTGACGCGTACATGACGGGACGCTGTGAAAAGACGAGCGAGCACTGCATCAAGAAGTCCGCGCACATCTCCACACAGCCTCCGTACGGCTCCGGAGGGCTTATGTATGCTTCAGGGGAAGGTGGGGGGGTTCGTTGAATGACCAGCGGAATGTCTGTCACTGGCACACGGTCAGCCGGAGGAGGTGCTGCAGCAGCGCCCTGAGCATACGCTTCCACCTGGGCGGTGAGAGCCTCCATCCTATGATTGAGAACAATGCTCTGCTCGGTAACTAAGTCCAACCGAGCGGTAAAGGCGGTTAAGATGTGCTGCAGCTCACCTAGCACGCCTCCTGCTGGCGCCTGTCCACCTCGCTCTTCCATTGGCTGATCAAGCGATGGTTGACGCCCCTCGGGATCCATGACGCTGGCCGAGAAATCCTGTTGTGAAAGTGTCGTGACACGGACCCACAACAGGGGGCGTTAATGAACGGACAATGGATAAGCCAAAAGTAAGAATTTAATGTTGTGAATCGCACAACGACGTACAGACAATAACAATATGGTGGACTGTCAATTATACACAAAGTGATGTGTGGGCAGGCTCGACGATAGAAGACGCCTGGCGAGAGAAGAGCCGGATCCCACACAGCTTCCACCACCAACGGAGCTGAAGAACACCGGAGCCGTCAAGCCCTGCGCCCCAGGTGGCCGCTGTCTTCAGCAGTCAGACCCGGTACTGCTGGCAGAGAACAGAGACAGTCCTGATGGGTGTGAGTTCGCACACTCAGTAATCCCACAGTCTGTATACAGTTAGGAGGGAAAACCTCCACCTCCAATCACACACTCGTGCAGCTCCTGTCTAACCACTTATCTGGTTAGGGTGTGAAGCGAAGCCGTCGCTGATCACACCAAACGCCAATCCCACAGATAAGGCAACACCCACAGGAAAACGGCTGCAAAGAAGTTCAGACTATTAGTCAGTGTTAAGTACAGCAGAGAATGTTCCCTGAATGGTAGCTGATTTCTCGGCGAGGAGGTGGAGTTGCAGTCCAGCCTTTATGGTGATGGTGATGAGATGAATGAGTGACAGCTGGTGCTGATGATGAGTGACAGCTGTCACTCCCAGTGGCTCCGGCGCCCTCTCGTGCTTGAAGCCCGCACTCCAAGCAGGGCGCCATCTGGTGGTGGTGGGCCAGCAGTACCTCCTCTTCAGCGGCCCACACAACAGCGATGTTCAAACGGATTCAGGTCTGGGCTCTGGCTGGCCACTTAAGGACATTCACAGAGTCGTCCTGAAGCCACTCTATTGATATTTTAGCTGTGTGCTTAGGGTCATTGTCCTGCTGAAAGATGAACCATCACCCCAGTCTGAGGTCAAGAGCGCTCTGGAGCAGGTTTTCATCCAGTATGACTCTGTACATTGCTGCATTCATCTTTCCCTCAATCCTGACTGATCTCCCTGTCCCTGCTGCTGAAAAACATTCCACAGCATGATGCTCCCATCACCATGCTTCACTGTAAGGATGGTGCCTGGTTTCTTCCAAACATGATGCCTGGCATTCACAGCAAAGAGTACAATCTTCATCTCATCAGACGAGAGAATTTTGTTTCTCATGGTCTGAGTCCTTCAGGTGTCTTTTGGCAAACTCCAGGTGTGGCTTCTGACTGGCCACTCTACCATACAGGCCTGATTGGTGGATTGCTACAGAGATGGTTGTCCTTCTAAAAGGTTCTCCTCTCTCCACAGAGAAATACTGGGCCTCTACAGAAAGACCATCGGATTCTTGGTCACATGCCTGACAAAGGTCCTTCTCCCCTGATCGCTCAGTTCAGACGTGTGGCCAGCTCTAGGAAGAGTCCTGGTGGATCTGAGTTTCTTCCATTTACGGATGATGGAGGCCACTCTGCTCATTGGCACCTTCAAAGCAGCAGAAATGTTTCTGTACTCTTTCCCAGATTTGTGTCTTGAGACAATCCTGTCTCAAAGGTCTACAGACAATTCCTTTGACTTCATGCTTGGTTTGTGCTCTGACATGCACTGTCAACTGTGGCATCTTATTTGCAGACAGGTGTGCGCCTTTCCAGTTCATGTCCACTCAACTGAATTTACTCCAGGTGGAGTCCAATTAAGCTGTATAAACATCTTAAGGATGATCAGTGGAAAAAGGATGCACTTTAGCTCAATTTTGAGCTTCATGTTAAAGGATGTGAATAGTTATGTACAAGAGATTTCTTTTTTCTTTTTTTTTTTCTTAAATTTGCACAAATATAAAACAAACCCCAAGCTTTTTCTACATTGACATTATGGGACATTGTGTGTAGAATTTCTGAGGAAAAAATGAATTTCACCATTTTGGAATATGGATGTAACATACCAAAATGTGGAAAGTGAAGCGCTGTAAATACTTTCTAGAAGCAGTGGAGATGGAGCCATTCATTTTCAATGCCTGAATAGTCCAATTAAGGGTGAAATATTTGTGACTGATTGGTATGAATGACTTCCAACCGAAGTTACCCAGAATCATATGTCATAGTCATACATTGTCAAAAAACACCATTTTAAAGACATGTATATTTACATCATTATATGTAGAGCATACATGGAATTCATCAGCACTCCAGTGCTTGTCATTGTCCATATTGTCAGGAAAACATTTGACAATCTAGCAGGAAGGCTTTTTAACAGCTCTTCTTGCCAACGATATTGTGCTGAACAGCAACACAAAGCCAATGACAGCTCGTAATGGAGATGGCCATCCTCACACGATGAGAACTCATGTCTTCATTCACACTGTAAATACACGGCAACCAAAATATTTCAGAAAAAGAAAAGCTGCTAATTTTTGTGTGGAACAATCATTTTGCACATGAATATTTCAGACACAATGAATAACCCGTCTGAAAACAAAACAAAATATTTCTGCTTTCTTAAACAAGACTCTTCAATGACTTTCTTTCTTTCTTAATAGTGTCATTCTAAACTGCAAAACCATTAACTTGCCTGTTTAATTTGTTTTTCAAACCAGGACATTTCTCAACAAAATTAAAACTGACAAAGTAGTTCCAGTATATACAACTGGGAATATACACCATTTTTTTTTAAATTCAAATTACAATTCTTCAGTATAATAGAAAAACTGTTCACTGCTCTACTCTACAGTTTCATTGATAAACACAACTTGCTAACAGTCAATATGAATTCAGAACCTAAAGCTATACTTCATTTGCACTGATTAAACTCAGAGGAAATAACTGTGTAGGTTTACAGTCATTCAGGAGAAGATCAGAAGATTCCTGAAGTTTAGTTAAGGCAACTGGACTTCTTGTTAGGCGGCCCTGTCACACCTTGACGATTTAGCCAGTATATGCTGACGTATGAAAAATACACTGAATACACTGGATAAATCAGAGATAAGTATTATTTGCAGCAGTCTGATCTGTTCTCATGAGGACTGCAGATTTCAGTTGATGAGCTAATCAATGCACAGCATCAATGGATGGATTTCAACTTATGAGTAACTTACAAGAAATGTGTATCTACAATCGCCGAATTTACAACTTATGACACACATATGCAGGATGTATGTCATATGGTGGCATGCATTTGAAATATTGTACATGCCCAAAATTTTTCAATGTACTTGTCGAATTATGACATATACCAGTGTGCTTCAACATGTTCTTAACTTATACAAAATGTACCTATAACTTATTAGACGTACACCAGCATATTCTGAGTATTTTTTATACATCACCATACACTGGCTAAATCGTGAATGTGTGACAGGCCAGTTAGCTAGGAAAAGTTTAACCACTCATCCAAGTGACTTCATCAGTCTGGGATAATACTGGGAGAACACAGAAAGGACCAGGGCCTGTATCCTCAGTGCATCTCAAAGGCGTCTCAAAGAGCTAACTTAGCCTAAAATATCCTGGTAATGACTCTGAGCCTCAGAGAGACCCAAGAGGTGTCTCAGAGCAACTCTGAGCAAGGAATTGACAGAAACGTCTATCTTAGTGAGGAGGCGGAGTTGACCCGGTTGCTGTTTTATGCTAACATAAAATAATTAAATAGATCAAGCTAGTAGTGTGTTACTATACTGACTCACTGTCATCCTACATATGGAGACTATCTCTCCTTCCTCTGTGTCTTTACCACCATCTTGTCTGCTTACACGCTTAGGCTTCTTAAAAGTCCTCCTCACTACACTTACCAGTTTGGCACCTTAGGAGCTCTCTTAAGGCCTAAGGTACTTTGCGGACAACTTTCATCTACCAAGGGCAAATTCTAAGAAATGTCTAATGCTGCATTCACACCGGGCGCGACGTGAGTGACAGCAACGACAGGTTGCCATGTAATCCCTACGGAACGACACATTTTGGCACCAAGTCACGCAGCGCGACGCGATGGACGCGATGCGAGTGAAGCGATTTTGAGCGATTGGTGCGTTTGTGGCACAATATTGCGTCGCATCACGTCGCGTTGCCCTCCTCCCCAAGTTGAAAAATCTGAATCTTTCGTCTCGTCGCAATGACCAATCAGAGACTGAATATGTAGTGACGTGGAGATGTCTGGAGTTTGACTGAAGATGTGAACATGTCCTGTATCTGGTAGCAGCCTGTGAGCAGGACTTATGTCTCTTTTGTCCTTTATTTCAGAATTATGACAGAGTTTTTGGAGCGAGCAGCAGCCCCACAGCAGCGGGAGCAGAGTTTCTTTTTATTTTTATTTTACGTGCGCACACAAGCGAATCGTCCATGGAGATTATTTTACTTATTAACTACACAGATGTATAATAAAGCAAATGGTGACTGGTTTCTAAACACAATTATGACAGAGTTTTTGGAGTGAGCAGCAGCCCCACAGCAGGGGGAGCGGAGTTTTTTCCTTTTCTTTCTTTTTATGTGCGCTCGAGGGAATCATCTGTGGAGAATATTTTATTAACTACACAGATGCATAATAAAACAAATGGTGACTGGTTTCTAAACACAATTATGACAGAGTTTTTTGGGGAAGAGCGAGCTGCAGCAAGCAGCAGAGTTTCTTTTTTTTTTTTTTAATTGTTTACATGTGCGTGTGTGAAGGGGACAGGAGGTCCTCAAACTAGGTCCCGCAGAGGCGGAAGGACTGCTGAAAGCGCCTGTCATCCAGACGCAGCTCCTGCAGCAAATAATGATACTCCCTGTATTGGGAGCTTTCCACAACAACTCGCTCCGTGTGATCAAGGTCCATCATGTTAACTTGACTTAACAACTGGAGCGAATGGAAGCTCCTCCTATTTGATGACGCAGCGGGGAGAATTTTTGCAGCAAAAGCAGAATGACACACTGGGCGAAGGAGGCACGTCCGTTGCCACGCGACCCCCACAAATTTGTAGCGTCTGATCGCGTCCGGTGTGAACGCGGCATAAGAAGTCGAGGAATTCTAAGATTTTTCTTAGAATAATGTCACTACGAGCTATTTTTAGCCTTAGGCTGCTTCGTGGATATGGGCCCAGGAGGCAAGTGATCCGAGGACCTTTTTGATGTGAGGCAACAGTACTAACCACTAAGCCACAGTGCTACTCTGTTAACAACTGAGGAGCCGATGTATCATTGGGATAAAACACAGTAAAATCTGCAGTTCCTTACTTTTTCAGACTAACTGACATCATGCAACAGGATGGTGATGCAAGCAGTTAGTGTGCTTGCTTCCCAAACAGAATATCCAGAATTCAGGCTGAGTATAGCCTATTCTCCTTTTATCAACTTTTGCATAATTCTATGGTTTTATCCTCTAAATTTGCAGTATTTTCTGTAAGGGTATAAACATATGTTTACTTTTATTGCTGTAGGTTTTTTATTTATTTATTTTACAGAATTACTCTGGTAACCTACAGCTGCCATTTTTTCCTTTAAAAATGACAGAACTGTTGGTTTATTTATTTATTTATTTCAACTGTGCAGATGAAGTATTAAAGAAAAGCCCTAATATATATATATATATATATATATATATTATATATATATATATATATATATATATATATATATATAATATTTAATAATAATATTTACATATTTAAAAATATGTACATAGAGAACACTTTCAGAATGGTTGCAGAACTGGAGAGATTTTGCTGAGACTGGTTTACATTTCTATCTATCTATATGTACATATTTTTTAATTGTTTATTTGTATATTTATTGATTCTTTACGGCAATGAGTGGGTATCTGGATTCTAAATAACGGAGTTCTGCGACAGACTGACGGCCTGTCCTGGCTGTATCCTGCCTCTCACAGAGTGACTGCTGGAGCTGGCTCCAGCTCCCTGTGAACCTTAATTGGAATAAGCAAGACATGAAAATGAATGAATAACTTGGAGATGGAATTCATGTGGTGATGTAATTAAATTGTCATTTAAATTCACAGATGAATAGTGAGAAGGGGGTAGGATTTTATGCTTGCGTATCTCTTCCTGTCCCTTTTTGAGCATTGTTTCTTTGTTTGTGGACATATTTTTCTTGTTAAATTTTGTGTTTTCTATGTTCAAAATAAATAAATCCATTAATTCATTCATTCATCCACATTACAACATTTCTTGAAATTAGTATAATGTATGATGCGACAGACTTTCTTTTGCAGAGGGCTGCTCTTTGATGTACTTCATTCTTTTTAAATTGATTCATGCCTCGAAATCCTATTTGCTTATACAGCAAAATTGCCTGAGTTGAGACCGTGTGTGGGACGACCTGTAGTTCTGACATTTTAAATCTGCCCTTCAACAGTCCAAACATCCAGTCAAACATCACAATTGCTCAAGCAGAAGTTACAAAGACGAGGACTCATATTGATGGTGATGATGATGATATATTTTGCAGAATGAAGGTCAATAATTATTTCTCACATGTTTGCTCTTTGAGCTGCTATGAATGCAATTTGCCTCATCTTCATTGTTTCTGATAGGCAAAAGTAATGTTCTTGATTTTTGGCCCTTGGAGCTTTACATTTTTTTGAAAAACATTATTGTGACTAACCTTAATAAACAATTATTCAAATTCCTGTTTTAACTAATAACCAAAAAAAAAAAAAAAAAAAAAATACACATTTAAAGCAATTATAAAATATTTGAGAACTAAGAATTACATCCACCTACAACCAGTAGCACAATCTGCATATTCGGTGGCTTCCATTCTCTAAGATATGGTCATCTGGTTTTGCTTTTTGTTAATTCATTTGTTTTTGATAACCAAATTATTTGACCTCATTGAGTCAGGGTACAGATATTTTTATGGGGCAGAGCTCACTGAACTGTGAGAAATAATGCAGGTTTGTTTATGAAGCTCAAATGTCTGTTCTCTGTCCAGTTACCATGTATTTATAATATAAACACAGAAGTGTTGCTGTAAAGTTCAATTACATAAAGATGTCAGCAGGACTGTGATGGTTCTATGTCCTGAATCTGGAATCTCTGGTAATTCTAGTATTCTGGCTAAACACACAAATTAATTTGCTTCTTTTTTTTGTTTTTGTTTTTGAAGCACTTAAATAATGCACCTCTGAGTTGTATTTGCATGTCACATTTGGCTTTGTTCAAACTGATGAAGCTCCACTTTAGTTTTTGAAGGGTTATTTGGGGTTATATTGTTTTACTCGTGCTGAAGAGCAGAAAAAGGGGAAAAAGTGAAAGGCACAGGCCCTCTGCGTTTGTTCACTCCTTTTATTGGAAAAGGCCAACTGTCAGTAGCTGCCAGATTTATGGAAATCGTATAACTGAATACGATTTCTCATAGTACTCAAAATGAGAATGCATTTTGTTTTGCAAGAAAAATGCATCCGATTTTGAAAGAATATTTGAATCAAGACATATCATTGAGCCAAGTACATCTGAATTTGTATTACCATCCCCGAAAAGATGAAAGAGGACATAATTATTTTTTATTAAAGACTGACAAAAATAAACTAAACAACCTCTGTCATTTTCAGTAAATATGCAGACCAATGGTCTATTGCTATTTCCCTGTCTTAACCATCTATCTGCAACAGGCAGGGATGGTGGCCAAGTACAACCCCTGGCAAAAATTATGGAATCACCGGTCTCGGAGGATGTTCATTCAGTTGTTTAATTTTGTAGAAAAAAAGCAGATCACAGACATGACATAAAACTAAAGTCATTTCAAATGGCAACTTTCTGGCTTTAAGAAACACTATAAGAAATCAGGGAAAAAAATTGTGGCATTCAGTAACGGTTACTTTTTTAGACCAAGCAGAGGGGAAAAAAAATATGGAATCACTCAATTCTGAAGAAAAAATTATGGAATCATGAAAAACAAAAGTACGCTCCAACACATCACTAGTATTTTGTTGCACCACCTCTGGCTTTTATAACAGCTTGCAGTCTCTGAGGCATGGACTTAATGAGTGACAAACAGTACTCTTCATCAATCTGGCTTCAACTTTCTCTGATTGCTGTTGCCAGATCAGCTTTGCAGGTTGGGGCCTTGTCATGGACCATTTTCTTCAACTTCCACCAAAGATTTTCAGTTGGATTAAGATCCAGACTATTTGCAGGCCATGACATTGACCCTATGTATCTTTTTGCAAGGAATGTTTTCACAGTTTTTGCTCTATGGCAAGATACATTATCATCTTGAAAAATTATTTCATCATCCCCAAACATCCTTTCAATTGATGGGATAAGAAAAGTGTCCAAAATATCAATGTAAACTTTTATTGATGATGTAATGACAGCCATCTCCCCAGTGCCTTTACCTGACATGCAGCCCCATATCATCAATGACTGTGGAAATTTACATGTTCTCTTCAGGCAGTCATCTTTATAAATCTCATTGGAACGGCACCAAACAAAAGTTCCAGCATCATCACCTTGCCCAATGCAGATTCGAGATTCATCACTGAATATGACTTTCATCCAGTCATCCACAGTCCACGATTGCTTTTCCTTAGCCCATTGTAACCTTGTTTTTTTCTGTTTAGGTGTTAATGATGGCTTTCGTTTAGCTTTTCTGTATGTAAATCCCATTTCCTTTAGGCAGTTTCTTACAGTTCGGTCACAGACGTTGACTCCAGTTTCCTCCCATTCGTTCCTCATTTGTTTTGTTGTGCATTTTCGATTTTTGAGACATATTGCTTTAAGTTTTCTGTCTTGACGCTTTGATGTCTTCCTTGGTCTACCAGTATGTTTGCCTTTAACAACCTTCCCATGTTGTTTGTATTTGGTTCAGAGTTTAGACACAGCTGACTGTCAACAACCAACATCTTATGCAACATTGCGTGATGATTTACCCTCTTTTAAGTGTTTGATAATCCTCTCCTTTGTTTCAACTGACATCTCTCGTGTTGGAGCCATGATTCATGTCAGTCCACTTGGTGCAACAGCTCTCCAAGGTGTGATCACTCCTTTTTAGATGCAGACTAATGAGCAGATCTGATTTGATGCAGGTGTTAGTTTTGGGGATGAAAATTTACGGGGTGATTCCATAATTTATTCCTCAGAATTGAGTGAGTCCATATTTTTTTTCCCTCTGCTTGGTCTAAAAAAGTAACCGTTACTGATTGCCACAATTTTTTTCTTGATTTCTTATAGTGTTTCTTAAAGCCAGAAAGTTGCCATTTGAAATGACTTTAGTTTTATGTCATGTCTGTGATCTGCTTTTTTTCTACAAAATTAAACAACTGAATGAACATCCTCCGAGGCCGGTGATTCCATAATTATTGCCAGGGGTTGTAGTTCGTGTGCTTTGTGCCAGTGTGGGAGGTTCCTGGTTCAAACTTCAAACCTTCTCCATGTAATGTAGAGTTGCATCAGGAAGGGCACCTGGTGTACAACTTGTGCCAGTTCAACATGCAGATCCAACTTGGATTTGCTGCGACGACCCTGAGTGAAAACAAGGGAGTAGCCGAGGGGACTTACTTACTAACCATCTATCTGCAACAGCCAGGTGTCAGCGTCCATTTGCGTCTTCTAGCCACTGGGTCTCTAGCAACAAGGCTTCTGCACAATGGATCATGCTCAGCAAAACTAGTCACATGAATGCAGTGTTATTTCTGATGTTTCCTCATGATGCAAATAGTACATCCACTTCAGGATTCCATAAGTATTTACCCATTTGACACAAAATAATTCTCACAGTATCCAAAGATTCTTTGGAGAGACCTAGTATCAAATATACCCATCCAGTCATCTTGACTAAAGCTTTACTGTCCAGATATCACAACTACACAAGTAAGACCAAAAGCAGAAAGATGATGAAGACTGCCCAAGGTGAAAAGGTGGACCTTCTGGAAGATATCATCCATTCCATATATCTTTTTACAGTTACCTCATGACTCCATAGCTTGTCCCATGTGTTTTGACCTTGAATGCTTTGCTCTCTGAGACATGAATATCAGTGTCCACACTGTTTAACATAACCCATATAACCTAAATGAGTTTATGTAAAATAAATGATGAGTTAGAGAGACTGAAGGAATGTCGGCTATGAAAATTTGTAAATGTGACTCTCATTTCTCTAGGCATGATTCAATACACAGGTGTTTCAGCGCTGTGGATCCCAGCAACTGACACAGGCCAAGGACACAACTATTTTTGACCTGGCTGTGGCAGACACATGGTTACTTTCAAGAAACAGTGATTGACTGTACTGCCTGGGTGGCTGCCATTCAAGATCCAAGGCAGTTTTTGTGTAGTGAGCTGGATACAGCAACAGGCAGCACCATATAAAAGGTGCATGATACTGTTCAAAGATCAGCTTGCTTGCCTGAAACTGGAAACCTGTTCAGACGTAACTGTGACTTTGCTGGAATGACTTTGTCTCTAATGAGCAGTTACTTAGAGAGACTAAGATGCGGAGTGTCATTTGCATTCTGACGGATTGTCAGCTTCGACACTAAGGCCATTGTGGGACGTTTTTCTATGAATGATCCAGGTGCCTGAGTGTTGAGGACCCCAGTAGCTGGAGAAGGGCAAGGGGATGCCCATGTATCATTTGGCAGGTCGATGGTCATATTAGAGAATTGGTAGAAGGACCAGTTGTCTGCCTGGGTGATTGCCACCCAGGACTGTGCAGTGAATCAGAGTGCCGGTGTCACCGACCAAATGGTCCCCCCTAAAAATCGGTCTGCTCTGCCTTCACTGTGCATCTGTCATTTCTGTGCGTCGGCTGCGGTTCGCTGATTATCACCTCGTTTTTGCTTAAAACTGCACTCCAGTCATCATCTATCTGTGCGACAGATAGCTGAACCTTTTGTACAACAATCATTTCCACATAACTTCAGCATTATTTCATAGTAAAAGACAGAGGAGGTTTTAAGAGGTTTTACCTTGTCATCTGTTGGTTAATAACCACATTATTTCCTTTGATCGCTTTGGGTGAAGAGACTAAGATGAGCTGCTGTGGTCCCAAATGATGCATGCGCAGTGAAGACAGGGCAGACCAATTTTTGGGGGGGCCGTTCGGTCTGTGACACTGGCACATGCTCTCAGATGTGACTTGACTGTGGATGTTATGGATTTTTGTATTAATTCATTTATTTTTAAATGCAAATGTCATAGTTGCCATGACCTTCATGGCAAGCCAGAGCTGTTATTGAACAAAGAATAATGTTTCCATTCTGGAAACTATCTCAACAATGCAACTCCAAATTCCATTCCCCATTTTGTCAGAAAGTAGCTTCAACGAAGGAAACTGTGGTGGAAAATAGCACAATAGAACTCAATATTTCTCCTGCAATGCCATCTAAGTTATGTTGCTATAACAACTAAACATCACCTTATCATCTAATAATTCACAACTTGGCTGATTTTTCTACTCGGCATGCAGATTTTTTTGTCTGAAAATAACTGTAACATTGGTGTCTGCTCAAACGTAGAGAAATAGGACAAATATTTAACACCAAAAAGCCACTTTCACATTTTGAATCAGTCAAAATTGTACTCCAACATAATAATCTGAGCAGCAATGAAATGACAAGAGCTGAAGCAATTTACATTTTGCACAGTGCAGAGGTCTGAACATAACTGCGACGTTGCTGCTTGATAAAATAGAGCAAGAGTTAAAATGTTTTATATCAGGAAGCCAATTTTGCTTTTTGAATTACCATCTAAATTGTATTGCAAAAAAACCAAAACAAAACAAAACAAACAAACAAAAAAAACAAAAATTAACATGTTCAAGCTGCAACAAGATGATGGACTAAAATGTTTAATTTACATTTGTTAGGATTGTGCTAAAAAATAAACAACTTGTCTGCTTTTTGATTGGTGTTTCGTGACATTTCTGAGGTCACGACACACAGCTCAGACTTGCTTGCACTTATGGGTTGTAACATTCCAAGATTTTCCCATCTACTGCCACTGAGAACAATTTGTTACCTCCACACTATACGAGGTCTGCTAGAAAAGTATCCGACCTTATTATTTTTAAAAAAACCATATGGATTTGAATCACGTGTGATTGCGTCAGACAAGCTTGAACCCTTGTGCGCATGCGTGAGTTTTTTCATGCCTGTCGGTTGCGTCATTCGTCTGTGAGCAGGCTTTGAGTGAGGTGTGGTCCACCCCTCTCGTCTATTTTTTATTGCGAATAAATGTCTGAACGATTTGGAGCTTTGCTGCATCAATTTTTTTCCAGAAACTGTGAGAGACCTCCAGGTGGACACCGTTCGAAAAATTAATATGGCTTTCAGGGACGATTTTATGGGGATTAAACAGATTACGGGGTGTTATTGCCCCTTTAAGGATGGCCCACAACTGCTGAGAGCGCGGCACGCTCCCAGCCCCCATCGACAAGCTGACACCCCGCTGGAACAACCAGATCATTTCCAACGTGAAAGCTTTGTTGATCCGGGACCTCGTCTGACTTTCACAGAAAGGCAGAAGATGTGGACATCAGCACTTTTTCCGGCACATTCCACGTTACAGGAGTTTTTTTCATGGAAAGAAAAGCGGAGGGACGCGCCACGGCTCCGTTCATTACGCGGGACAAAACCACCTCGGTGTTGGTCTCTCAGGACAGCTTTCAGGTGGATTTCAGACGGATTCCGGTTGCTTTCCAGTCGTGTGAATATCCGATTGTGATTGTGCATGAGCTGGACATGCCAGAACATGTCCCGTGAGGCTTCATCACAGCGTTGCTTTGCGCCGAGCGGCTGCACCGCGACGCGCGGAACTCCTCCGCACGTCTGTCTTAATGTGCTGGAAAAGTGCTGATGTCCACGTTTTTTCACAATTCCTGTGCTAGTTAGATGACATACCGGATCAAGACAGCGTCCAGTTTAAAAATGAACGGCACATTTCACTGTTACAGGAGTTTTTGTCATGGAAAGAGAAGCTGCTCCACCGCGCGTCGCGGTGCAGCCGCTCGGTGCAAAGCAACGCTGTGATGAAGCCTCAAGGGACATGTTCTGGCATGTCCAGCTCATGCACAATCACAATCGGATATTCACACGACTGGAAAGCAACCGGAATTCGTCTGAAATCCACCTGAAAGCTGTCCTGAGAGACCAACACCGAGGTGGTTTTGTCCCGCGTAATGAACGGAGCCGTGGCACGTCCATCCGCTTTTCTTTCCATGAAAAAAACTCCTGTAATGGTGGAATGTGCCGGAAAAAGTGCTGATGTCCACATCTTCTGCCTTTTTGTGAAAGTCAGACGAGGTCCCAGATCAACAAAGCTTTCACGTTGGATATGATCTGGTTGTTCCAGCGGGGTGTCAGCCTGTTGATGGGGGCTGGGAGCGTGCCGCGCTCTCAGCAGTTGTGGGCAGTCCTTAAAGCGGCAGTAACACCCTGTAATCTGTTTAATCCCCATAAAATCGTCCCTGAAAGCCATATTAATTTTTCGAACGGTGTCCACCTGGAGGTCTCTCACAGTTTCTGGAAAAAAATTGATGCAGCAAAGCTCCAAATCGTTCAGACATTTATTCGCAATAAAAAGTAGACGAGAGGGGTGGACCACACCTCACTCAAAGCCTGCTCACAGGCGAATGATGCAACCGACAGGCATGAAAAAACTCACGCATGCGCACGAGGGTTCAAGCTTGTCTGACACAATCACACGTGATTCAAATCCATATGGTTTTTAAAAAAAATAATAAGGTCGGATACTTTTCTAACAGACCTCGTATTCCATTGCAAGTATGCGTTACCATCTATCTCCCCATCACCTTTTTTTTTTTTGTTAATCCAGAGGGGCACCAGAATTGAGAATTGTTGCAGTTTGCAGATAAATTGCCTGGAAGCAACGAGATTCTGTGCGGCCAGCAAAGACAAGTATTGTTTCCTGAACATACTGTTGTGTTACCACATGCAGTTAGTCATGTCATCAAGCCAGGGCTTAATCGTTTTTTAATCAAAAATCAAGAATGCATATCCTGTTGAAACTGCAAGACCTGCAATTTTAATTCGGCCAACACTATTCCTGATTTCATGACTTTGCCAAATTACAAAATTAAACTGCTAGATATTGTCAAGAGGGCTTTCTGCATGCTGGTGCTGATAGAGGATGATGACCCACTTTGCTAAGCTTTAATGCTTTTTCAAGGGAGTTCACAGAGGAAGCTGGTATTTGTCCAGTTTAAAAGAAAGTCAACAGGAGTGCAAATCTACCAGTTAAACATTTATCACTCTTATCACTATATATATATATATATATACATTTATCACTCTTATCACTATATATATATATATATATATATATATATATATATATATATATATATATATATGTGTGTGTTAGTATTAATATGTTCGTTAACAACCATTTTTCCCATGACTAAGATGAGACGATGACGAGAGAGCACCAGTGTTCTAAAAGCACTGACTAAAACTGTGTAAATGTGCATTATTGTTGACAAATAAAAATGAGATGAAAATGTTTTGCAAGAAATAAAAAAGTAAACAGAAACTCCCTCCTCGTTTTCAGCTACTCCACAAGAAGAAACGCAACATCCAGTCCAGCTGTCATGTGTTTGTGCCAGCAGTTCTTCTACTGTATGGTAGGCTACATCATGTATCCTCTTGCTGCGCGATTCTGTGAGAATTGTTAACCGCTTCACATGGACAGTTTTTATTCATTCGTCATTAACGTGCCTTTTTTGTGGGACAGCCAGTGACGCTGTATGTTTACCACTGTGTTACATCACCTTTCCTTCTAACAACACTCAATAAGCGCTCAGGAACTGAGGACACTAATTGTTGAAGCTTTGTAGGTGGAATTCTTTCCCATTCTTGCTTGAAGTACGACTTCAGTTGTTCAACAGTCTGGGGTCTCCGTTGTCGTATTTGTGCTTCATAATGCGCTACACATTTTCAAAGGGCAACAGGTCTGGACTGCAGGCAGGCCAGTCTAGTACCCGCACTCTTTTACTCTTTAAGTTGTCCATGCCATGGGCACTAACACCCCCCCCATACTATCACAGATGCTGGCTTTTGAACTTATCTCTGGTAACAATCTGGATGGTCTTTGTCCTCTTTTGTCCAGAGGACATGGAGTCCATGATTTCCAAAAACAATTTGAAATGTGGAGTCATCAGACCACAGCACACATTTCCACTTTGTGTCTGTGCATTTCAAATGAGCTCAGGCCCAGAGATGGCAGCAGCGTTACTGGATGCTGTTGATGTATGGCTTTCACTTTGCATGGTAGAGTTTTAACTTGCACTTGTAGATGTAGCGACAAACTGTGTTAACTGATAATGGTTTTCTGAAGTGTTCCTGAGCCCACACGGTAAGATCCTTTACACAATGATGTCGGTTTTTAATGCAGTGCCGTCTGAGGGATCAAATGTCATGGGCATTCAATGTTGGTTCTCGGCCTTGCCGCTTACGTGTAGAAAATTCTCCAGATTCTCTGAATTTTCTGATTAAATTACAGACTGTAGATGATGGAAACTTGAAATTAGATGCTGTGGACTGATGAAACTAAAATTTAGTTATTTGGATATAACAAGTTGTGGTATGCATGGGTGAAAAGAACACACCTTTCCAGGAGGTGGTTCCATCATGCTGTGGCGCTGTGTAGCCAGTGTAGGTTCTGGGTATGTTCTTAAAGTTGAGGGTCATATGGATTACAGTCAATATCAGCAGATTCTTGAGAACAATGTTCATGAATTAGTGACAAAGCTGAAGTTGCGCCGGGGCTGGATCTTTCAACAAGACAATGACCCTAAACACTGCTCAAAATATACTAAGGCATTCATGCAAAGGAAGAAGTACAAAGTTCTGGAATGGCCATCTCAGGCCGCAGACCTGAATATTATTGAAAATCTGTGGTGTGATTTTAAGCGAGCTGTCCATGCTCGGAAACCAACAAACCTGAGATGTTTTGTGAGGAAGAGTGGTCCAAAATACCTTCAACCAGAATCCAGAATCTCATTGGAAGCTATAGGAAGCATTTAGAGGCTGTTATTTCTGCAAAAGGTGGATCTACTAAATATGGATGTATTTTTTCTGTTGGGGTGCCCAAATTTATGCACCTGCCTAATTTTGTTTAAGGAATTATTGCACACCTTAGATAAATCCTATAAACTTAATTTCACTTCTCAAATATCACTGTGTTTGTCTGCTATATGATATATTTAACTGAAATTGCTGATCCAAACAACCACTGATTTATAATGGAAAAACATGGAAATCATCAGGGGTGTGTGTGTGTGTGTGTGTGTGTATATGACGCTTGTCTTGACTCTTGTAGAGAGTCAAGACAGAAGTCAGACTACCAGAGCAAGAATTTTAGCTGAGGAAGCTTCTGCGATCAGAAGCGAAACGTCCTTGCATCAAGCAACCCAATCCAGTCGAAGATTCAAGCTTCTCTACCAAGTCATTATTATTATTTTTATTACACTTACGTGTACTGTCCCAATAAAGCCACTTTGCACTCCCGATTCATGGGCATAGAATTGGGGCAGTGCAGCACAAAATTGGGCTGATGCTGGTTGGCTGGTTTCATGAGCTCTGTGTCTGCTGACATGACATTACTGCCATATGGAAGAACTTGAGCACTGTCCAGTGTTTGGTTTTCTGTTCGGTGTGAGATGTGTTAGTACGCATTTTATCATTAAGTCATTACCATTCGCATTCAAAACCAACACAGAACAGTGCCAGATTGCGACATCCATTTCATTCTATCTCCTTATGTATCGCCTTGACTCTGACTTTTTAAGCAACCATTAGAGCCAGAGCTTCCATTTTTTTCTTTATGTAAATTATTGTCCATCTTTCACTGAAAAACAGCTGTGCCTCAATGTCTTCACCTACTATCTGCCGCAGCAAATGACAGTAATTCTGCTTCAATAATCAGAATGCTGGTTTTTCTGCCATCACCATGTGAATGCAGTGTAAGTCAGTATGTTATGCATTTCCATAGATACAACTGTGACAATTTGTGTTTTCTATACAGCCCAGGCACAGGCACAGGCACAGGCATACAGACACACACACACACAAAAAGAAGACTGGGTGTAGATGTGAAAAAAATGGGAGACTAAACCCAAAGCTCTGGGTTTTAAGGCTCTGCAGGAAGTGAAGCGCTTTAAAACTTCCACAGTGTCTTTTAAAGTCTTGCAGAAGCAGCAGAAATATTGTCACAGCCCATCTCAGTTTTCATCAGTAACTCCTCAAGCTGAAGTGGGGATTGGATTTAGGCTATCTATAGCACCCTGCAATCTCTGTGCAGTCAGCACACACTACCATTCACACTCATGCACACACTGTCACACACGCACATATACACATCCGTTTCATTACAAATGCATCATATGAAAAATACAACATAATTGCTAAAACCTTGCTGCTGGTCCAGCTCGACCATATATCACTCAAAGGAGTGGGCTGACTGTGTGTGTGTGTGTTTCTCTGAAATTATTCCAAGAAAGTCAGGCATGAGACACATTGGCCCAACTTTTTTATTCTTTTAAGGTCTCGGAACTTTCAGTTTTTGCCCAGGGGAGAGTGATGCTGCTGAATAATGGATGCAAACAAAGGAGACACTACTTTAATCTGCTTTAACACTGCTTTAATCACAAGTTTTCTTCCTTTTTCTGCAAGGGATATACCCTTATGTAAGAGGTTTTCCAAAAATATGAGCAATGCTGACATCATTAGCAAATATATTCTTACCAGTATAAGACAGCTCTTATTATAAGACAACGCCCCTTTTTTGAAATTTTTGAAAAACACTGGAAATCATGGACTCCATGTCCTCTGCATTTATTTGGAAATGACGCTCATAAAAGCTCATTTTATGGGCTTTCCTTTCTTTTTTCAACCACGTGCTGACACACTGCCTTAGATTTTTTTTTCTGTTAGCATTTTTAAGACTTTATTTTTGTGTTTGACATCTTCAAACATTATTCTGTCACATCTTATTTCTTGGGTTCTTGAAAGTTGTTTGATGACTGTGCTGAATTTATCACCTTGATCTTACTGTTAGAATCATAACATCTCTCCAGTTTTTGGTTAACATAACCAACTTTTGAGATGCTCTGTTTTCAGGACAGTCACTGTGTCTCTCTATTATGCAGCAGTATATGGTAGGAAGAGGGGTGGGTTGCTTCACTCTTGAAAGGCACACTTGTTTCATGGATATTTGGTACCACCTAGTATTGAGAATGTACAGGACATGCAAAATGCTAGACACTGAAGATCAGGGGTGTAAAATGAAAAGTGTGAAATCCGAGGAAAATTTGTAGGGGGTCTGGGGGGCGCAACCCCACTGGAGCCAGGGTCTAGGGCCTGTGGGGCCCCAGAAACAAAATTAATTTTTTATCTAATGATACATTTTCAGCATCTCCTGGAAGAAAAAACTCAAAAGAAGTGCATATTTAAATGGTCCTAGATTGAACCTTTCATTTGAACTGTCAATGATAATGCTGAAATGACAGAATATGACATGGAAGTAGGACCTGGAACGATTTTCCTTTCAACTGTCAACCAAATTATGCATTAACTCAGAACAGTGAAATTACATGAAATTCATTAAGACTGAAAAAAAACTGTTAGCATTTCAAAAATCACATCTAAATCTTGTAGAATATTTTGAACATCATGGTAAAATATCAATAACATACCTTATACTAAAAAAGTAACATTACATTCTTGTGTAAATTCCTGTAAATCCATTCTTAGCCACAATGTCTTTTGTTCAAATGAAAGAAAGTCTAGATTAACTAAAAAAGACACAATCTTGTCTGAAATCCTGTTTGAACAGTGCAATGTTTATTTTTATGAGACAAAAAAAATAAAAAATCTTACCATATTTCTTTATTCCACAAGATGCAGCTCGCTTTTCCTGTTTCTTTTATCTCACAGATGTGTTCATGTTCATAAAGACAAACTTTAAATTCAAGCCAGCGCCAATTCCACGGATTCTTGTACTTATTACACTTTTTCAAACCATCTTTCTCTCCATCTTCTCCCTGTCTGACATCGCTCCGTGACACAGACATGCCACAAAATTCTTCTTTTAAAAACTTATTGGCTCTAAAAGTGTGTGATGTCCACATGCTACATTTAGCTTAAAGAACAGCATCTTGCAGAGGCCACACAGTGTCGCCGTAGCAACCAACAAGTCCCGCTTACGGTCGTAACAGCCACGCTTTAAGTGAGACATTTTTCTCTGTGAAACTTCGCGGATCTGAGGACACAGATTTGTATCTGTTATACAGATCAGTGTCCACACGTTTATAAAACTTGCATGATGTCGTAAAAAAGAACGCTTTGCGATAAGCATTTTAAAAACTCAGTGACGATCACAATTGGAGAGTACAACACAACACCCCCCCCCCAGGCAACAGGCAACAGTGTTAAATTATTAAAGGCTGAAGTACTGATAAGACTGAGTGCCGCATCAACAAATACAAGCCTTTAGTTGAGCATTGGAGAGAGAGAGAGAGAGAGAGAGAGAGAGAGAAAGAGAGAGAGAGAATGGCTGATTATTCAGTTTTCTTTTCTTTCTGTTTCAAAGGATGAAACGACTACTGAAAGTCATTTTCGCTCTCTTGCTCATGGGCACACACACAAGGAACTGACAATGGCAGAGAGAATTAAAAGCTCCAAAGTGTGGTTGCACTTGACTGCTAAATAAGACATCGAAAATAAATCATTGTTAATTCTATTCTTAATTTGATTCTTCTTCCTCCAATAAGTAGTACTGCTTCATTAAGCAGTACAGCTAAGCGCAGTAGTACTGCTAAAATTTTAACAATAGCCATCCCTAGCAACAACTAACAATTTGAAGTCATACTGTTTCCTAGCTTGAGCTGCTGGAGACTGTATTTATTGTTTTTATTGACGGCAACTCCATCATAATATATTACCCAGTGGGGTTAATTTAGATCAATAAAACACATTTGAAAAACTTAATTACACCATTTAAGTTGGAAAAAAAAACATTTTAGAGGTCAGTGGGTATGTTATTTAATGATCATTTATTCTGAACAAGTGTTTCAGTGCAAAAATAATTAGCACAAACAGAACACATTTGAGATAATTCCATGACATTTCTTTACACAAAATAGTACTATAACAAAAGTAATTAGCAGGTATTTGACTAATGTGTACAGAAGCTACAGGAGAAAAAAACAAACAAACAAAAAAACAAAAAAATGAATCTCTTTATTCATCGACTTTTTGCTAATGTGCTGAAATCATTATTGATTTCCAGACTAATGGTATTTGCTGGTATTTTTTATAGGTGTAATTCTGGCTTGGCACAGATGAGATTAATAAAGTTTGATTTTTTTTTTTTTTTTTATGTTACAGGCTCTATATTTGATTAATCTAAATTAAGATGTTATTCTGACAGAGCCAAAAGGTCTGCTACAGAAATACGTATATCACTTTCGTGTGATAACTTTATACTGCTCCTTGTCTACAGCAATTTGTAAACTGTGCAGATATTTCATTATTTTATTTGAGCTCTGTTGTATTTTTTTTATCTTGCTAGTTTAATATTATTGCACTTTTTTAAATCTGTACAATATGTACCAATGTAACAGTTTATAGTGAATATAGTGAATCAATTCAAAATTCATTAATTATAAAAGCCTGAAGGGTAGGGCCTTTACTCTATGAATTCAGAGTTTGGACAGCATTTGGACAAAAATGGCAAAACAGCACGAAACAATTTGAAATTAGCGCACGAAACATCGCGCCGACGGGCAGGTGTACACAAACCCAATGCGAGAGTTCCTGTATGCACCGGTGTCCGTCAAGCAAGAACAGTGCCAAGTGCAGTACACGGCGTTGCTTATGTGGAAAAAAAAAACAAAAAAAAAAACAGCTGGTACGTGTGGCACCACATCGCACTGCTTATGTGGAATAATAAAAAAAAAAGAAAAAACACACCACCCGGGATGTGAACCTTTGATCTCTAGTCAAAGACTTTACCACTGAGCTACAGACCTGTTCTTTAAAAGCTGTGGGAAGCTGCCTCATATCAGGAAGGACATGGAAGTCTTACCAAAAAAATTTAATCCCACACCATATAAAAATACCGCATTTATGAAGCGAGCAATACAAATATGATCCATCTGTTCCTCTGGTGATGACCCATGGTCATAGACATATACAGTCATGAAATGACATGAATGAGAAGCAGTGTGCTCTGATCATGTCCACATCTACTGGTCAGGTGCGTCCAGTCGGCCGCGCGTCTGTTCTCCCCGACACGCGTCTTGTGGATGGCGCGCCACAGCACAGACACCACGTCATTTAGAACAGAGCTCACGTGGGTGACGTGACAGTCAGATCGCCCGCTGCGTGTTCTGAAGTGACAGTCCGTTTCAACCTGGGGGGGCTGTCAGTGTCTGCGCCGTGCACACGCTCAGTTGCTGCAGCTTGTCGCCACCACACTGATATATGTTTTTAATTTATATCCACGTAAATACAGCAATCAGACACACGCCTCACAGTGGACAGCTGTTAGTCCATAACAGTCCAAACACAGTTGGTGTTGTGTAGCTGGAATGTCCAGAATGACAGATCACCACAGCTGCTTCTGTAGGAAGCCACGCCTCCCGTGAGTGGCACGCGAACACCAGTGTGTCAGTGTGTGTTTTCAAAGTCACACTCGTGGGGACAAATTTCACAGCAGTACGGCAGGGATTGTCTGCAGTCTCTTGTCATGCCAAGAGTGCAACTGGCCACACATTTTGTAAGGGCCATGCGAGCAGTGTTAGGTGTTTGTGCGTGTCACCTGGAATTTAGCTAGCACCTGCCGTGAGAGGGTGTGATGGGTTCGCACAGTGCACACTTTATCTTTCAGGCACTTGTGTGCGCAAATAGATGTAGCAACAGGTGTACGCGTCATGCGCACTAAGTGTGCACTTTGTCCAAAGGGGTGACCCACTGTTTAGGCCATTCTAACAGTTATAAGGCTTTTACAAAGTTTTACAAATCTGAAGAAAGAGAAAACAGGAAATCTAGGCGCAGTTGTTGAGATGACCACACAAGCATTTAAGCTGCAGTCTTAAATATGAACTGTCCTGACAGGAGTGAGCTGTAAATGGACAAAATCTCTTCATTTTGAAACATTTGGAGAGTAAGATCATATGGCCAACAACCCACTGCATTGAGCTGTCTGTGATTTTTCAGTGTGATCAATGCCTGAAACAATATGGCGCCTGTCAATTAATTTTGTCTTAGGGCCCATTCACACATAACACGACGTTGGGCAAAAGAAGCAGAAACCAGAAGAAAATCCCCAAACAAAAAATGAAATAGGGAACCGTGAAAAATTCCACCTGCTGCCGGGAGGGACATGCGGTTGGACAGGCGAGCACGATACAGATGCAACGGTTTTGTGCACGCTTGTGTATGTGCACGAACACAGTGTGAGTAGCTGCAGCATGTGACACCACATTGTGCTTCTGCTGTGGGAAAAAAAAACACACCCCATTCATAAACACCCCAAGTTCTAATATTTAATCCCTCTTATCAAGTGGACAATACAAGTATGATCCTTCTGTTCCTCTGTATATGACCCATGGTCATAGAAGTACAGTCATGAAATGACAAATGAAACAGTGTGCTCAGTGTGTCCACATCTGCTTGCCCAACTTGTCCGGCCAGCCCAGCGCACGTGTCCAGTGAGCAGCACGTGGAAAGACACCGTGTCATGTGGACCATAGCTCACGTGGGTGACGTGACATTCAGATCACCAGCTGAGTGTTTACATGATCAGACGGTCCATTTCACATGGAACAACCTGCCGATGTGTACTCTGTGTGGCCGCTATAGCCTGTGACAAAGGCAATATATGTTTTTTTATGTATTTCTACATGAGGACAGTAAAGCCCCATTTACACATAGACGGTTTTGTCGGCGGGTAGTACGTAGACCGAAGTTCGCGGTAGTTCTGGATGTTTTCGCAGTGGAAAGGGGCGGAGCATTTCGCCGGTGTTTTGACCGCCGTACTATTCGCAAATACGCGGATAAAACGTCGCTAAATCCACCGAATAAAGCGGCGTTTTGACGCCATAGCATCCGACACACGTCAGGCAACGGGGTTAATACCAGTTCTATCCTTTACAATCGTAGGTTAAGACGCGTGTGAGAACGGCGGTGTTCTGCTGCCACCAATAATGCCCTGTGTACCGCTGGATTTATCGAGGCAAATCCTGCATTACTCCAGGAACTTTTGCATATAGGCACTGCCCCCAGAGTATAATAGGCTGAAGCAGCAGGAATACATGCCTCTGTCACTGCAGGGGGAGGATCATCAGCCTTTTCTTCTCCTTCCTTTTCCCCTCCTCAACGTGTTGCTCCGTCTCCACCACAGGGCTACCCGCTGCTTCTGAACCAGACCTCTCGGTAAGTCCTTGCCGCTGCCAATTTTATTTTAGGAGGCATACTGGAGCTTCTCTACAAAAATATCTGGAGCGGGCTGCGAGTGAGAGGCCTGCATGCAGCGCGCTAGCGTTTTTATATTGACCACTGCCTATCTGCTGTTTGGAATGCCGTTAACCGGGTGGTGGCATTTAGAAAGGCGTACTGTCCGCCTGCGCCGCCGTTTTGTCTGCCTCTGTCGCCGGTTAAAACGCCCTTGAGGATGCCGATGTGGGCTCTATCACTGTTTTACACGCCGTTGATTAGGGATACACCGCCAGCCGCCAATTACGGCAGTGTAAACTGCGGCACTACAGGAAGGATGAAACGGCGATTAAAAAGTATCAAACACCGTTGTTCGCTTTGTTTCCGTCGTCAGGCGAATTCTCCGGGAGCGCTCCTGGAATTATTCGACATGTTGAATAATTTTTTCAACGATTCCCAGTAAAGCCGGAACTATGCCACGCCCCCTAGTGCCAGCGTTAACAACGGCGTGTGATCCTTAAGACGGCCAAAAAGTCTTCTGGGACGCTTCCGGGAGCTCTTACCGTCTATGTGTAAACGGGGCTTAAGCACACGCACGCGCCTCATGGAGTAGAGTTGTAATGTCATGTCCTTTAAAACACGGTATGTGTTCTCCAGCTGTGACGTGGGTCCAGAGATCTCAACAGCTGCTGCTGTTTGGGGACACACCCACCTGTTCAATCAGCCCATAGCCTGCATCCACCATTCAACCTCCTAAGTTTGCATTAAGCAGAAGTAATAAAAGCATTCTTCAAAGAGGAACCCATTCCAACCAAGACATGGGGAATATCAAGTTGTCAAAAGGAGGCTTTCCTGACCATAGCACAGGATGGCCAACTGTCATCAACCCCCACCACTAACAGGATTTAAGATTCTCTAAAGTGCATTCCTCACAGAGCTGTGAATCCCCTTATCAGCACCGAAACCAGATGTTGCCAACTCCTTTCTCATCTAAAAAACACAGACCCCAGAAAGACCTACTTTTCCAAAGTCTAAAAACTAAGTCTTTACAACAAGATTCAAGTAAAATCATACCACAGACGAACTTCCATCAACTTGGGAATCACACTGCAGTTTGTCTGGTTCAAATCGATGCAGGATGGACAAATATAATATTTTTCAATGAAATCCAAAACCCAGTCCCTTCCAGTCCATGAACCAAGAGTGACCCCTGTTGGACAAATTGGGGAAGGACAGGTAACTAACGTGTACAGTATTATAAAGTTTAACCACCTTTAAAAAGTTGTACTTTGCTGTTGTAACCAGAAGAAAAAAAAGAAGAAAAGGAAACAAACGTGACTGTTTAACCTCACACATGAAATTGATATATCTGATATTTTGTGCTCTGATCATAGATTGTAGAAAGTTTGTCCAATGTGCTTTTTATATATAATCGTGTGTGTGATAGTTCTAAGGAAATGGTGTTTGCTAGAGTTTTGCAATACAGGACTTGCTTGGTTTGTAAGCGGGAATTTTAAGAATAACAGACGCTGATTTATTATAAAACTAGACAAAGGAACGAAGAAGAAAACTACAGTACCCAGAATTCTTGGGGGTGGAGCTTTTAACCCTTTAAAAGCAGGTGCCCCCGGGAATCATTTCTTTTTCTTTTACGCACCCTTACTCTTACGCTCTCTCTTCTTACGTCTCGAGACGCTGCCTAGCCATCCAAATTTTTTATGACCCTTTGTCTGCAACCACATGCTGTGTAAAGTTATTTCTTGTTTTTACGTGCCAACAAGAAATTACTTTTTCTTTTTTTCTACAGATAACCTTTGCTCAACCTTTGTAAAGTTAAACACGCAGGCGCATTTACCTTCTTTTTGCGATTTTTCAAATTAATACCTTTTTCCTTCTTGAACTCCAAATTCATCTTGCAAAGTTAACTATTTTTGTATCGAGTTTTGCGATTTGATCAGGCTTCCAAAGACGACGATGAAAGACAAATTTTTGTTTTGGCAAATAGAATAAATAAAGACACTCAAGCCTTTATTCTGATTATCCCAGGTTAAAAGCGCTGCAGAGATAAAAAAACATCCAGGTCAGCTGAGACGTCAACAGCGATTTGAACCGCCACCGCAAGTCACAGCCTAATAATGAAAAGCGTCCCCGGTAACCAACGAAACCGGATGGGGTGACCGGCAGAGTCTCTTTGTCAAGGTCCCTGAAGCAGCTGTGTGACGGATGGATCATTGACTGAAAAGGAGAGGATTCTCAGCCCCTGACGTATGGAGACCTATCTGCACAGCGTCCAAGTAAGACCGAGCTATGGTCTCAGATAAAACAGAATGGCTTTTATTTAATTCTATTCACCATCACTAACCATCTCACGTCAATAAATACCAAAGTAAATTCCCTGATGATTAGGATGAAATTCATTCTTAAATTCCCGAAACTAAACCAAATTATCTGAATGTCATATAATAACTGCTCAGTGAAATTCATCATCAAATTGCCTTACTGTGATATGTACTGTTATTTAACTCCTGACTGAGTTAAATAAATGTTTTAAATGTGTGAAGTTGTCTGTGATTTTGTATGGTTTTACAGAGGGGGTCAGACTTGACATGTAGAACTTACTACTGAAGATTAGAGACCGATTTTAATATTTCCTATTGACTGACCCTAAAATCATAGATATTACAACCTTGTTATAATATCATTCAGTCATAGGTGGTGCCCCAGTATTTGAGGTAAAATGATCCACAAGTGATCATTTCAAATATAATAATAATAATAATAATAATAATAATAATAATAATAATAATAATAATAATAATAATATCCTCTGTTTTGTGGGACTAAGTGCACAGCTCCAAAGAGCCACACAGATTTTGGTCAGAATTAATAACTTCAGAGCGAATCGCCATTTTAAATCAAATGACACCTCTTTCCAAATGTTATAATACAAACAATAATTTACAAATAACCAATAAATGGGATTTTTTTTTCCCAAAATGAGACATCCTACATTTTTTATGAATTACATCCTGACGTGCAGCAGCCGACTGAAGAGCTGAACTCAGAGGCTATGGAGTTACATTTGTGCCATTAATATCTGAAAGGAAATGCTTTTGACAAAAACTACATATTTTATTTCTATTCATGTCCAGAGATCATGGATCCACCATGTACATCAAGGATCCAATGACCATGTATAGATTTCATTGATTTTTACAACATATGACCATCGGGTATGCCAAAGACCTGGCGTCCGTCCAACTGTGTGTCTTTGTTCAGCATATGACCAGTTTTATTACTACCACAGTGTTCAAATTCATTGGGGAAATTCTTGGGACACAGACCTTGGACAAGTACAAAGATGGCTAAACTTGATCGAGTTTAAGAGGTATTTTAAGAGGTTAAAATGTCACAATCTGTTTCAAACTGTTCAGTTTAGTTTTTGAGTGGCGGGGGTGACAGCCAATTGGAGTAGAGCTGCACTGTGATGTCACTGTCTGGTTGGTAGCTGCAAACTCATTTTTATTTGTGTGTAAATATATCCTCTTTGTCATATATTATATAAAAGCAAGTGAGAAATAAAACTGAAAATGCTGTTTTTAGAACCTAATAATACCTCTGAAGTGATATAAAAGACATTTAGCAGACTTTAGCATGCATGCTAAAATCTGCAAACTCAAAGCTAACTTCCAGTCTTTTCAAAAGCTCATGTTCACATATTATGTAAAGGCTAGTGAGAAATAAACACTTCTGTAACTGAAAATGCTGTTTTTGGAACCTAATAATTACTTAAACAACTGCAAATTATAAAGAGCACAATGGTCATACGGCCAAGGGTATTTTAGCATTGTTATATTTATTTATGTCCAAAGATCAAGGACCCAGTGACCAATTTCATATTCATTTACTTTCAGACTCAATAAAATGTTGCTGACATAAAACCTGTAAAACCTCTTTTAGTACACAGAAAATTCACAAGAGGTATTGATAAGGGAAACGATAAGGAATCGGATCTATAAGCAGAATCAATAATGGCATTGATATTGATAAAAATCTTATCAATACCCATCCCTAATCATATCGTACCAAATCACATCGTATTGCATTGTGAGGAATTGAATCTCCATCAAATACATATCAAATCGCATTGAATCGGGAACAGCGGTGAATCGTATTGCATCGTATCGTCATGTATCGTTATATGCATTGTATCGCTGGTAGTGCATCAAGGTGTGTATCGAATTGTTGTCAGTGATGAGATTCACATGCCTATGCTACACATTCCATTTATTATAATACACAGAAGTAAATCAGACAATCAAATGACACATATTGTGGCACACCTGTATTCTTTAAATATAAACCGTGAATGATCTGTTGAACATATATAAGAAAAGAACTTTGACTCAGCATAAATTGAGGCCTTGCACTCTCACATCTGTTTGTAAGGCATAAATCTAGCTTCTGCTGTGATAACTGTCAAGTTTGACCTCAGACGTTCAATTACTACAAGAACAATGAAAAAATAAAACCCCCTGTCACTAATGTACTTCTATATATACCTGTCTTGTGCCACTGTACTTACCGTTGCAATAGGGGGTCACAGGACCATGTAAATCCTCTATAGCTTCATTCAAGCCTCATTCTTATTACCTCCAGTTTTGCTGCTTTGCTGCAGCAGCTGATTGCCAGTCGTGTGTCCATCATGTTTGTCGACACCATGCTGATGGGACTCACTTTTCTTTACTCTGTCCTTACACACTCTTCCTAATTACGAGGTCTGTCAATAAAGTAACGGTCCTTTTTATTTTTTTCAAAAACTATATGGATTTCATTCATATGTTTTTACGTCAGACATGCTTGAACCCTCGTGCGCATGCGTGAGTTTTTCCACGCCTGTCGGTGACATCATTCGCCTGTGAGCACGCCTTGCGAAGGAGTGGTCCCACCCCCTCGTCGGATTTTCATTGTCTGGAAATGGCGGAATGAAAAGGACTTTTTTTCCATCAGAATTTTTTCAGAACCTGTTAGAGACTGGCACCTGGAAACCATTCGAAAAATTTATCTGGCTTTCGGTGAAAATTTTACGGGCTTCACAGAGAATAAGGTTTGTTACTACAGCTTTAAAGACCCCTTTAAGGATGCTCGGCGCGCCGCGCTCTGAGCTGCGACGACGCAGCACAAGCCACCGGACCATTTCTAAATGGATGGCTGTGTGGATACGAGACCATCGTGTGCTCTTTCTCTGGTTATCACAAGAGCTGGACATCAGCCATTTTCCGGCAGATTTCACTTTTAACAAGAGATTTTGTCATGGAAAGCCGCGCGGAGGCTTCACGTGTAAAGACCGATTCGCTTTGGAAGCGAGACAAAGGAACACCTCTGTTTCGACGTGTCAGAGGACAAGTTTGGACATGTCTATCTCGGCTTTCAATGCTTACCAGTCCAGTAAGTATCAGTGAAATTGTGGAGAGCTGGACATGTCCAAACCTGTCCTCTGACACGCCGAAACGGAGGTGTTCCTTAGTCAATGCAAGTGGTTTTACTCCAATAAGAGTTGATTTTACACCATGTTCAGTTGTTTTAGCCCTGTGGTAGAGTATATTTAGCTCTATTTAGACTGGGACCAAATGTTATCCCAGCAGAGTATATACAAAATTTCCTGTGCAGGAGAAAATGATTGGGCATGAGACCATCAAAAACCGTGCCTCTGTTAAGCAGTTTTTTCTGATTTTATAAGATGCAATATTCTAATGCACCTCAAATAAGTGGGTTCATGATGCCTGTTGTCTCTGCTACACACTGAAAATGAATTAAAAACAACCATTATGTTGTATGGCTGGGGGTGCCTGGCTGTCTTCTGTTTCTGTCTTTTGTTTTTCCTTCCAGGTGGCACGCGTTTAGGACTGAGTGGCTGTGTGGCTGAGTTATCAGGACCTCACCCTGATCACCTGAGGCTGATCATGTGCAGCTCGTCAGGACTCACAGCTGTGGTGCATCTATATGGATTGGAGCATGGTGGCATTTAAGTCTGGAGTACACAGTGTGTATTTGCCAGAGACTCGACCTTGTGATCAGACGGGTGAGATCGTCGTCTTGAGAGCCATCTCATCATCATGGATGCAGAGACCGTCCAGGTTTGATGCTATGGTCTGTGAAAGAGGAGGGGGTGAGGTCTCACGCTCATCAGCACACTTCCTGAGGTACGTTAGGTTTTGTGACTAACATCAGTACAGTCAGTAAATGTGGTGTCCCTCACACCTTATTATATTGAGCTGTTATGTTAGTCGTTTAATCAGCTTCCACTGCAGTTGAGAATGTGAACTGGGTGTTCCATGCCTGCAGGGTGGGAAGCTGATTAGTGATTAAGCCAGGAAGTGTTTGCTGTTTATGTACAACTTTGAGTGGTCTCTCTGTGTGTGGAGTGTGGACTCACATGATGGTTTCTTCTTTCACAGACTCGGTTTGTCGCGGCCACCTGGGGGGTGTCGGCGGGGTCCGTGGGTCCGAACTATTTCTGGCTCCGGACCGTTTGTGCTGCCTGGAGCGCACCGTATTACCACCTCACCAGACCGCGCACTCTTTTGTTTGTATTTATCACATCACTGTTATGTTATTAAATTCAGTTATACTTTGTACCGTGCTCTGCTTATTTCATACTGGGTCCTTCAAACGCTGGTCGGTTCTCCGTCCTGCGTCCGACACATAACACATTAATCTATATAAAAGTAAACACTGATGGAAAAATACAAAACTTCACCTTACTACTTCGTGCTCTACTTTACTGGCTGTTAACTCAGCAGAAAACCTCTTACTTTAGCCTGATTTTGAAACAGTTCTGGCTCTGAAATGGAATGACAGTTTACAACAGCCATCTGTCCATTTTCTGAACTCATTTATTCCAGGTGTGGGTCACGAGGATGGGGGAGGCTGGGACCTATCCCATTGATCATTGGGTCAAGAGGCGGGGTACACCCGGATCTTTGGTCAATTTAGAGTCACCAATTCACCTAACATGCATGTGGCAGGAAGCTGGAGCACAAGGATGAAATCGAACACAAACAAGGGGGAGCATGCAAACTCCAGACAGAAAGGACCAGATTGAAAGTACACCTGGGACCTTTGGTGTGCAGCAACAGTGCTAACAACAGTGCTAACCACTCGGTCACCATGCTGCACCAGATTACAACATGATAATAATCAAGACTTTATTGTCATTGCACATATATGAGGTCTGTGAGAAAAGTATCCGACCTTTTTGTTTTATGCAAAATATATATGGATTTGATTCATATGTTTTTACGTCAGCCAAGCTTGAACCTTCGTGCGCATGCTTGAGTTTTTTCACGCCTGTCGGTTGCGTCATTCGCCTGTGGGCAGGCTTTGAGTGAGCACTGGTCCACCCCTCTCATCGTTTTTTCATTGCAAGGAAATGGCGGAATGATTTGGGCTTTGTTCCATCAGAATTTTTTCAGAAATTGTTAGAGACAGGCAGCTGGAAACCATTCGGAAAATTCACATGGCTTTCGGTGACAATTTCATAGGCTTCACAGAGATTAAGGAGTGTTACTACCGCTTTAAGGATGGCTCACAATGGCGCACGGCGCGCTGCGTTCCGAGCCGCGATCGACAGGCAGAAACCACCAGATCATTTCTAAACGGATGGCTGTGTCGATCCGGGACCATCGTGTGCAATTTCTCTGGTTATCACAAGAGCTGGACATCAGCCATTTTCCGGCAGATTTCACTTTTAACAAGAGATTTTGTCATGGAAAGCCATGCGGAGGCTTCGCGCATCACGACAGAGCCGCTGATGGAGCGAGACAAAGAACACCTCCGTTTTGGAGTGTCAGAGGACAAGTTGGGACATGCCCAGCTCTCCACAATTTCTCTTATACTCACTCGACTGGTAAGCCACTGAAAGCCGAGATAGGCATGTCCCAACTTGTCCTCTGACACTCCAAAATGGAGGTGTTCTTTGTCTCGCTCCATCAGCGGCTCCGTCGTGACGCGCAAAACCTCCGCGTGGCTTTCCATGACAAAATCTCTTGTTAAAAGTGAAATCTGCCGGAAAATGGCTGATGTCCAGCTCTTGTGATAACCAGAGAAATTGCACACCATGGTCCTGGATCAACACAGCCATCCATTTAGAAATGAAATGGTGGTTTCTGCCTGTCGATCGCGGCTCGGAGCGCGGCGCGCCATTGTGGGCCGTCCTTAAAGCGGTAGTAACACTCCTTAATCTCTGTGAAGCCCATAAAATTTTCACCGAAAGCCATGTGAATTTTCCGAATGGTTTCCAGCTGCTTGTCTCTAACAGTTTCTGAAAAAATTCTGATGGAACGAAGCCCAAATCATTCCGCCATTTCCTCGCAATGAAAAAACGACGAGAGGGGTGGACCAGTGCTCACTCAAAGCCTGCCCACAGGCGAATGACGCAACCGACAGGTGTGAAAAAACTCACGCATGCGCAGAAAAGTTCAAGCTTGGCTGACATAAAAACATATGAATCAAATCCATATATTTTTTGCATAAAATAAAAAGGTCGGATACTTTTCTCACAGACCTCGTACATACACACAACAAAATTTGTCCTCTGCATTTAACCCATCCTAATTACAGTTAGGCACAATCCAACCACTAGGGGCAGTGGGCAGCCACAGTCAGGTGCCCGAGGACCAATTCCAGAGGTAGAGACATGACCTTGGTCAGGAGAAGACCCTTAATAAACATGCTTCTGATTGTAGAAGAAAACTGGAGTGTCCGGTTTCAAGGTCCCTCCCACTATAACACTATGCTAACCAGGTCAACTAGTTATTCATCAAATGACATAATGTCTTCTTCTGACTTTCAAATTTTAGTCTAGCATTCAGTTTTCAGCTTCACAACACATGCAGTCATTCTCCTGAAACATTAAATATTACTACCAATACTAAAACTCTGGTGTCCTCAGAACAATTTTGATACCTCAAGCTATAGCATCTCCTGTTAGTGAGTACCTGGCTGCAGCTCATCAACAAAACCTCTTCCAATTAAATATCCTCCTACTTTTCATGTTGTTGACATGCAATCTCTTTTCTATTGCAAACTAGTGTATGGGAAGTATGTTTTGATGCCATGCTAAGCAGAGGTGGGACAAAGTCACAGTCATGTCTTGGTAATCCATGTTCCACGTCAAGTCCTATGTCCACTTGATTGACTTGACATTGACTTTGTCCACCTCTCCAGATCAAGTACGTTTCCTTGTTTCTTTTTCAAAGTTCAGGCTGGAAGGTGCTAAAGATGTCGCTGTTCTGGTTCCTGGAACAGAGAACAACTTAACTTTTGATGGAATGTTTCAAACAGCATTTCATAGCAAACAGGCTTGCAGTTGATTCATGTCACCATCTGGTTGATGACTGAATAGTTTGTCGGGTTTTCATTTTGCTTTGTTTTTACTGTGAAGCACTTTGTGATGCTTCTTGAAACAAACTATTTAAATTAATTTTACCTTGCCTCTCATTGAAAGTCAGTGTAATCCTTCCTTTTGCAAGACAGGATGAAGGTGTAGCAATACCCCATTTCTTAACTATGAAAGCCCTCCTGGAGAAATGAAAGCTGTAACACTACAAGCGTCACCTTGCTGCTAAATAGTTTTGGCTCAGCAATGGATATGAAAAATTTAAGTGATAGGAAAAATAAGGTCAGCATAATTTTAGTTATTTTTAAATTGTATTTTCATGTGCTTGACATCAACACTTTTCTTGTCAAAGTCAAATTTTGATTTATTTATTATTTGACGAACTCTGTGCGTTTGTTCCACTGGAAAAGACTATGCCATAATTAACACCTGGATGTGAAAAGTGATCAAAGATTTCTATGATAAGAAATCTTTTAAATGAGCTCATTAGTGTCTGGTGGATGATTAGCAAAGTGAACTAAAATCAGTTAAATGATGAAGAGAGCTTCAGAATAATTACACTGTGGTGGTTTTAATTAATAATGTATGCTTACAAGTACACATGGCCTCAAGGAGTGAGATTTATTTTTCAAGCTAAACAGTTTCTAAATCATTAAAACAACAAGATGTATTATAATAATCTGTTCTGCATGTTCCCCGCTTTCTTCAGACAGAATTTAGAGATGGTGAAGATCAAAATGTATCAGCAGCAGAGTGTGTGATACATAAAGAACCTGTTAAACAACAAATGTTTAGTAATTCTGTTTTATCCGCAGCCTTTAGAAATAATTTGGAATTGGAATGTCTTCTGTGACTTGAATAAAACATAATGAATGGCAACTACATGACTCTAATTCCAAGTTTGAGGGAGGAGGTGGCTGAGGAATACATAATTCTTACATATTTACCCTGTTTGTGTGATGGTCAAAAAACACACAAACAAACAAACACTGTCTTTCACCCGGCATAGCTCATCACAACACAACAGTTACATTTGTGTACTATCTGGCACTGTCATGCCCAGCTCCCATGTTGTGAAAATGAGTGTAACTGCATGTTTGTGTGCCCATGGGCATGAAGGACTAAAGGCACCAACAAACCAACTACAGTGGTGAAGGAAGTCCGTTTCCACAGAGAGTATGTACTCTAAACTAGGTTTGAAATGAAAAAAAAAAAAAAAATGGGTACTGATAATACATTTGTACTATGCATTATGGCTGGTGTCAAATCTGGATTTTATCATTTGTGTCTTTTATCTAAAGTTGGTAAACCTTTTTATCTATTAATGCTTTTGAACAAGTCATGCATGCTTTTGTCTCCTCAAGTTTAGACTACTGCAATGCACTTTTTATCGGCATCAGCCACAATGCACTTTCTCGCTTACAGTTGGTCCAAAATTCTGCTGCGTGCCTCTTAACTGGTAGCAGAAAGCGAGAGCACATCACTCCGGTTTTGGCACTGGCTTTCAGTTCGTTTTAGAGTTGATTTTAAGATTTTATTGTTTGTTTTAAAAGCTTTGAATGGACTGGCCCCAGCGTACATCTTGGACCTCATCCAAATTTACCAGCCTCTCCATGCTTTGAGGTCCAAGGGCCAGCTCCAGCTTGTGGTGCCTGTGACGAGACTAAAAACCGGGGGGGGGGGGCCTCAGCTGTGGAATGATCCGCCCCTTAACATCTGAACAGCCCCCACTGTAGAGTGTTTTAAGTCTCGTCTTAAGACCCATTTTTATGCTTTGGCTTTTAACACCGCGTGAGTGTGTGGTCCTCTGTGTGTGTGTGTGTTTTTTTTTTTTTTTGGTACAGCACTTTGGAAACTATGTTTGTGAAATGTGCTATATAAATAAAGTGGCATGGTATGGTATGGTATCCAACAGTCCAGGACAGTATGTTATGGTGGATGAACTGTCAAAGGTTCATTGTCCCTTTCTGCAGTACATTGCATCCAAGCCTGACAAGTTTGGAATCACGTTTTGGATTGCAGCAGATCTGGACATGAAATACATGTGTAATGCCATCCCTTACTTGGGAAAACATTTTACTCATCCGGCGGGAGACAGGCTGTCAGGGAATGTTGTTTTGAAGTTGATGGAACCATTTATGGACCAGTGAAGGACTGTAACTATGGACAATTTCTTCACCTCTCTGTCTTTGGCTAACATGCTTCTTTAACGAAAAACAACTCTGCTTGGCACCATCAACAAAAATCGTTGGGAGCTACCAGCAACTGCCAAGGGAAACCTCAGGCTGCCAGTTGTACTCAACACAGGTGTTCACATCTGGAAGTGCCTTGCTGGCAGTGTATGCAAAAAAAAAAAAATCTGTCTGTCTTCTGAGCACCATGCATCAGAAAGTGGAAATTGTGGACACCCGAAAACAAAAACTGAACACTGTTGTTGATTATAACCATTTCAAATACGGTGTTGATATCATGGACCAGAAATTATGCAAATACTCTGTGTGTGCAGGAACACAGAGATGGCCCATAGCTGTGTTTTACAACCTGTTGGACATGGCTGCCACAAATGCACATGTTTTATACACAGCATGTACAGAATCAAAAGAAAGTCTGCAGTTTTTCCATGCTGGAGCTCGCTGAGGAACTTCAAAACAGACATTTGCAGGAAAATGCACTAGGGGAAGAGCGCAAACAGCAACTTTGTGAGATTTTCTCAGAATTAAAAGACACAGTGCCAGGTGTGCATACTCTGCAATAATAACAGAAACACTGAATGTTGTGTACACTGTGGCAAATGTAGGAAAGACGCACCTTGGGAATGTGGAAACTGTGAGTTATGACAACTGTATGCTACATTTGTGTGCTTTGTATAGTAACAAGCCTTTTCTTTGGGAGAAATAAAATTTTGTTTGCTTTCTGATGTTATACCTTCTGTTTGTTGTTATTCCAAGATGAAATGTTTTTTTGTTTTGTTTTTTGGGGGGGGGGGGGGGGGTGCTAATCCCAGTTCTATGACACTAAGTACAGTACATTGTCCTTGAAATTGGTGTTTAGCATTAAGCCACTTTTCCACTACAAAGCTCCAGCACTACTCTGCTCTATTCGGTCTGGTTCCAAGCGCAAGCTTTTCCACTGCAAATGGTACCTCTTCAACGTGGGCGGGGTCAGCAGAGCAAACTGCAGTGATGTTGTTTTATACGCAACACAAACATAAACAATGGCGAACTCCGTGTGTTTACTGCTGTGTGAGTTTTTAAGAGAAAGTTGCTGGCAGCGAGAAAAACATGCTTGAGACGTACAAAAGACTTTGGGAATTCATATGAAGATGAAGACGAGAAGATACAAGCTGCTAGAGATGAAAAGGCAAAGCATGACGGTAAGCTAATCGTTAGCTTCCTAAGTAGCCCGTAAATAATTAATAACTGCAGGCTGTCGCTATTAACTATTAAAATTGTGGCTGTCAAAATAAAGCGTTAATTTAGATTAATTACAATACCTATCAGGCCTTCAGTCACACTTTGCTCCATTTTGTTTTGACGTCAGTGACTTGGTCTGTGAATAAAGACGCGTTTCTGAGCAATAAACGTGTTAATGTCAATACTTTTTTTTACCCAAGTAACTTGCTTTGATAACTTATTGTTAAATCTCAAATGTGGGAGTTTGTGCATTTACTGACATTCACGCACAAAATGTTGATTCGGTTTTAATGACCGTTAATTAACGTCGTCACTGAACTCGAACAGGCTTAAAACACATTAAAAACGTTTGTTTTTCATCCAGATTTTAATGTTCAATGGACAAATTTAAAATATGAAATCTAATAAGATAATTATTAAAGGAGTCATATTGTGCAGAAAGAATCAGCCTCCAAACTCCCACAATTCTGTTTTTATAGACATTCTTTATATCCTTTTATTGTCATTGTACACATAAATACAATGAAATTTGCCTGCATTTAACCCATCCAAATTACACTTAGACAGTTCTCCCAATTTAAGACTAATTTACAGCTTGTTTAATACCTCCTTGATATGTAACAAAAATAACCCTGATTATTTTTTACCTGATTATTAAATGTCCCAAACACACACAGATCTGAGTTTTTTTTAATATACCTGCAATTAAATGATTCATTTAGATTAACTAATCACAAACCTTGTAATCACATTATTTTTTAATAACCTGACAGCACTAATTAAAATATGTATGCTGTATGTGTGTGTTTCAGATGGTTTTCTCAGAGTCACCGCTGCAGAGGTTCATGCCACAGAATGGGACACCTTTGTCATCATCATGTTATACACCAGTTATGTTGCACTGTGAAGTTTGAATAAATTATTGTACTTTTTGCTAAAATGTCTCCACTTTTGTGTAACATCAGTTTGATTTGTAAAAGTTACCAAGGTTTACAGATTTAAAGGCTAACAGTTTGAAAAGCTGTTTAAGCATAATCCAGTAGTAAAATAAGTTTTACATTTAATGGGGTCATAAATGTAAATGTAACAGACAGTAAAACTGGTTGTTCAAAATTCCTTGATGTAATGGTGCCTTCACTGAAGTGAGTAAACCTTTTTGTTTATGTTAAATACCATTTGGTAAAATCTCAGTTTAGACATGATTATTCCAGCATCTGTGTAAAGATTCAGCCAGGTGTCATGTGCAGTGTCTTCTGGAGAGGCTAAAACCCAAATTAAAAATTCTTAGAAATGAACCAAAATGTTTTTTACTGTTGACTCAGAATGAAATGACAAATTATGATACAGTCACATGAGTCAAATTGTTTACTGCAACAAAAAAGAGCAAATACACACACATAAAAAAAGCAACACAAACTATACAAAAGTTTCATGCGTCTGTAGTCCGGGTTGGGGGTGCAGGTCACATGCGGTCATGCATCGCGTGCACAAGGTCACCCAGCATGCCAAGATATGCCTGATTAAATGCAGCTTCCACCACCGTTGCTTCCTCAAGGATCAGCCGGATGTGTCGATCACACTGAAACCAGTTCAGCTTCAGCCTCAACGTCACTCAAGATGGTCAGATTCTCCTGCTGGAACAGGTTCCCTTTATCTCTTTCCTGGACAATAATGAAGGTAGAAATGGGAAAGGAAGTTTAAAAAAAAAAAAAAACCCTTCAATCTCTGTATGATCATTCCCCAGAATTGCAGTTATCTTGGTCACTTTGCATAAAAATGATGTTCTTTCAAACTTATCCTCCAACAAATCAGATCATTTGGAGCATCATTTTGAAAGAACATGACTTTTATGCAAAGCGATCAAGATAACTGAAACTTTGGGAAGGTCCAGCAAAATCTGCTGGACCTTTGTGGGATTTATGACAATATTTATGGGTTCTGGATTTTTTTTTTTTTTTTTTTTTGGGTGAAGGGGGGGAAAGTTAAGGTGATGAGAGACAGGTTATTCTTACCTGTGATGACACGTTCCTCCTGTGTGGTGCTGGACGTTGATACAGATGTTGAAGCTGGTGTTCGAACCCTTCTCGCTTATGGAACTGGATTCTTCAACAAAAACACAAAATGGCGACATGTCAAAAAAAAATAAAAATCATCACCGTAATGGCACTAAATGAGTCAAATGTACACGTTTGTTGTCTTGCTGACTTGAGGCGTTTTTCTGTCAGAAGTTAATACTTTAAAGCGGAGCACGGCGTTAGCTAGCTCGCTAGTTAGCAGTTAGCTAGCTCACTGTGTCCGCGTACATGAGACAACGATGTTACTTTAACACAAGTTTAGACTCACAATCTTACTTTGTTAAAGTGTGCTTCCCACCAATGGGAAAAGGAACGTTAAACGGTGCTTTCAAGCAAACTACAGTCACAAAAACACTTACCATCCGTCGCTTCCAAGCCGAGTCGCGGTCATTCTGCCTCCCGTTGCTCGCCGGTGTTGTCCGTAAACAGCGTTCCTGCGGTCGTACCGTTTCCAGCCCTTTTACGGTCCGACCTACTCCGGTCATTGTGGTCCTTTAATCACTTTTAAGCTTTTTCAGCTGTTCTCTGAGTTGCTGTAATGTCTGGTGAGCCGAGTGCGGCCTCATTTCAGATCGCTTCATCCACTCTGTATTTTCTCCTCCACCACCAAACATAAACGTCCGCAGCTCATCCACAGACCACGGTGTGGTTTTGCGCGAGTAAAAAAAAAAACTCACCGTGAAACGAAAGAAAACGACGGTCACTGTAACGCCGCTGTGACTATTTAAAAATGGCGGGTTTTGATTTTCCTCTCGGACGGCGCACTCATGACTCATCCAGTGACGACGTTCTCTGACCAATCAGTGGCCGGCAGCCTGTTGACGTCACATTTTAGTATCGGCTCGGCTCGCTTGGAACCGCTCCCGAGCAGGTACTAAAAAAAACCTACCCGGTACTAAAAACTACCCTAATGGAAAAGCGAAAAAACCGAGTAGAGTCGAGCCGAGTAGTGCCGAGTAGTGCTACTTTTGAGAAGTGGAAAAGCGCCTTTAGTCTAACCCTACAACCAAATTACCATTCATGAAGGATTTTCATCAGAAATGCTTCTGCCCTTCTTAACAAACTTGCTTTAATCCAAAACACACTGCAAACACTAACCAAATATCCCAACCTCAACAAAAATAAAATAAAATGAAAAACTCACTTACCCTATGTCTGTATTACATTTGAAATAATGCAATGAAGACACGCACATCCAAAGCACATAAAAAGGCATGCAGGACCAAAAATATATCAAAGAGAAAAACCAAATGATCTGCACAGACACTGTGGCTGTGTGGATCATTTGTTTTTTTCTCTTTGTATTACATTTCAACACACAGAGCTTATAGAATTTCAGTTTATATCTTACTGTTATAAGTGGAAAGGGAAGTCTGGGGTACCCTGCTGGAACTGTTGCCCCCGCGACCCGATCCCGGATAAGCGTTTGAAGATGGTGATAATGATGATGATGTTATAAGTGCTGATTGGTGTGTAATGTTATGATGAACTTATCCTTCAATTCATTAAGAAATTTTCAACTGACTTCTTTACACAAAGCTGTGGATGCACCAAATCCAGGTCTGATATGACAGCTGTTATTTCACTTGGCAAGACTTTGAGCTTTTTGTAGTACTTTAGCATGAGATTTGTGTTGTCCATATTGCTCTTGCATCCTCTTGTGCAATTTCTGCATGACAAAGCAGACACCCCAGGTCAGAAAACCCCTCACTCTTGATGTGATCATGTGAACAGCAATGCACTCTTGAGTGCTAAAGCAGATGACAGATTACAATGTCATGTAAATTTCATTATCTGTCAAAAAGATACCCGTGATCAATTGACAAAATTCAACCCCTTTCTGCCCTGTGCCGTATTTTGCACTCTGATTCTGCACTGTATAGCAATGTTACATCTGGCTTGCCCCAACTGCACTTGCAACAGGCATATTGCAAGTCCCCCTTAAGACCATAGCCTCATTGTAGGCCCAATCATGCATTTTATGCAATATATTACAGTTGTTCTGTGCATAGTCATCTTCAGACTGAATTTAATAAACACATTCTACTTGTATAATAAAATGTCAAATTTGCCCTCTAGAAGAATGGCATTTGTTACAGTTTTTACCCAGTGTGCATCATGTCCATCAATCAGAAGTTGCAAGTCATACTATTACAACCAAAGTGGTGCTTCTAAAATCCCAACTGCATTTTCAATCAATGTCTCATGTAGCCATTCAGCAGACGTGAATTGTTAGCAAATGTGATTCTTATGATCACAGAGAGCCCAGCAAAGATTAAACACAACAGACAAACATCTTGTGCTGAGATGGCATTTACTTTCCAGTCTGCACTTTTACAGTTTTAGTTTGTAGGTCACATAGAAGAATTAACATCATGGACTATTAATCAAAACTTACTGACATGCTGCTGTTCGTCAACATACATCTATAATTCATCAGCCATTTCAAGCATGACAAGCTTTCATCTATCTCTCTCCCACTCTCCATTAAATTTACCTATCCCTTATCCACCCCTTTCTGGGTTGCAGTTTTATGTATTCATTCTTTCACAAACAATACTATGCAGAATAAAACAAACTACAGTTGACTATAGACTTGTAAATTTACCCTTTTGTGTGTGCGTGTGTTTTATCCCCCCCCCTCACACACAAACACACCTCAAGTGATAGTGGTGACCCCGTCTGACTGATACAATACAGTGAATAAATAAGTTGTGATGTCAACTGTCAGCTTGCATTTGAGGGTAATTATTTCCATATTGGATGAGTACTCTTAAGTGGGTGGTAGAGTGGTTGTGTTTGTCTGTCCTTGTGTCGTCCTATTCAGGGTGTGCCATGTCTCTCGTCCTATGACTTCTGGGATAGGCTCCAGCCCCTCGTGACTTTTAGCTGGGGTCAGTGGGTATAGAAAATTAATATATGAAAGAATGAGTACTGTTAAAAGCCCCATTTTTAAGAGATCAAAAGTAACTGGAGAATTGGCTGCTGAGCTATTTGATAGTCAGATGTTTCATTCACTCATTATTTCACTGACATGTCAGCAGATTAACAATAGATGTAAACTGTTACTTATCAGTGGCGGTTCAGATTGATTAACCATTTACAAAATCTTAAAGTATGACACAGTATGAAAAATCTGAGCAAAGCAGGGCATCCTCAAAAATTGAGTCACTCTGTATAAACCAGGCTAGTGGGAAGCCACCAAGACCCAAAATGACAACAGTGAAGGAGTTACACACATAAAAATGCTTGTGTGTTGCTTCACCATTAACAGCTTTATGGTAAGTGGACTCAGGCAAAAGCATAGCTCAAAAAGAAAACAACAAAATCTTTCCACATGTTGTTTGGCAAGCCTCAAGCAACAGCACACACATTAAGAGCTCTAATGGCACTCAGAACTCAGACAGTGGAATGATGTAACACCTAAGTTGAAGGTGCTTCAGTTACAATGTTGAAAATGATGTATTAGGCTCAAATTGTGCATGCTAACACCAGTGTAGCAGATCCACAAACAGAAGTTAGGGAGCACAAAGTGAACAACTGATTTCCTGGGACAATAATAAAGCAAAGTGCTAATAGATAAGGGTGTAACGATACATGTATTTGTATTGAACTGTTTCGGTACGGGATGTTCGGTTCAGTACAGGGCTGTGCATGGGCGAGTTAGCATTGTGTGTGTTTACATTCAGTGTTGCCAACTTGGTGACTTTCTCGCTAAATCTGGCAACTTTCCAAACCCTCTTGACAACTTATTTTCTCAAAAGCGACTTGCGACAAATCTAACTACTTTTTTTGGTGTTACTGGAGAATTTCTGATGTTTGGTGACTGAAAGTGAAAGTCTGTTGTCACCAAGCGGCAGCGGGTCTCCCCCTCCTCCTCTGCAGCAGCCTGTAAAGCACTGAGCGATGGGATATCTACAATCCTCGTCACTCGACTCACTCAGCCTACTGACCTCGTGCTGTGAATAAATAGTCCCCAGACTTTGAGAAGCCCGGGCCTTGAGAAGTTATTTTATTTTAATAAGTGAACCAAGTTTAATAGCAAAATAAATAAACAAACCAAGAATCAAGTTTATTTGTGTTCTAAATATTTTTTAAGGTTGTTTTACTCACTTTTTTTTGCCTCTCCCACAATGTTTTTGTTTTCAAAACTTTATTTAAAACAATATATTACACATTAAATGAACACTTAATAGAAAGAGATAGAAAATAAATTAAACTGTACAAAAGTAAAGGGATTCTTTAACATTAATTGTCTTAAAAAAAAATCCATATAGAGTGTAACATTTTTGGACGTTATTTTTTCTGGCAAAAAATATGAAGTCTGAATAAAATTGAACAGGGCTTCATGCTGGAAACGTTGTGCTGTGCTTTACTTGTGGAAAGTTTTGTTAAAAGTTGTTTACTGGGAATTTATTTATTTTTTTTATAATATTTCATTCATTTGTTGTTTATTTGAGAACATTTTATTTAACTTATTACCAGGCACCACTTTGCAATTATTTTATTTTCCTGTTTCTATAATGTTACAGTAAATTTTAGGTTTTGTATTTTGTTCTCATACTGTACCGAAAATGAACCGAACCATAACCTCAAAACCGAGGTATGTACCAAACTGTGATTTTTGTATATCGTTACATCTGTTCAGGTGCAATAAAGCTATCTTGAGTTATAAATCCGGGATGATGAGGTTGATCTGACTCTCCAACTTTGAATTCTGACTTCAGGGGGTGTTCTGGTTGAACTGTACAAATAGGATGCACTGTATTTCTTACACCACTCGGCCAGTTTAGGTACAGCTACTATTTAATAACAACTGGTGATCTGCATTATAAGATTTTCTGTCAACTCTAGTCTGTTATAAGAGACAGCTAAAACAGCTAAAAGCTGTCAAACTCCAAATATGTGTAGGTTTCTAATACAAATGAAGAAAACCATCTGTATACATGATCAAACATTAGTTATACTGTATTCAAATACGCTAATGGTGTTCTGAAAATGTGATTATTAGTTTTCTGTTGCTTGTACTTGGGTTTTAAACTCTAATCTTGTATGAGCAATGCTATGCAGTGACATGATTATTACATTAATATTATTATTCTAATACTTTACAGTTTATTTATTATTTTACTTCCTTTGTTTGCTTTAATATGTGCAGCTACATGAAGTAGGTGCTTGAGATTGCTATGAAAATCTTCTTTTTTTATTTTATTCACTCACTTCAATTTCTGCCATAATAATTAATCGGCCGTAATGAATTTATTTATTTATTTGCAGTTTCTCACAAAATAAATCAAATTTTAACAAGATGTAGCACAGATCATGTACAGACTTGCAGCTGTTACCTCAATTGAATTTGACAGTAGAGACCTGCAAACTAATTGATCAGCTCCACAGACAGGCAGAAACCAGGTCGAGCGCTACAGGCAATCTATTTTCCATTTCAGGCTCTGCAGCCCGGTGGAGCATAGGCATGGTCACACCTGTAAACAATTAAACAGCCTCCTTCATGCAGTTGCTGACAGAGTGCCACGGTCATTTGGTTAGTGGAGCCAGAGTTTTGGGTGAGGGCCTTTGGGTCCTCAGTGAGCGATAACCGCTACAAGTTCAGCACGGATGCATTTTGCCAGCCTGGGCTTGTGCACCTATGCACATCCCTCTGTTCCCAAAATAAATGTTAGCTGTAGTCCACCAGTTGTTTCCCGAAGCATGACCATAAAACAAACACTGCACTAAAATGGTCAGTAACTGTTGTTTGTCAATGTACTGACCCTATGGTGACTTCAGCCTTTAAATATGAATTTCAGAATTTGACATATTCATTAGGGTATATGTGCAAGTTTTCAGCAAATCTTCCTTTTGACGCATACTCTTCAATAATATTCTGAAACAGGATTTGAATTGTCCCTGAACAGTGTTTCAAGTTTGCGATCACTAACTGGCAGTACTGATGAAAAGTTCATCGCCAGCCAGACATTCAATCCATACTTAATCCTCTGAGGCTGATTGACGTGTGGACACATCTATTAATGGATCAGCAATGGAGCATTACAGACTTCATTCGACCACTTCCTGAAACTACAAACTGTCAGCTTTAAAATGGACCCTCCCACAAGCTGATATGTGCCTCACAGGCTAAAGAAGGTCACATGGGTCCTCCTCCTCCTTCTTTCAGCATACTGATGTTTCTCTGTGTGAGAGAGACTTTGCTGCAGAAAGTTGCTCATTTTTTACTGGAAGAAGACATGAAGAAATTCTTGCAATCTCAAAAAACATATGAAGAAGAGCATTTTCAGTTGCTGGAAAACACTTAATTTTTATTCAGCATTTCACAAAAGGAATTATGGAAAAACACACAGTGGAATAAGGCTTGCAGATGCTGGAATTAAAAAAAATTAATAAATAGCCCATTCACATGTTTATGACAGTATGCGTTGTCTGTAGGACTAAAACAAAAAGAAAAACATGTTTTCAGGCTGACAGGACCATTTTTAAAGCATTTATGATGGTTCAGTGGCAGTGAGAATCAATCTGACTCTTGAAAAGAGTGACGTGCGCTCTGAGTGTGTTGAAGCTGCAGGCAGAGAACAAGACAGACTCGTGTGACTTTCTCCGGGCTATAAGATTGACTATGAGGTGAAAACAACAAGAATTACAACGAAAGGTGACACTGTGTAGTTTCAAGATATAGTTGAATGAAGTCTCTGTGTTCCGTGACTGATCTATTAATATGAACGTGACAAAAATCTGAGTTGAACATCCGCACGCCCATTGACCCCAGAGAGTTAAAAAGGTTTTCAGTCCATTTATTGTGGCTCAAGTCACATTAGGTTATTATTGTATTTTCTGTAAAACAGATGTGAAAATGCTATCACACAATAGGCAACAGTAAAGATTTGTTCATGGGAAATAACAAACACTGATGTTTTGAGTGTAATTAATACTAGTGCAGAACATAATTGGGTCTTGCTTTTTGCTGTGTTCTGGGCTCACCTGTCTCTGGGTCACACTGATGCTCACAAGGGTCTAAGAGGCGTCGTCCACAAAGCTCATTGACCCAGGGCCCGCTGGCATTCTGCTGGTAGTACAGCAAGATCTGGGCTGGGTTCAACCAGTCCGAGGCATCTAACTGGCTACCTTGCAAGAGAATGAACCTTGATCCTGGAAACAATGGAAGCACGAAAAGGTAGAAGGATGGAAACAGAGTTTGATGAAAAGAAATTTATGAAGGAAGATAGGGAAAGTGACAGAAGGAAGGTGAAAAACGGGATTAAAGGACTGAACAATGTGGAAAAATATAATACAGGTGTCCATTTAAAAAAAAAAAAATCACTGCATGTGAAGCACATTTATTGAAGGAGACCTTCTGGACTTGATGTTTTTATTGTTATGTATAATAATGGCACATATTAATTAAGTTGGCCTCGAATCATATAGCACCTATTACCTGACATCACCTCTGTTTCAAACAGACACAATAAAAAATAATGGCAAACTGCGTGAAATTCCCTGAGATCAAACTGAGCACTATTTATGCCCCGGTCACACAGCAATGCCGATAGTTGGACAAAGGATAAAAAGTAAAAAAGTCAACATCATCGAGAACAAGTGGACCAAAGATCCCATCACAGAAAAACCTGCAAATCAAGTGAACTCAAAAGAACTTAAAATGAAATTCGCTGACGTGTGTGAATATTTCAACGAAGGAATGAACAAAAAGAACAAAACAGAACTGAAACTAACAAAAGAAACACAAAGCAATCGTCGACCTCGAAGCTCTAAATGAAATCAAAAGAAAACATTCACGATCATGTGACTGAAAGCGGGTGTAAAACTGAATGAGCCGGCCATGTTGTCATTTCCGCAGTATTTCCAGGTTTGAGATTTTGTTTGTCTTCACAACAAGAAGTTTTGTTTGTCTTCACATTCTGAGTTTTCATGGTGTCTGTACCTTGTTGTACACTTTATCTGTGATAGTACTTGTCCTGACGAATACCTCTGACGAAGGCTACTCCTGAAGACATGCACACACAGGCACATGCAGGCCAGCCACAAATGGTTGAAATATGCGTAAACAGTTAAAGTAGTTGATAAAATGTTCTTAATGCTATTGTTTCTGCATGAAAACGTTGCTTTTTCATCCCAAAAAAAGAACAATTCATTAGTGATACAAGGATGTTTCCATCAGCTCGTCAAAGCTTTAGTTATTGATTCGTTCAGATATTGCTGCGTTCGTCAGCCTTTGTTCAATATGTCGGGCTTGGGAGGTTGAACGAATTTGGATGAAAGCTAAACAAAATGCTAATGTTACAAAAACTAAGCAAATGAAAAGAAACCATCAAGAACCCAAGTAAAAAGAAATACAGACTAATTGAAGTTGTCGGCGGTATTTGTTCAAATTTTTCAACAGTCTGAAAATGTTGACAACGCACCAGCAGCAGGAATGAAGCTGAACAAAGGTTAAATGATGGCTGTGAAAGTCAACAAAAGTCCAGATTCCTTGTTTCGTTTGGGCTTAGTTGTCCATCATTAGTGGCGTGTGATGGGGCTTGAGTGACAGGGCTGGCAATAAACTAAAGTGCATAAATCAAAGATGGGGCTGAATCTGTATTTATAAGTTTAACTGTTGAGGTGCACCAGTCGGTCAGAACAGAGCAAAATATGGTGATGGAATAGTGGCAAAAAGGCAAAATGCAATCCACTTTCACTTTGAGCACAGAAAATATTCAAGATGGTAAGAAAATTCCCTGCATGGTGTGGTGAGGAGGACATTGTCAAACATCAGTTAAATAGACACTGCTCATCCCTAAAACACATTTTACCACTTTTTTATGCAGCAATGTTGTTAAAAAGATAAGACCATTTTTTTGAGGAAAAAGTCACAGTTTTGTTAGTACTTTGGGAGGCCCTGTGACTTATACAGTGAAAATTCATGTTTGTTATTAATAACAGTAATTATACAACGGCCGAGTGGATCCTTGTCATTTGATTGGTGCTTTGTATGTCACGTTACATGGATTGTTCATTCCATTTACTGTGCAATTTGATTCCATATATTTTGTATCATTGCACGCTGTGAACCCTGTCCACACACAGGTGGCATTTAGCTAAACATGCAAGAGACTGTTTTGCTGACGGACGACAATGTGAAGGAGCTAAATGATGGTGCTAATTCTTCTAACACACACCCACACAAAAAACAAATCCACTACGCCGTAAGCCATCTGGAGGTGTGAAGAGATGTGAGGAGGATGAAGTGATTTTTCGTTGGAGTGAGGAAGTACACAAAGGCTTTGTTTATTTATTTATTTATTTATTTATTTTTTGGAAGTACACAAAGTCAGTGCACGGCATCACGGACAACAATGTCAGAATTATTTTTGGACTCCTATTTAAAGTTCGTGCTGGACTGTTAAGCAGCAGTGACACACACCAAAATGTAAGTCCCTTTTCTGTTGGTTATAAATTAATATAATATCAAATGACAAGGATCTATTTTAGCCATAATGAATGTATTTACATTCTTTCAATGGAACAAATATTTAATTTGGTGAAAGCTCGAATGTACCCTTCAACTCAGCTTTGCCTCATTGAATGGAACATTCCAGTTTTCACCTCATGAAATATTCGTACCACTGACCTCATAAACATTCATTGTTTGTATAGTATACTCACTATTTATATAGACCTTTCTCAAGAATTGAAACACTAAAAAAATAAACTCCAATAATAAAAGAATAATAAAAAAAATATACTAGAACAATGCACAAAAATCCCAAATTGTGTCCGTGGCGGCAGCGGCCTCTCGTGCCTGAAGCCCGCACTTCAGGCAGGGCGCCCACTGGTGGTGGGCCAGCAGTACCTCCTCTTCTGGCAGCCCACACAACATTAAAGAGCTCCTAACACAGAAAAAAGGTGTGATTTATGTTTTTTTCCCCTCTTAAAGAGGCATTGACAATTGTGACTTATACTCTGGAAAGTACAGTACTTAACTTTTCCACATGGTCTTTTTAAAGGCCAAAATCACACACAGTGCGAATATGTCCAACTCCACGGTGACACCCATCACAGTGGCTGGTATGTGCGCACCACGAAACATCGTGCTGATGGTCAGGCGTGCACGATGCTGGTGCAACAGTTCGTGCACGTGGGAACAAAGTGTCACCAGCTGCACGATGTGGTTACACATCGTGCAGCTGAATGAATGAGAAGCAGTTTGTTCGTCTCATTCATGTCCACATCTGCTGGCGCCTGTCCTGCCGGCCCACCCGTGTCTTGCTGACACGCATGTCTTGCAGACGGCGTGCTTGCTCGCTTGCTGCAGCCCATCGCCACAGTGATATACTGTATGTTTTTATTTTTGTCCACTTGACAGCAAACAGACACGCGCATCACAGTGGTCAGTTGTTAGTCTATGTCCGTCCAAACACAGTACTGTCCAGCTGGGATGTCCAGAATGACAGATCTCCACAGGCACTTCTGCCACAGTCACACCTCCTGTCAGTTCAGTGCACACACCAAAGCCACACTCGTGCGGCACTTAGACAAATTTCACTGTGAGTACTACAGTGATTGTCTGCAGACTGTTGTTGTGCCAAGAGTGCGAATGGGCACACATTTTCTAAGTGCCATGCGAGCGGTGTTAGATGTTCGTGGGTGTCACCTGGAATTTGGCCGACACCTGCCGCGAGAGGGTTGGATGGGCTCACACAGCGCACAGTCTGTCTTTCAGCCACTGGTGTGCGCAAATAGTTGTAGCAACATGTGTACGAGGCATTGGAAGCAGCTACAAAATTACACAGTTTGCATACGATTCCTGCTTCATGCGCACTTAATGCGCAATTCGACCAAATTTGCACTATGTGTGACAGGTACTGAATCGTCATCCAAATATCATGATGCTTATTATAGTGGGATATACCAGTGTGTGTGTGTGTATATATTTATGCACACAGGCTGTCAAAATACCATGTTAGTTTTGATTAATTAATTACAGCACCTATCTTTTTTTTTTTTTTTATGTGATGAATCGCAGTTTGATCCATTTTGTTTTGAAGTCCCTGACTTGGTCTGCAAAAATAGAGAACCGTAGTGTCATTTGATGGTGGGCGAAAGTGCATATGACGCATATGACATACTTTCCAGGGCAGCCCCAGTGTAATTATTCACATTAAATCTTGCTAAAACTTACTGACACAACCTCTCCCATTTGCCTTGTTTTTCTGTCTCCATTAGGAACCAGAACAAAATGCACTTTTCGTGATTGCTTCGGTGTCTGCAGCTGAAAACAAAATAGTACACCATTTTTCCATTAGAAGTGATGCTGTGCTTGTGCCAGCTGTCCCCGGAAGTGGTGAAATCCCACGATATCATGCAGGGGTTACTTAATCCTTAGAAGATTACCTTGCATCAGTGAAAAGCTGGATGTCTAGCAATTTCCTACTTTTAAACTCTGACAAGACTGAAATGATGGTTTTTGGTCCAGTGAGACATCGGCATCAATTTGACCAGCTAATGCTTAGCCTAGGCTTGTGTGTCACACATCACACTGACAAAGTGAGGAACCTTAGGGTAATTTTTGATCCTACGTTGTCTTTTGACCTCCACATTAGAGATATTACGAGGACTGCTTTCTTCGACCTGTGAAATATAGCGAAGATTTGTCCCATCCTGTCTATGGCTGATGCTAAGAAGCTGATTCATGCATTTGTTTCTTCTCGACTGGACAACTGCAATGTCCTATTTTCTGGTTTACCACAGTCCAGCTTTAGGAGTCTCCCACTGGTTCAAAATGCTGCTACCAGACTTTTGACAGGAACCACAAAGTTTGACCACATTACACCATTTTGGCATCACTGGCTTCCTGCCCCTATGAGATCAGATTTTAAGGTTCTGCTACTAACTAACATTATTCACAGACTGGCACGTCCCTACTTAGCTGACCTAATTAAATCCTACAGACTGGCCCAGGCTTTGCGTTCTCAGGGTGCAAGGCTACTTTGTGTCCTGAGGGTGAATAAAAAGTCTGCAGGTCACAGAGCTTTCTCTTATCATGCCCCGGTTCTGTGGAATAATCTCCCTGCATCAATAAAACAGTCAGATACTGTAGACTTTCAAGTCCAGGCTTAAGATGCACTTATTTTCCCTTTTGTATGGCTAGCATACTGGCATACTATGGTAGTATGCTTTCTATCCTTTTAAAATTAATTTTAATAGTAAACAGAGTGGGTCATGGCCTCAACTTATCTAAAGTCTGGGGGTTTTAGTGAAGCTTAGAGCTAGTGGCCGGCGATCACCTTAGCATTTCTTCTGTTTTCCTTGTTGCTTAATGCTGACAAATTATACTGTATTTGTTGTCTTTCTGCACCTGATTTTCTTTCTGTTTGAGGTGCAGCTCCATCCAGAGATGGGAGTGGGTGTCTTCTTCTACAGGCCTCCTATCCTGTACATGGACTCCCAAAATTTCCTGTATGGGTGATTCTTTAACTACGGGCACTATTGGCCTTGTAAATGTAATTTCCACCATACCATTGCCTTACAATATAAAGCACCTTGGGGCAACTGTTTGTTGTGATTTGGCGCTATATACATGTGCTCTGATGTCACTGTTTATCTCCATAGAAACTACCCAAACAATCTTTCATACAAACTGTTTAAAGGGACATTATGGTGTTGTGGTGGAAATTACGGCAATAGTGTGGGACAACTACATTTTGTTTAAAAAAATCACAACAGTTGTATGACATTGAATACCCCAATTATGTTTTGATTATTTTACTGATATTTTATTCAGAGATATTTTAAAACATTAGAAAAAACGTTTCTTTACCATTCATTTTTATCATTGAAGATCAAAAGTCTGGGTGTGGGACAAGCACAAAACGGCAATATTTGCATATAATGATGCTGATAAAAGGTGAAAAATTCATCATAGACTACTAGAACAAATTTCTTAACACACTTTCATTGTAAAGATAACTATAAAAGTGTGAAATTTCCCCTTTTTTCTGTTTTTCATACAATATGATCAAAGGACATAATAAGTGCCCGTAGTCTAAGAATCACCCGTATATTCGTATTGTCAATTGTGTCGGTAGCATGGCCCAAGCAGAGAGTCACTCCTTTGAGTCTTGTCTGCTTGAGGTTTCTCCCTCAAATCATGAGAGGGTGTTTTTCCTTAACACTGTCACCTGTGTGCTTGTTCTGTAAGTCCCTTCGGCTGCTCCCTTGTTTGCACTCGGGGTTGCCACAGCAATGCTTGCTCTAGGGGTTGTTAAGGTTAGACCTTACTTGTGTGAAGCGCCTTGAGGCAACTTTCTTGTGATTTGGCACTATATAAATGAAATAAATGTAATTGAATTGAACTACTGAAATGTATTTAGTTCAAAAGCCTTTGTTGGTAATAACAGCTTCAAGATGCCTCCTGTATGGCCCATTCTTCTTCACTATCTCTTCAAATTAAGGTTCTGTGGACCTCTTCTATGAACTCACATCTTTAGTTCTTTCCATAGATTTTCTATTGAATTCAACTCAGCCTGGGCCATTCTCAAAGCTTTATTTTAATTTCATTTCCAACTGAGAGTTTCCTTGGCTGTGTGCTTGGGATCATTGTCTTGCTGAAATGTCCACCCCATTTCATCTTCATCATCCTGGGAGATGGAAGCAGCTTTTTATTAAGAATGTTTCGGTACATTTTTCCATTCAACATTCTTTCAATTTTTGAAGTTTGCCAGTGCCAGATGCTGTTTTTGGGGCCATTTGATCTCCAAACATGGTGTGCATTATGGCATCTATTCATTCATTTTAAACCGCTTATCCAGGATAAGGTCGCAGGGGCAACAGCTCCAGCAAGGGACCCCAGACTTCCCTTTTCCCCTTCTGGCATCCAAAGAGTTCAATTTTGGTCTCATCTGACCAGACTATATTCTTCAACTATTTCACAGGCTTGTCTAAATGTTGTGCGGCAAACGTTAAACTAGCTTAAACATGCTTTTTCTTCAGCAATGGAGTCTTGTGTGGTGAGCGTGCATACAGACCATGGCGGACCATGTTTTCTTTAAAACAATTGCTCAGTTGCTCTCCACAAGTGGTCCTTGGTTCTTGGACAAATCTTCTGACAATTCTTTTCACTCCTCTGTCAGAAATCTTGCAAGGAGTAACTGTTCGTGGCCGGTTTATGGTGAAAGTATGTTCTTTCCAGTGGTGTCAAAAGTACACACATTTGTTACTTAAGTAGAAGTATAGATACTGCAGTTTAAAAACACTCTGGTAAAAGTTGAAGTATCAACTTGACCTCTTTACTCAAGTAAAAGTGAAAAAGTATGTGCTCCAAAACCTACTTAAAGTATAAAAGTATAAAGTAACCTTTAAAAAAAAAAGGTAGATGCCACTATATGAATTGAAAGCTTAATTTAAAAACTGATTCGTTCTACATGTGGCCCAAGACCCAAAAACCAAAATTACCCCCAACACCACCTGCACGAAAATGTTTCAATTCTACATAGAAGCTCTGAAATGCAATCTGGGACTATTCCAGACAATAAATTGCAGTGAGTGCAGCATCCATTTAGTGAAGGAAAAAAAAAACCCACAACTTTCCTTATTCAAATTCATTCCAGTAGTATTCTGCTCTTACTAGGATGCAGCAGTTTTCTAGTTTGGCAGATAGTTCTGGAGAAAATCACTGAAGAATTTAACACATTGAAAATATGGTCTGACCGAAACAAACTGTCATTAAATAAGACAGGGATGAAGTGGAGGTGTAAGAGTCACTAGGTGTTCACAGGAAACACTTATGTATGTATGTATGTATGTTTGTATGTATGTATGTATGTTCATTGTTAATTGCTTTTATATTTTCTGTTGTGTTTCTATTCAGGTTCTTTTTGCCTCTTTCTCTAAAATTGTATATAATAATCATTAGATTATTAATATATAAACAAAAATAAATTTAAGAAATATTACAATTTGAAAACAAATGCACCTGAACGTGATGAGAGCTGCAATTGCTTAATGCTAAGTTTTAACATTGAAAATGCCATAGACATGCTAACGCATTAGCGTCGCTCCCATTTTTAAGTTATAAAATACATCTATCAACTGTTTCAGAAGACCATAACAGGTTGGTTTAACATAGAAAAGGTAAATAATACTCACAGAAGTATGCTCTTTAGGGTTCTAGTGGGGGAAAATTAAGCGAAAGAAAGAAAGAATAAACGAAGCAATAGGTCAAAGCATTGCTTCAATCTGCGAACCACTGCTTCGATTGGTTCACGGTTCAAAGCAAAGCCGTGCTGCAGAAAAGTTGATTACAGGCGCACATGACGTGAAATATATATATAAACATTAAACTGAAGCCAAGAGTAACGAGGCTGTTTGTTTTAAAAATGTAAGGAATAGAAAGTACAGATACTTGTGTGAAAATGTAATGAGTAGAAGTCAGAAGTAGGCAGAAAAATAAGTAATGGAGTAAAGTATAGATACCTAAAAAGTGTACTTAAGTACAGTAACGAAGTATTTGTACTTCGTTACTTGACACCTCTGGTTCTTTCCACTTCCAGATTATGGCTCCAACGGTGCTCACTGGAACATTAAGAAGTTTAGAAATCCTTCTGTAACCAGTGCAGTCAGTATGTTTGGCAACAATACGGTTGTGAGATTCTTGAGAGAGCACTTTGCTTATCCTTTATGAGATGTTTCTTGTGTGACATCAGTTGGGACTCAACTAGCCAATATTAATTTGCACTGACAAAGAGCAGGCTTGACTTCTGATTACGGATAAATTTCATCTGGTGTCTTGGCTGCCCATGCCTTTTTGCACTTCCCTTTCTTTATGTGTTCTATACAGTTTTCCCATGTCATTTCATATGACTACACATAAGTTAATATCTGCACTTCTTTCTTTTGGTTGCTTTCTGTGTGTGTTACTTGGGTTGTTACTGACATCTGGTGAACATTTCATGTCAATAGCACCTTTAGAAATACGGTGCATCCAGTATTCACAGCGCTTCACTTTTTCCACATTTTGTTATGTTACAGCCTTATTCAAAAAATGATTTTTTTCCCTCAAAATTGTATACACAATACCACATCATGACAATGTAATTTTTTTTTTTTTTTTAGATTTTTTGCAAATTTATTAAAAAAAATATAAAGAAAGAAATCACATAAGTATTCACAGCTATTGCCATGAAGCTCAAAATTCAGCTTAGGGCATACTGTTTCCACTGGTCATCCTTGAGATGCTTCTCCACCTTAACTGGAGTCCACCTGGTATAACATCAGTTGATTGCACATGATATGGAAAAGCACACTGTCTACATTTAAGGTCCTACAGTTGACAGTGCATGTCAGAGTACAAACCAAACATGAGGTCAATGGAACTGTTTGTAGACCTCAGAGGCAGGACTGTATAAAGCCATCAATCTGGAGAACAATACAGAAACATTTCTGCTGCTTTGAAGGTTCCAATGAGCACAATGGCCTCCATTGTCTGTAAATGTAAGAAGTTCAGATCCACCAGGACTCTTCCTAGAGCTGGCCGTTCATCTAAACTGAGTGATCAGGGGAGTCAGGGAGGTAACCATGACCCCAATGGCCACTATGTCAGAGCTCCAGCATTTCTCTAGGGAAAGAGGAGAACCTTCAGAAAGGGCAATCATCTCAGCAGCAATCCACCAATCAAGTCTCTATGGTAGAGTGGCCAGACGGAAGCCACTCCTAGTAAATCACATGGCAGCTTGGCTGAAGTTTTCCAAAAGGCACCTGAATGACTCTCAAAACATGAGAAACAAAATTCTCTGCTCTGATGAGGCAAAGATTAAACTCTTTGGCATGAATGCCAGGTGTCATGTTTGGAGGAAACCAGGCACTATTCTTGCAGTGAAGCATGGTGGAAGTAACATCATGCTGTGGGGATGTTTTTCAGTGGCAGGAATTGGGAGACTAGTCAGGATTGAGGAAATGTTGAATTCAGCAATGTACAGAGGCATCCTGGATAAAAACCTGCTATAGAGCGCTCTTGACCTCAGACTGGGGCGATGGTTCATGTTTCAGCAGGACAATGACCGTAAGATATCAAAGGAGTGGCTACAGAAGAACTCTGTGAATGTCCTTGAGTGGCCCAGCCACAGCCCTGACCTGCATCTGATTGAACATCTCTGGAGAGATCTGAAAATGGCTGTGCACCAATGCTCCCCATCCAACCTGATAAACCTTGAGAGGTGCTGCAAAGAGGAATGGGCAAAACTGCCCAAAGATATGTGCGCCAAGCTTGTGGCATCATATTCCAGAAGACTCGAGGATGTAACTGCTACCAAAGGTACATCAACAAAGTATTGAGCAAAGACTGTGAATAGTTATGTATACGAGGTTTATTAGAAAACTAACCGGCAGTTTTATAAAAAAAAAAGCTATATGGATTTGAATCACGTGTGATTACACCAGACATGCTTGAACCCTCGTGCGCATGCGTGAGTTTTTTCACGCGTGTCGATGACGTCATCCGCCTGTGGGCAGGCTTTGAGTGAGCACTGGTCCAGCCCTCTCGGCTGAAATCCTTTGTCTGAGACGCTGCTGGAGACGGTGCGCGTTGCTTTATCAAAATTTTTTCATGACCTGTGAGGGATATCCGAGTGGACACTATTCAAGAAATTCAGCTGGTTCTCGGTGAAAAGTTTAATGGCTGATGAGAGATTGTGGAGTTTGTTTCGCTTTAAGGACAGCTCACACAGCGGATCGGCGCGGCGCGGTCGGAGGTGGCGTCCGTCTGGCTGTTTCGAGCTGAAAACATCCTAATTTAAGGCTCTGTTCACCCAGGTCGTCGTCAGAGAACAGAGAAGTTTCAGAAGAAGTCGGCATGAGGAGTTTATGCGGACATTCCACTGTTAAAGGAGATTTTGTAATGAAAGAACGTGCAGGCAAATTCGGCGAGTCGGTTCCGTGACGACGCCGCAAATCCGTCTGCACCGCGACAGGAAAAACACCTCCGTGTTGAAAACCATTTGTAAAATTCAGGTGGTGTTTGATGGCTTTCAACAAGTGAGTATCGGAGAAATTGTTTAACAGCTGGGCATGTTCCAACTTGTCTGTTAAGGTTTCCAATGGAGGTGTTTTTCCTGTCGTGACCCCCCGCGGTCGGGTCCGGCCCGACATGCGAATCTGCCCACACGTTCTTTCATTACAAAATCTCCTTTAACAGTGGAATGTCCGCATAAACTCCTCATGCCGACCTCTTCTGAAACTTCCCTGTTCTCTGACGACGACCTGGGTGAACAGAGCCTGAAATGTGGAAGTTTTCAGCTTGAAACAGCGAGACGACGCCGCCTCAGAGTGCAGATCGCCATCACCGCAGTGGGCCGTCCTTAAAGCGACACTTACAGACCAAAATCTCTCATCAGCCATTAAAATTTTTACCGAAAACCCAGCTGAATTTATCGAATGGTGTCCACTCAGTTGTGCCTTACAGTTTTTGAAAAAAACTTTGATCAAACAAAGCAGCAGTCTCTGAGCCATTCCTAAACAATGAAAATATCAACGAGAGGGTGGGCCACTCCTCACTCAAAGACTGCCCACAGGCGAATGACGTAACCGACAGGCGTGAAAAAACTCTCGCATGCCCACGAGGGTTCAAGCATGTCTGATGTAATCACACGTGATTCAAATCCATATGGTTTTTGAAAAAAATAATAAGGTCGGATACTTTTCTAATAGACCTCGTATGTGAAAAAAATTTTGAATACATTTGCAGATATATAAAAAAAAAATCAACCTTTTTTCATGTTGTCATTATGGGGTGTTGTGAGTAGAATTTTGTGGTAAAAAACAATTACTCCCTTTTGGAATTATGTTGTCACATAACAAAATGTGGAAAAATCAAAGTGCTGTGAAAAATTTCTGGATGCACTGTATATTTATTGAGAAAAATTGACATGTTTAATTTTTCCCCCATGCAAGTATATATATATATATATACATATATATATATATATATATATATATATGTATATATATATATATATATATATATATATATATATATATATGAGGTCTATTAGAAAAGTATCCTACCTTTTTATTTTTTAAAAAACTATATGGATTTGATTCATATGGTTTTACGTCAACCAAGCTTGAACCTTCGTGCGCATGCATGAGTTTTTCCACGCCTGTCGGTGACGTCATTCGCCTGTGAGCACGCCTTGTGGGAGGAGTGGTCCAGCCCCCTCATCGGATTTTCATTGTCTGAGAAGTTGCTGAGAGACTGGCGCTGTGCTTCATCAAAATGTTTTCCAAAACTGTGAGGCACATCCGAGTGGACATCATTCGACAAATTAAGCTGGTTTTCGGTAAAAATTTTAACGGCTGATGAGAGATTTTGGATTGTTTCTATCGCTGTAAGGACTTCCCACGGAGCGGGACATCGCGCAGCGCTCCGAGGCGACGTCGTCATCCTGTTTCAAGCTGAAAACCTCCAAATTTAAGCCGTGAGACAACAGAGAACTTTCAGAAAAGGTCAGGATCAGCAGTTTATCTGGACATTCCACTGTTAAAGGAGATTTTTTTAATGAAAGACGTGTGGATGGATTGGTGCGTCGGCTCGCAGCCGGCGCAGCGCGCCCGCCACAGGAAAAACACCTCCGTTGGAAGCCTTAAGGACAAGTTGGAACATGCCCTGCTGTTAAACAATTTCTCAGATAGAAAGCCACCAAAAGCCGCCTGGATTTTACAAATGGTTATCAACACGGAGGTGTTTTTCCCGTGGTGGGCGCGCTGCGCCAGGCTGAGAGCCGACGCACCAATCCATCCGCACGTCTTTCATTAAAAAAATCTCCTTTAACAGTGGAATGTCCGGATAAACTGCTGATTCTGACCTCTTCTGAAAGTTCTCTGTTCTCTCACGACGTCCTGGGTCAACAGAGGCTTAAATTTGGAGGTTTTCAGCTTGAAACAGGATGACGACATCGCCTCGGAGCTCTGCGCGACGTCCCGCTCCGTGGGAAGTCCTTACAGTGATAGAAACAATCCAAAATCTCTCATCAGCCGTTAAAATTTTTACCGAAAACCAGCTTAATTTGTCGAATGATGTCCACTCGGATGTGCCTCACAGTTTTGGAAAACATTTTGATGAAGCACAGCGCCAGTCTCTCAGCAACTTCTCAGACAATGAAAATCCGATGAGGGGGCTGGACCACTCCTCCCACAAGGCGTGCTCACAGGCGAATGACGTCACCGACAGGCGTGGAAAAACTCATGCATGCGCACGAAGGTTCAAGCTTGGTTGACGTAAAACCATATGAATCAAATCCATATAGTTTTTTAAAAAATAAAAAGGTAGGATACTTTTCTAATAGACCTCATATATATATATATATATATATATATATATATATATATATATATAATAGTGGTAAATTAATATAATGTCAAACAGGATCTTTTGACAGCTGCAACAACCCTTTATGGATTCAATACTAAAGTACTAAAATGAAGCAATTTGAAGACAATTCTGACATTTCTGGAGCTTTTTTTAAATCATAGTCAGCCAGCCGAAGCTCCCACTTTGTTGCCCTCCACTCAGGAGGATGAGCACAATACTGAAGCAAATGGGCTTGACTTTTTCCGTGCACATTTTTCACGGTGTCTGGATAAATTATCTGTTGGGATTAAAATGTTGACAGCTCCGACAGCATCAGAGGTGACAGGAAGCAGTTTTTTTTAAAAAGTGTTTATCTATTACATGCAGTATTTCATTGGATGGAGCTCTTGGCACTACATTTGTGTACATTTATGAGCTGTTAGTGTTCAGAATGTAGCGGCTTATTAAGCATTGTTCTCTTTCTGTATACTCTGAAGAATATGGGTTTGCATTTGTTTGTGTGCGTGCTTCCTGATAAACTTTGTTTCCTTTTTCCGTTCCATCGCTTTCTTTTGAAATTTTATTATGGAATTCTATTCATACTACATTTCTTGCTTGGCACAGGGTACACATGTAATTCAGTTATGTTAGGTGAATTCCCTTTTGACTCCAACTAAATACAAACTTGTGACAATAAATGAATATGTCAGTACACAGGCAATTCTGCATTATTTTTCATAAATGTAATTGATGTCAAATCGATTTTCACAATGAAATTCTGAAATGATACAGAATTCATCAGTGGGATCCTGTAAAAGGGTTGTGTTCCTAATAAAATGTTCCACTTTTAATTGCAGTGACTAGTTTTTGGAAATGGACAGGTCTTCCTCTCTTGTGTGCTTGCGGTTTTCACGAGAGAGTTACTGAGCCGACTAGAGCAATGAATGCACAATGGGGACAACCTGACAATCTTGGGATAGCATGAATTGTTGTGTCTTGTGTTATATTGTGGTGGACCTAATGTCTGACGCCCATAACAAATATAATCATATAATCAGATACATTTCTTACCTCCAAGAGTGGAGTGGGAGGTGAGGTTTTTTCTGCAGGTAAGTGTGGAGCTACTCCACATCAAGGCAGCAGTTGCACGTTTGTGGGGCTGCATTTCAACTGTGTATGTTTTATTCCACACTTTGTAGTTTATCTTCTGCAAATGTTTTTTGGACATTTTTGACAGTGTGCATCCAATCTGGGCTTTTTTGTGTGTCTGTGTGAGCAGCAGGTGCACATTTTCTTTAAATTCATTAGATTCACTTGTAGCCGATTTTGCAGTCAGCTGCACCTCCCGTCAAACATTTTATAATATATACATTTAAGAATATCACTATCAGCTTTTCCACTGGTTTAATCCAGATTCAGAACCACTCTGTAAAACTGAAGAAGCGAAAGTGACTTCTTGTAATCTGACAAGCTGACATGCTGTGACCTTTTTCATTGGTTGAATTGGTTTAAAAAAAAAAAAAGGTATTATATTTTCCATAGCTGTGGCTTCTTTCCCAGTCATAGAAAATGTAATAAAAGTTGTTAATTGTTTTTATCACTTAGATTTTATTTTCATTTTGAACGAAAGCAAAAAAGTAACAGTCCAACTGACATCACCGCCTGACATCTAAAGTCATAGTACAAAATATATTATCTTACAATTTTGGAACAGAGTTGCTTCTTTGTTTTTTTTTTGTTTTGTTTTTTAACAATCCCAGAGAAAAGGTAGAATGAAGACGCAAAACCATCAGCCATATCCCTTATTCCTTAAAGAATTATGTTCATTTTGCCCATTTAGTAACAGTCAGTCTCTCTAACTCATGAATCTATGACAATTTCAAGCCAATTATCTACTGTGGGTGGGTCGGTTTGTAACCACTTATGAGTGATTTCTTTTTTTTTATATTGCTACCGTCAGTATTTTAAGAAGATATCTGTAATTTCCTGTTATTTCTTCTGATAGGTCCCCCAAATATAAAACTGATCATGAAAATGGGATTTGCTGTCCAAGAATCTGCTACATCATCTTGCAAATGCTATCCCAAAATTCAGGTAATTTGGGGCAGCTCCAGAAAATGCGGTGGTGATTCGCCTCTCCATCCCCACAAACCCTCCAACACACGTGGTCCAGTGAAGATAAAATTTCTTCATTTTAGGAGCAATAAAGAAATGGACAAGATTCTTCCAACTGAATTCATGCCAATACATAGAACAGGAAGTAGAAAAGAGAGTGTCACACATGTTCTCCCATTGTTGATTAGTTATCTGAACATTAAGTTCTTTCTCCCATTTCTCCTTGATATAGTTTGTGGATACTGCCGCCCTATCCTTAGCAATTCCCTGGTAAAGCTTAGAAACTACCAATTTCAAGTCACCACTATATGCACGTATCATTAACTGTATGCTTTCACTCGGCTCATCAGCTGTTTCATTTTCCTTTATTTCTTTTAAGAAGTATTGGCGTATTTGGAAGTATCTGAATAAGTCATCCTTGTCCAATTTATATTTATCTTTTAATGCCATAAAGCTTCAGAATGCATTCTTCTATAATAGGCTGTAATACGAGGTCTGTCAATAAAGTATAGGTCCTTTTTATTTTTTTCAAAAACTATATGGATTTCATTCATATGTTTTTACGTCAGACATGCTTGAACCCTCGCGCGCATGTGTGAGGTTTTCCACGCCTGTCGGTGACGTCATTCGCCTGTGAGCACTCCTTGTGGGAGGAGTCGTCCAGCCCCTCGTCGGAATTCCTTTGTCTTGAGAAGTTGCTGAGAGATTGGCGCTTTGTTTGATCAAAATTTTTTCTAAACCTGTGAGGCACATCGAAGTGGACACGGTTCGAAAAATTAAGCTGGTTTTCGGTTAAACTTTTAACGGCTGATGAGAGATTTTGAGGTGATACTGTCGCTTTAAGGACTTCCCACGGATCGAGATGTCGTGCAGCGCTCCCAGGCGCCGTCGTCAGTCTGTTTCAAGCTGAAAACCTCCACATTTCAGGCTCTATTGATCCAGGACATTGTGAGAGAACAGAGAAGTTTCAGAAGAAGTTGGTTTCAGCATTTTATCCGGATATTCCACTGTTAAAGGAGATTTTTTTAATGCAGCCGCTGCGATGCTCCGCCACAGGAAAAACGCCTCTGTTGGAAGCCTTAAGGACAAGTTGGAACACGCCCAGCTGTTAAACAATTTCTCATATACTCACTCCACTGAAAGCCATCAAAAGCCGCCTGGATTTTACAAATGGTTATCAACACGGAGGTGTTTTTCCTGGCTGCGTCCCGAAGCGCGGACCCATCCGCACGCCTTTCATTAAAAAAATCTCCTTTAACAGTGGAATGTCTGGATAAAATGCTGAAACCGACTTGTTCTGAAACTTCTCTGTTCTCTCACGACGTCCTGGATCAATAGAGCCTGAAATGTGGAGGTTTTCAGCTTGAAACAGGCTGACGACGGCGCCTGGGAGCCCTGCGCGACGTCCCGCTCCCCGGGAAGTCCTTAAAGCGACAGTATCACCTCAAAATCTCTCATCAACCGTTAAAATTTTCACTGAAAACCAGCTTAATTTTTTGAACCGTGTCCACTTCGATGTGCCTCACAGTTTTAGAAAAAATTTTGATGAAACAAAGTGCCAGTCTCTCAGCAACTTCTCAGACAAAGGAATTCCGACAAGGGGCTGGACGACTCCTCCCACAAGGAGTGCTCACAGGCGAATGACATCACCGACAGGCATGGAAAAACTCACGCATGCGCACGAGGGTTCAAGCATGTCTGACGTAAAAACATATGAATGAAATACATAGTTTTTGAAAAAAATAAAAAGGACCTATACTTTATTGACAGCCCTCGTAACTAATTCTCCACGATTTAAAACTGGAATCCATGCAATTTCGTTTAAATGCTGTGTCATATGCAATCCATCAGAGTTTTTTGACTTGACCTGTAAGTTTAATTGCTTCATAATATCAAACCACATGTGAAAGATGAATAAGGTGAAAGGGCACAAGTGGCGAATGACATGCGCGTGCTCATTCAATCCCCTTCTCCGCAGGTGTCGGCCAAATCCCAGGTGTCACACATGGACATCTAACACCGCTTGCTGCACAATTAGAAAAGGCGGGGCTATTTGCGCACCTGGTACAAGAGTAGACAGCAGGCTAGCACATTCAACCTGTCTGTGAAAACTGTCAAAGTGTAACAAGTGTGGGGACACCTAGCAACACACATGGGTGTAACTGTACCACCCCCCCATACACACACACACACACACACACACACAAATGGTGTGTGGGGTGTGTTGCCATCACCCCCCGCCAATACAAATGACGTGTGGAGTGTGCCCTCAAACACATGATAATACATACATTAAATTAAAATCACAGAACAAAGCAACAGGGAGTAAGCCTTTTTATTCTGTGAGCTGCGAGGTCTGCTGACAGAGGTGGGCGTGTCCCCCTGCGAAGTGCAAATGGTCAGATATCTGTGCTTGCAAGTCATAGCTGGGGAACATCTTTAGTGGCTTGGAGGATATGAAGTCGCATAACTACTGCGTGAAGCACAGACGTTGGCATGCTGTCCTCGCGTGGAAATAAATTAAAACACATATCGCTTTAGCTGACCCCTGCATTAGCGCACCGTAACTCTGGTGAATATCGTGCCATGCAGGAAATCACCCCATGGATGTCCCAGCAAGAAAGGCATGTGTCACTGCAGGATTTCCCCACATTGTAATAATTAAAACACAGATCACATTTGCAGCGGATCACCGCACACTGGACACGCTATGTTGGCTGCATATGTTCATGACACAAGAGCCCGGCTCTTCAAGACACAGGACCTGGCCGGCTCGAGCGGATCAGGTAATTCATGTAAAACATGAAAGAGAGAACACTAATCCTTCCTGGTGTATGTCTAGGCTGAGGCTAGATCCACTCTTTATAACAGCAATGAAGTATTATGAATTGTGGTGTTTTATTAATTTTTCTCTCCGCTGCTGTGTGCGCGACTTTCCATGTGCTCACACTGTGTTTGTGCACCCGAACATAAGCGAGCACAAAACCCCTGCCGTGGTCTCCTGCACGCCTGTCCAACCGTGCATCCTTCACGACAGCAAGTGGAATGTTTCGCATTTCCCCATTTCATTTTTGGTTTGCGGATTTTCATCCGGTTTCTGCGCCCTCAACGACCTCAATTCTTGCATTAAAATTTAGAAGGGGTGTTGACCAGTTACTAAGACCTTCTTTGATTTTCTTGTTTATGATTTCAAAGTTTTTCTCATACAGGTCATTAGGACAAAATGTTAACCATACTCCCAAATATTTAATTGCCTTTTGAGACCATTCAATGGGAAGTCTTACTTTAAGTTCTGGAGATAGATTGTAGTTAAATAATAATACTTGTGTGTGTGTGTGGTTTTTTTTTTTTTTTGGTATATTGAGTTTGTAACCTGAATATGAGCCAAATGTCTCAAGGGAGTCCAAAGGAGTGGGAGGCATTTATCTGGATTTATGACATACATCAAGACATCATCAGCATACAATACTACTTTATGTTCTCGATCACTGATCAAAATTCCCTGTATATGAGAATATTTTCTTATTACTTATGCCAAAGGTTCTACATAAAGTGCAAAGACAGTAGGTGAGAGGGGGCATCCCAAGAAGTGTGGATCTTTCCAATTCTATATGATCAGTAAGATTTCCACTTACTCTGATCCTTGCGGTAGGCATGGAGTACAAGGTTTTGATAATTGACTAATATACACACACATACCGCCAGTCTGCTCGGTGTCAGCCTGATCCCATCAGATCTCAGAAGCTAAGCAGAGCAGGATGTGGTTAGTACTTGGATGGTAGACCTCTTTGGAACACCAGCGGCTGTGTGTGTTTCTACAGGTAAAACTGGAGTTGTGTCAGGAAGGGCATCTGGCGTAAAAGTGTGCCAATTACCAATGCGGATCGGGCTGTATCTGCTGTGGTGACCCCGAACAAAACCGGGAGCAGTCGAATGAACAGCAGATACACACACAATCATCTTCAACCGCTTAGTCCAATCAAGGGTCGCAGGGGGCTGGAGGCTTTCCCAGCAGTATAATTGACTAATAAAAGTTCTTAATTATATAATGTTGCTGGTACGATGTCAAAATGTTGTATTTGTCCACGTGTTGCACGTGAATGATCCAAAGCTGTACCCATATTTAAAATTAAAATACAATGCAGAATGTTCTCTTTTTTTGAAAATTGACCACAGTGGTGTGGATAGTCAGCAGAGCAGTCTGCAGGGGCTTTTGGTGGGGCTGCGGAATTAATACAGAGCCTGTTCATGGGATTCTGGAGAAAACTTTGTTTACCCATCTTGTTCCTAACAATGTCTTCCTCTTTACTGTCGCGATCTTCACATGCAGCATTTAATCCATGGCACAGGTGACCTTGATATGCTTCGTAATGGAATTTCTCAACATTCCAACATCAACTCAAGACATTCTATAGTGTATTTCTTCACAGTGTTCTAACTCAGGTACAATCACAACCATATTTTTCTTGTGATATTTCTTGATAAGTGTCATGGCAAGACCATTTGTTAGCAGTAAACTATTAAACTTCAGGCATCTCATTCCTGAAGGAATTGATGTCTCAGCAGAGATTGATTCTTTGTTGTTAATCAGCTGCTGGAAGAGAGACAATGCAAACAGGAACACTGTGTTTTAGTGCCATTCTCTTCATAAAATAATTATCTCTGTCAAGGCTGCTGCCTTGCTTTGTCTGCTCATCTGCAAGTAGAACAACAAAAGCTATTTTGAAACACTGACCATGAAATATAAAGGAAATTGACAGATGTAGCAAGGATCTGTACACAATTCCTGAAAGCTTAAAATACCCCACTTCTTGAATGGGCTGCATACTTACTGTGCATGTCACCAATTGTGCATGTTTGGGATGCTTTGGACGTAAGTGCACAACATCTTACAACTTCTACCAGTATTTAGCAACTTTGCACAGCCATTGATGCACAGGCCACAATAAATAACCTGATCAACTCCATGCCAAGGAGATGTGCCACAATGTATGAGGCAAATGGTGGAACTAGATAATGACTGGTACCCCCCCCCCCCCAAAAAAAGTATGTACCCTTATGTGGAACCATACACTGTGTGCACAATTATTAGGCAAGTTGTATTTATGAGGATTAATTTTATTCTTGAACCACTACAGTGCTTTCAGTCGATCCAAAATGTTAATAGGCGTCTCACTAATTTATAAGATCTTCACTTAGCCTGGAAAAAGAGTCTGTTGCTCTATAAAAAAGCCCTCCGTAAAGCTAGGACATCTTACTACTCATCACTAATTGAAGAAAATAAGAACAACCCCAGGTTTCTTTTCAGCACTGTAGGCTGACAAAGAGTCAGAGCTCTATTGAGCCGAGTATTCCTTTAACTTTAACTAGTAATGACTTCATGACTTTCTTTGCTAATAAAATTTTAACTATTAGAGAAAAAATTACTCATAACCATCCCAAAGACGTATCGTTATCTTTGGCTGCTTTCAGTGATGCTGGTATTTGGTTAGGCTCTTTCTCTCCGATTGTTCTGTCTGAGTTATTTTCATTAGTTACTTCCTCCAAACCATCAACATGTCTATTAGACCCCATTCCTACCAGGCTGCTCAAGGAAGCCCTACCATTATTTAATGCTTTGATCTTAAATATGATCAATCTATCTTTATTAGTTGGCTATGTACCACAGGCTTTTAAGGTGGCAGTAATTAAGCCATTACTTAAAAAGCCATCACTTGACCCAGCTATCTTAGCTAATTATAGGCCAATCTCCAACCTTCCTTTTCTCTCAAAAAGTCTTGAAAGGGTAGTTGTAAAACAGCTAACTGATCATCTGCAGAGGAATGGTCTATTTGAAGAGTTTCAGTCAGGTTTTAGAATTCATCATAGTACAGAAACAGCATTAGTGAAGGTTACAAATTATCTTCTTATGGCCTCAGACAGTGGACTCATATCTGTGCTTGTTCTGTTAGACCTCAGTGCTGCTTTTGATACTGTTGACCATAAAATTTTATTACAGAGATGCCATAGATGCCATAGGCATGCCATAGGTATTAAAGGCACTGCGCTGTGGTGGTTTGAATCATATTTATCTAATAGATTACAATTTGTTCATGTAAATGGGGAATCTTCTTCACAGACTAAGGTTAATTATGGAGTTCCACAAGGTTCTGTGCTAGGACCAATTTTATTCACTTTATACATGCTTCCCTAAGGCAGTATTATTAGACGGCATTGCTTAAATTTTCACTGTTACGCAGATGATACCCAGCTTTATCTATCCATGAAGCCAGAGGACACACACCAATTAGCTAAACTGCAGGATTGTCTTACAGACATAAAGACATGGATGACCCCTAATTTCCTGCTTTTAAACTCAGATAAAACTGAAGTTATTGTACTTGGCCCCACAAATCTTAGAAACATGGTGTCTAACCAGATCCTTACTCTGGATGGCATTACCCTGACCTCTAGTAATACTGTGAGAAATCTTGGAGTCATTTTTGATCAGGATATGTCATTCAATGCGCATATTAAACAAATATGTAGGACTGCTTTTTTGCATTTACGCAATATCTCTAAAATTAGAAAGGTCTTGTCTCAGAGTGATGCTGAAAAACTAATTCATGCATTTATTTCCTCTAGGCTGGACTATTGTAATTCATTATTATCAGGTTGTCCTAAAAGTTCCCTGAAAAGCCTTCAGTTAATTCAAAATGCTGCAGCTAGAGTACTAAGGTGAGGACGGGGACCATGTCACTATTCTTTCCCCTTTAATGCCTTTACTTACCAGTCACGCAGTGGAATACTTTGATGCATGCAATGGAGCACTGCCCTGCATAAAAATCACGGTTTGCTTGAAAGAAGCAGACTTTTTCCTGTACCACTGCTTGAAGAAAGTGTTTTCTAAGAATTAGCAGTAGGTTTGGAAGTTCATTTGGAGTCCATCTTCAACCCCCAAAAGGTCCAACTAGCTTATCTTTAATAATACAGGCCCATACCACCTTCACTTTGCTGTCGTTTGAGTTGAAGTGGAGCTCTGTGCCCATTACTGATCCAGACGTAGGCCCATCCATCTGGTCCGTCAAGAGTCATTCTCATCAGTCTATAAAATCTTTGAAAATCTGTCTTCAGATATTTCTTGGCTCAGTCTTGATGTTTCTACTTATGTGTCTTGTTCAGTGATGGTCAGGTTTCAGTCTTCTGTACCTTGACCATGTCTCTGAGCACTGAACATCTTGTACTTCTAGGCACTCCAAGTAGGTTGCAGTTCTAGAATATGACAGCACTGGAGGATAATGGGTTCCTGGTAACTCCACACTTGATTTTTCTCAATTTTTGGCAGCTAGTTTGCTTTTTTTCTCAACACGTTTCTTGCGATGCTGTTGACTATTTGCAACAAAACGCTTGATGGTTCTGTAAACACGCTCCAATAGCTTAGGAATTTCAACAGTACTGCATTTCTCTGAAAGAGGAGTGCACACATAATAAAGCACACATTGACATAGGGTGTTTCTGTGTAGGCTCTCAGTTGTCCAGGTGGTTTCCATAGTAGAGAAGCTTGAATCTTCGACTGGACTTTAGCTGAGGAAGCTTCTGTGATTTGAAGCAAAACGTCCTCACATCAAGCAACCCAGTCCAGTCGAAGATTCAAGCTTCTCTACTATTTACATAGGGTGTTGATCTCCTTTGGCCACACCCTCTCTCACTGCACAAATACACATCACCTGATAAGTTTACACCCAATAAGAATTCAAGTTTACACAATTTGGAGTTGGAAACTATGCATTAAAATGATGATATTGTCAAAATACTCGCCTAATTGTGCACACAGTATAGTGTAGCTCAGTGCCAAATAAAGGCCTTTTTTTCAAGAGCAATTGCACATTTTGGCTTTGACTGTGACCAATACAAGGTACAATTGTGCAAAAACTTCAGTTAAGTAATATATGTATTTATATATTTTACTGAATTTGCCATGCACTTATTTTTACCCGAGGCCAAGATATGTCAAAGACTTTGCATCCGTCCGCCTGTCTGTGCTCAGCAGAAGTCCAGTCCTATTACTGCCAGGGTCTTCAAATTCACAGGGACGATTCTTGGGACACAGACCTTGGAGAAGTTCAAAGATGGCTGGCCTTGACCTATTTTAAGAGGTCAAAAGGTCACATTCTCTTTCCTTATTTTTATGGTCATACAGCCAAGGGTATTTTAGCATTGCGTTATATTTTTAGTTTACACATTGAATAGTATTTTGTATATTGTTTTAATGCTATTTTGAGGTTTTGGCAGTTGGGTCTTATTTGATTTTTTTTTTTAACTTCATCTGCCTTTTTGATAATTTTTCTGGTGTCTTTTTTGGATTATGATATCGTAAAAATGTATTGTGTCCACTTTGTGGGGCAAGTTAGAAAGTAATTGTAACATGAGACATTATACAACTCACATTATCAATTTTGTTGAAAAGACAAAGGGATATTTTGTGTGACTACTGGACAAAAAAAAAAAATCAATTTACCAAAGTGTGAATAATCGCTTGAACCTAATTCAGATGTTCATTTTCGGTGTTCAGTGTGAATCTCACAGGACGACCTGTGAAGGTAATTCCAGAGAAGAACATAGTGGAGTGGATGCCATTCTTAATAAGAGATTTATGTGACAGAGTGCTGCACTTCAATGAAGGTCTGAATTATGCATATTATGCAGAAATTAAAACATTTCCCATGAGATAATTATAAATGGAACTGAAAACTAATGCCTGGTTCACACGGTAAGATATTTAGGCCGATATTGGACCCGATCTTCTCCTTCCGACAATTTTAAGGAGGAATTTTAAGAATAATTGTGATGATGCTAAAGATAATCTTATCAAATATTCCTGCCATGTGTGGTGTGTTAAGAGCGCTCTGATCTGATCGGAAGGACGTTAGGAACGCTCTGATCGCAAATTGGGGATATTCAACCTGTTGGATTGTCTTGACCTGATATCGCAGCAAGTGTGGTGTCCTCCAACCACAAACAAGCATGCAGCCTGCTGAATGTGACATGTAGCCAATCAGAAAGCGAGGTGATGGACACACAGAGCCGAATCTAAAATCAAAACAGCTGTTATGGCGTACCAGAAAGTCCGGTGGTCGCGCTGTCTCCACTCCTTTAAAGAATGCCTTTTCTTTTTGTATCATTTTTTTCCTCTGTTGTAAATAATCCACAAACTATCTCAATTTGTTTACTCTGAAGTTACATTTAATCTCGAGAGATTTTGCGAGATTTCCTGTCTGACCTGGAAAGGTTTGTGTGTGAAATCTGTTCATGTGTGGTGGTGTTTTTACCGTGTGGCTGCACACCGCACACTGTACGACCAACACTGTTAGATCTTTTTTTTTTATCTCCAGGTGTGTGGTCTCTCAGGTTTTGGAAACCTCCAGATAATTTTAAAATCTTGCAGTGTGAACCAGGCTTAAAGAAACTAATAGCATAAAACATGAATTTGGTGCCGTGTTTGCAGTCATATCTCCAACCACAACCAACAACGAAATCCAAGAAAATCCAAACACTGACAAAAATTTCAAGCAAGACTCATGTTTCTATTTTCCACTATCTCTATTTTGAATTGGAAAACGTTTGTTCCATTCTTCATGTATTTGCCACAGGTATGATTTTTGTTATCACAAAATAGACATACATCTCCACAGCGTTACTTTTCCTGATGTAGAAAGGCAAGGAGAAAGGTGTGACTCCCACATTTCTCAGCTTTTTTTTCCCCACAGTCTTTGAAGGCAGACACATGCACAGCTGTTGGCATTAATAGCTTCTTTCCCCAGTGGTAAAATCCAGATTTCCATCTGATTCACCGTGACATCAAATCAACTCTGATGAGATTGTGGAGACATTTATGGAAACATTCTAAATCGATCCAAGTTTTGTAATTCAACAGGCGAATTCGCCATCTTTCATCTCCCCTTTCAAAGTTCCCTCCCTGGAATTTTAATATTTCCCTGGCAGCCCAGCACCGGAAAGCGCAGTGCTCCGAATCAAATCAGACCTCCAGATGATAGATGAGTGAGCCTAGTCACAGTCTATAATATATCTGGACTGCCGGTTCACTCATGTGACAGCTGAAAAATGCCAATGAGCCAATAGCAGCCAGTGTTTGGCTCCCACAGTACTTTTTTCCTACAGCTGCTACACCGAAATTCATTATCGCGGTGGTTCGACACATCACAAAGTACAAGGATAGAAGTGATGGAAGGTTTGCCGCAGGTGGTCACTGCAGCCTAGCTTCAATATGCTCTGATGCTTCGAGGGCACATATGTTGTGTGTCTCATGTGGAAACCTTGCACGGGGGGTAGTCTCCCTGGCATTTACCTTTGTCTTTGATATATCAAAGCAAATTGCTCGCTCAACCACAAAACAAAAGCACTCTGCTGGAGGAATATAGTGAGCTGGACTCCCCGAAGCGCAGCCAGAAAAATGCCAGCTCAGCCCTCTAGGGCTTTGAGCTGCCCACAGAGGTGTGTGGAAACCCAGCATTGAGTGTTAAGACTTACCATCAGCAATGAGGTGCTCAGGAACGTGTAGGATTACTCGCACTGAGAGGCTGCAGGCGAGGTGAGAGGAGTAAACCAGGCCGATCACACAGCTGATGACACTGATCAGAGTCAGTGTGGTCTTATTGATGGGGCTCCGAGGGGAACCTGCTGCAGGGAACAAACACACAGGGAGGGCAGCGGGAGGTGGGAACAACAAATGGGACAGGTATGTGAAGCAGTGACTGCACTTTATTTCCCCACCCCATCCCCTCCATTCCTTGTACAGCCACGCAGAAATATCCATAAGCACACACACACACACACACACACACACACACACACACACACACACACACACACACACACACACACACACACACACACACACACACACACACACACACACACACACACACACACACACACACACACGTCCTCACATATCGTCTACACAGGAAATCATTTTACAAACAAGCCAAAAATGGGCTTAGCGCCTATTAAAAAGACCTCTGGATCAAAAAGTGCAGGCCTTGGGGAAGTTCAGACGGCGTCATGGCTCGGTGGCCTAGAAATAAGGTTTACCTTTGAAGGGCATTAACATCCATGCTGGGATGTGAGGAAAATAATGAGACATGCTCCCCCCCCCCCCCCCCCAAAAAAGTTATATATATATATATATATATATATATATATATATGGTTCAGAGGTTGCTTTGCAACTTCACTCTTCCCTTTGCTCTGTCCTTCTCTCTCTGTCACTCCGCATCTTTTATCTCAAGAGTGCATAAAGTCTTAAAGATCATGCCACACCATATAGGCATGCATACAAGCGTGCACGCACACACACATACAGACACAGACACACACAGACGCACACACAAAAACAACAGGACGACCTTGAGAAGTGGCACTTTGTTTTAGTGGTTGTTTTTCCACTACCAGTATAACTCTGAATTACAGTCTCTTTCAAATTAATTGTTGGGGGGAACACTACCCTAAGCCGAACATGTATGTAAACAAATGCTGTTCTCTTGCTTAACGTTACATTTATTTCAATCAACTCAAAGAAAAATGTATTATTTTCATCCATCCGACTTAATGATAAAATCAGTAAAAAAGTTGTTTCAGTGCATTTTTTTTAACCTATTAAATACACTAAACAGGACAAATACTACATCAGTATTCTAGAAGATTGAAGCCTGAAGATTGAAGATTACAGAAAAAAAATACATTTGCAGCCTGCATGAATCACCCTTTACTGTGGAGCCACACAACATTGTTCGGGCAGTTCTATTCTTAACCCTCGCTCTAATTAAAGGTGTTGGCTACACTTCTGGAGGCTTTGCCATTTGCGACACCTGTGCACATGACAGGGAATAATTGGGTTGGAGGCATCGGAAAAAAGGTCGCAATGCCTTCTGACAGCAGCTTTTATTTTGAGGGCACTGTCTCTTTATGCGCTTTTTAGTTTTATTATTTTTTTTTTTTAATCTTGCACACCTCTTTACTGCACACTGAAATTGTAAGAACATGGCATGCTGACACATAAAACGTGCTGCACAACTCCATTTGACACTATTTGTACAGTATCTTTCTGCTTCGAAATAATATTTCCACATAATATTATTTCAAAATAAGTGTCAAGATGCTGGCAATATCAAAATAATCTCCGGTGAAGACTCCTGATCTCACTGTCTTGTTGAATTTTGGTCAACAAGATTGCAGATGCATTGAGATCAGTGTGACATGCTCGCAGACAGTCAAAACAGTCAACACGTTTATGTAACATTCATATAAATCATTTCTATGTGTTTTTCAAAATGACACACAACATTGTAAGCCATCCATCTGCTGTATGCACTGTAAAGGTTAAGTGTCATGCGTCGTGCTGATGGTGACACCATCAGATGGGCGGGACAAACTGATTGTAGGTATATAAATCTTCCTTACCCCCTGAGCCCCACGCGCTGTTGGCATTGCCATTTCTCATACCTCGACTCCGGCGACGACTGCGATTTGGGTCGGTGTAAAAGGCCAGTTGAGGCTCACTGTCTGCCTCCGTCCCAGAGTCCCCATCTGGGTTCAAGAATGTTGAACCCGCTGTTGGATTCACATAAGAAAAAAAAGTTCTGGAGAATCAATTTGCCTTCAACTTCTCCTCACAGAGATGGGCATGAACAGGGCAGCCAGAACGCACAATGAACCCAATGCTGAAAATGGCGTAAAAAAATAGATAAAAGCATGAAAGCGCCTTAATCAATTATTCAAATGGAGGCTCATGGAGACAGGAGCTGAACAGTGTTGGTATGTTTCAGTAATGTTTGCAAACCAATTTTTGCACCACTGTCCACTAAGAATGGTATTTGATCAGTCGGTTTAGTCTCTTTATTTGTCGGGATTTTTTTTGAAAGGCTTTCTGTTGATCCTCATGAAATTTAGTGAAATGATTGATCTTAAGTGGAAGAATCCATCAGATAGAGCTGCAGCGATATATGCTAAGTGCTATCTTATTTTACTAGCTGCAATCTGGCAGTAACCTGAATATCTTTGGGCTGTGGGCTAAACAAGGTATGTGAAGGCATGATCTTGGGCTTTGGATAACACTGATTGACATTTTTCACCATTTTGACATACTCTTTGACCTTTGATAACAGCCACAGAGTCAGATAATCAGTCTGTTGCCACCTCTCAAAAGCAGCCATCTGTCTCCTGCATGTGAATCATGGGTGTCTGCTCTCTAACCACAGATGCCCTCAACACTGAGGCACACGGATATTGGATCGCACCCTTAAAAATGGCCAAACTGCCATAGCTGACCTGAAGAAAGTCATACTCATCAGAAAAAACAAGTAAATCATAAGATTTTGTGATCACTCTTAATGATGAGAGGATGTAATGCACTTGAATCATCCATCCACCTGAGGAATTATTTTTTGAGATACCATAAAAAAGAACTCACTATGTTTTGTATTGATATCTAGGTGTTTTCTTTAACAATTTACTTTAATGATTGAAGAATATGCTTTCTAAGCATGTTTCCAGATACAAAGTAGTGCACATCAGCATGTGCAATTGTGCACATTAACTGCTACAAATATCACTGATAATGAAGCAGAAAAAGAAAAATTGGAGTTATAAACTTATCAGGAGAGAAAAGTATCCAGAGGCAAGAAAATTAACATTTTACCTCGTGAAATATTTTTTACATTTTTATTTTCCAACAGCTCTGATGGAAGATTTACATCACAGATTTGTATGGAAACAAAAGCAAATCAATGCTGTTTGTTGTTGTGTTTTGTGTTGTTTTCACCTGGAGATATTCCAAATCTCTTTCTTTAAAGTTGGAGGAAAAAACAGAGTGAAGTTTCTTTCATTTGAAAACGATGAAATTAAATATGAGGCTTGATATACAACCCCTGGCAAAAATTATGGAATCACCGGCCTCAGAGGATGTTCATTCAGTTGTTTAATTTTGTTGAAAAAAAGCAGATCACAGACATGACACAAAACTAAAGTCATTTCAAATGGCAACTTTCTGGCTTTAAGAAACTGTATAAGAAATCAAGAAAAAAAATTGTGGCAGTCAGTAACGGTTACTTTTTTAGACCAAGCAGAGGGAAAAAAATATGGACTCACTCAATTCTGAGGAATAAATTATGGAATCACCCTGTAAATTTTCATCCCCAAAACTAACACCTGCATCAAATCAGATCTGCACGTTAGTCTGCATCTAAAAAGGAGTGATCACACCTTGGAGAGCTGTTGCACCAAGTGGACTGACATGAATCATGGCTCCAACACGAGAGATGTCAATTGAAACAAAGGAGAGGATTATCAAACTCTTAAAAGAGGGTAAATCATCACGTAATGTTGCAAAAGATGGTTCACAGTCAGCTGTGTCTAAACTCTGGACCAAATACAAACAACATGGGAAGGTTGTTAAAGGCAAACATACTGGTAGACCAAGGAAGACATCAAAGCGTCAAGACAGAAAACTTAAAGCAATATGTCTCAAAAATCAAAAATGCACAACAAAACAAATGAGGAACGAATGGGAGGAAACTGGAGTCAACGTCTGTGACCGAACTGTAAGAAACCGCCTAAAGGAAATGGGATTTACATACAGAAAAGCTAAACGAAAGCCATCAACACCTAAACAGAAAAAAACAAGGTTACAATGGGCTAAGAAAAAGCAATCGTGGACTGTGGATGACTGGATGAAAGTCATATTCAGTGATGAATCTCGAATCTGCATTGGGCAAGGTGATGATGCTGGAACTTTTGTTTGGTGCCGTTCCAATGAGATTTATAAAGATGACTGCCTGAAGAGAACATGTAAATTTCCACAGTCATTGATGATATGGGGCTGCATGTCAGGTAAAGGCACTGGGGAGATGGCTGTCATTACATCATCAATAAATGCACAAGTTTACGTTGATATTTTGGACACTTTTCTTATCCCATCAATTGAAAGGATGTTTGGGGATGATGAAATCATTTTTCAAGATGATAATGCATCTTGCCATAGAGCAAAAACTGTGAAAACACTCCTTGCAAAAAGACACATAGGGTCAAGGTCATGGCCTGCAAATAGTCCGGATCTTAATCCAATTGAAAATCTTTGGTGGAAGTTGCAGAAAATGGTCCATGACAAGGCTCCAACCTGCAAAGCTGATCTGGCAACAGCAATCAGAGAAAGGTGGAGCCAGATTGATGAAGAGTACTGTTTGTCACTCATTAAGTCCATGCCTCAGACACTGCAAGCTGTTATAAAAGCCAGAGGTGGTGCAACAATATACTAGTGATGTGTTGAAGCGTTCTTTTGTTTTTCATGATTCCATAATTTTTTCCTCAGAATTGAGTGATTCCATATTTTTTTCCTCTGCTTCGTCTACAAAAATAACCGTTACTGACTGCCACAAATTTTTTTCCTGATTTCTTATAGTGTTTCTTAAAGCCAGAAAGTTGCCATTTGAAATGACTTTAGTTTTGTGTCATGTCTGTGATCTGCTTTTTTTTCTACAAAATTAAACAACTGAATGAACATCCTCCGAGGCTGGTGATTCCATAATTTTTGCCAGGGCTTGTACGTAGAGCCGGCAACAAACACAGCAATAAACGACTCTGGAATTGATGGGCTCACTGTTTTGTTATCTTTTGGTTGGTTTTAGCAGAGGCATTAACTCAATTTAGAGGGCATATACTGAAGCTTGTCTTACAAATGTTAGTGGATTGCAAATGACAAAGTCAGCAGGGAAATCCATCAAACAGCAAAGATTTGCTGCCTCAGCGGGATACAGGTGAATCGAAATAAAATTCATTCCAATGTTGCTCAGTGACAAGAGCTTTAAAAATCCCCATCCGAGGCATTGTGCTTGATTAAAGTGGAGAAGAACAATGGGGAAATAAAGATACTCTTGGCAGCAGAGTCACTGTGATAAACCACGAAGAACTTTTGCATGACAGCGCCTTCGCCAGGTCAGTTTTTTTTGGCTTCGTAACAATACTTACAGCGATATGAATGTGTTGTGTAAATATTAGTGGCAGGCATGACTATCTGACAGCACAGATGTTGGTGTTGCTTTACTCTGGTGTTTTGATGAGACCACTGTCTCAGCAGCATGTCACAAGCCTGATTTCCTAAAAAAAAGCACTGTGCATAGCAGTCTTACACCTCAGAAATGTTTACATGGAGCTTTCAAACTCATCTGAAACATCATTCTAACTACTGATAAAAATCCCCAGTAAAACACAAGCCCAGTGCCTGTAACAAACAGGGGTGGCAGAGAAAGCAGCAGGAAGAGTAACAAAGTATTTTGCAAAAACAACTGCACTGTTTTCATATTTGAATAACTGTCTGCTTACTTTTATCCCTCAGGGCAGCAAGTAATAATAATGAAAGTCATGGGAGGGCTGATGCATATCCTGTTCACTCTACAAATCATAATATAAATGTACGAATGCCTGTAATGTTGTAATTTACTATGGATGACTTCATCATGTGACTTCTGTCTGATGTCATCATGATGTCATTCATACCAATCAATCACAAATTATTTGCTCAACAGCAGATGCTGCTATTATTATGAACACCCCCTTTTCTTTTTTTACTAATAGCCCAGTTTCATAGCCGTAAGAGTGTGCATATCATGAATGCTTGGTCTTGTTGGATTTGTGAGAATCTACTGAATCTACTGGTACCTTGTTTCCCATGTAACAATAAGAAATATACTCAAAACCTGGATTAATCTTTTTAGTCACATAGCACTACTATTATTCTGAACACTACTATATATATATATATATATATATATATTTATACCATGGTCAGTGAGAATTCCATGTCTAACTGGCGTGCATTATTTTCGTGTTCGGCGAGTTAAGTCACTATTATAATCACTCCGCTCTGGTCATCACCATAGCAATGCACAAATCAGTTGGCGCAGATCAGCTGTGTTTTGACTGGTGAATGACAGAAACACGATAAAACATGGATTTCCAAGTGAATTTTAAGTGAATTTTGGCCAAAATAAAACATCTGAGGAATGGAAAGAGGAGGAGAGCAAACGAGAAGAACAACAAAAGCAACGGCGTAAAGATTTAACATCAGACGAACTGGATAAGATTGAAGACAGGAAAGAAGAAGAGAACGGTTATATCCTCGCGGGCTCCACATCAAAACAGCGAGCGTAGTTTCTGGACCTGTTGGCTGCAGCTCGACACAGCAGAGAGCGGGGCGGTGTGAGTGGCCCGCTGCGGTGCGAGCCGGCAGACTCTGTAAGAAGCGCATCGGAGACAAAATATCTTGAGACTGGTATAAAATAGTCCCAAATACTCACATATTTTTAGAAAGTTCTGTTAACTTAAATAAATATTTGTGTGTTAGCTCAAATTCAAATTTCAAATTTATTAATTTATATAGTGCCAATTCACGACAAAATCATCTCAAGGCGCTTCACAACATAAAAAACAATTAAAAATTTAAAACAATAAAAACAACCATAAAAGAAAGACAGCAGTAAAAGAATAGAAGATTAAAAACACATCATAACACTAATGATAAAACAGGGAAAATAAATGAGTCTTTAAACGTGATTTAAAGGTCTCCACAGTGTCCGACTGTCGAATGTGTGCCGGCAGATCGTTCCACAGAGCTGGGGCACGATAGGAAAAAGCTCTGTGACCGGCAGACTTTTTATTCACCTTGGGAACACACAGAAGTCCTGCACCCTGAGAACGCAGGGCCCGAGCTGGTACATAGGGGCTTATCAAGTCAGCCAGATAGGGAGGTGCAAGTCCATGAACAATTTTATAAACTAAAATCAGTACTTTAAAATCCGATCTTGCAGAAACAGGAAGCCAGTGCAGGGACGTCAAGATTGCCATAATGTGGTCAAACTTTCTGCTCCGTGTCAAAAGTCTGGCAGCAGCATTCTGAACCAATTGAAGACCCCTGATCCTGGACTGCGGTAAGCCAGAGAATAGAGCATTACAATAGTCCAATCTAGAAGAGACAAACGCATGAATCAAAGTCTCAGCATCAGCCATAGACAGAATAGGATGAATCCTCACTATATTTTGCAAATGGAAGAAGGCAGTCCTTGTAATGTCTCTAATGTGGAGATCAAAGGACAACGCAGGATCAAAAATTACTCCAAGGTTCCTCACTTTATCCGTATGATGTATAACACATAGACCTAAGCTAAATGCTAGCTGATCAAATTGATGCCGATATCTCGCTGGACCAAAAACCATAACTTCAGTCTTATCAGAATTTAAAAGTAGGAAGTTACTAGACATCCAACTTCTTACTGATGCAAGACAATCTTCCAAGGATTTTATGTGAGTAAGATTACCAGCAGTTATTGGCATATACAATTGAGTGTCATCAGCATAGCAATGAAAGGGAATCCCAAAACGCCGCAATATATTCCCGAGGGGTGCTACATAAAGAGAAAAAAGCAAGGGACCCAAAACGGATCCCTGAGGAACCCCAAACTTCATGTCTCTACGATCGGAGGAGGTTCCATTACACAATACACAGTAGGGACGACTGGACAGGTATGACGTCAACCATGCAAGAGCAGTTCCAGTAATCCCAAAGTGATTCTCCAGCCTATTGAGTAGAATATGGTAATCCACAGTGTCAAATGCAGCACTAAGATCCAGCAGCACCAGGACCGTAGTGATATCCGAGTCCATTGCTCGCAAAAGGTCATTCACTACTTTAGTAAGTGCTGTCTCTGTGGAGTGAAATTTTCTAAAAGCAGACTGCAGTGGCTCAAAAAGATTATTCTCAGTGAGGTAGTCCACGAGCTGTCGCGAGACCACTTTTCCAGGATTTTAGAACAAAATGACAGATTTGATATCGGTCTATAATTCTTCAATACACTAGGGTCGAGATTAGATTTTTTAAGTAATGGTTTGATCACTGCAGACTTAAAACACTTAGGAACAGATCCAGAAGTTAATGAGAGATTTATAATTTCCAGCACAGTTGGTCCAAGAATGGGCCACAGGTCCTTAAACAGTTTTGTTGGTATAGGATCAATTAAACAGGTTGTGCTTTTAGTAGACGTCACGAGCTTCGTCAGTGCACCTAGTGAGATACCATCAAAATCTGTAAATCTGGATACCACCTCAGTGGGCGCATCCACCTCCACAGCAGTATGCAGTGGTTGGGCCAAAGCCTGCTGAGATATACTCAACCTAATATCCTCAATTTTCTTCTCGAAGTAATCCAAGAAGTCCTGTGCTGAGAAAGGAGAGTGAATAACAGGTGGCTGTCCATGAATAAGAAGTGCTACAGTTTCAAACAAAAACTTGGAATTATGCTTATTTTTATTAATCAAATCAGAATAATAGGCACGCTTTGTAACCAGTAGTCCCTGCTTATAATCCAAGACAGCATCTCGCCATGCAAGATGGAAGACCTCTAACTTAGAACTACGCCATTTCCGTTCAAAACCTCGAGCCTTCTGCCTAAGGTCACGCAGGTAACCATTAAACCAAGGTGAGTATGCCTTGGGAAGGTGTGTCCTCAAGAGAGGAGGCGCAACCTTGTCCAGTGTGGCCTTGAGCGCTGAGTTCAAGCCATCCGCAAGACTATCTATTGATTGAATATTCTCTAACCCCGAGGCCAAAATTTCAGGCAGTCTGGCTTCGAGTTCTATCATAATTGAAGGAGTAATGCGTCGCCGCAAAGAAAGACAAGGCTTTTGATCCACTAGGCGCGGCAACATAAATGCACACCTAACAAATGAGTGGTCAGAGATCACCGAGGCAAGAGGCAAAATGTCAATGTTTGTGACAGCAAGGCCACGTGTGAGTACCAGATCAAGGGTATTTCCACTAGTATGTGTTGAATCCTGAATACATTGCTGGAATCCCAGCACATCCACAAGTTCCATAAATGACTTGCAAAGGGGATCAGAGGGCTTATTTATGTGAATATTAAAATCACCAATAATCAAAATGTTGTCCACACTAGCTGACAGGCTAGAGATGAATGCACCAAATTCATCTAAAAATTCAGAATATGGGCCAGGAGGCCTATAAACAGTGACAACATGGCATGACTGATTTCCATACTTCTGACCCTGACAATATGTAGCATCATGGGCAGAGCGGAGAGTCAGATGCTCAAACGAATTATATTTATGCCCCCCGACAGTCAAGAAGGTAAACTTGGATTTATAGATAAAAGCAACACCCCCGCCTTGCTTCGCACAACGAGACCTGTGACTGAATGTGTACCCTGGTGGGCAGGCCTCATTCAGAGGAAGAACAGCTGTGGGTTTGAGCCAGGTTTCACATAACCCAATCATGTCCAAATGATGATCCATAATTAGATCGTTAATCAACAGGGATTTTGAGGACAAAGATCTGATGTTAATAAGACCCAAACTGAAGACTTCTGTCGGTTTGACAGACTGACATCTTTGAATAGGCCTGAGTATCTTAAAATCCACTCCACGTTTTCCATCCAGCGCCCGGAGAGTGTCAGGAACCGCTGCCGTCACATCAGGACTACAATTCCCAGAAGCTGCAGCGCTCTGATGACGTGGGCGCCGAGCACCGATGCACTCAGCTGACCAGATGACCGGCACAGACGACCCAGTTCGATGGAACACAAACTTTCTCCGGGAGCCTCTGTGGACACAGCGACGTCGGCAGAACAAGCCAAGCTCTCTGATAGCGAGAATGTCCCGAGGGACATTATTGTTGTTCAAGCTTCGTAGCTCAGCTGCAGAGTAGCTTAGCATCACGCCAGCCGAGGGAGTGAAATGCGGCGTCGTACAGCGCAAAGCAGGCAATAAACAATCAAAGATAACTAAAAATGCACACTGAAGGACCAAAAACCACGTTAAGTACATATCCAAAATAAAAATTACACTCAAGCCACTAAAAACCGAATTATACACGAGAAAACTGGAGAAAATCAGACGAGCGGCGAACACACAACGCCAGCAACTCTTCTTTGTCTCTTCGAGCTCAATGTGTGGGACCATGGTATAAGCGGATTAAACAACTCAAAGCCATGCATTATACGGTTTGTTTTAGACTCCGCGTCATGCATTCAAACCATATAATGCACGGCTTCTCGTTGTTTAATCCTTACACACACACACACACACACACACATACATATATATATATATATATATATATATATATATAGTGGTAGTTGAGGTCCTCTTTCAAATTCTTTACAACAATGTGAAAATTTTCTTGAATAGTGTGTTATTTTGGTGATTTTATTTTTTGTTGTTGGTGTTGTTTTTTGTCTCAGCAACAAAACAATTCAAGAACATGCACTGTGTTGGGTAAATACCACTGTTTTTAACATCAAACTCCATATTTTTGGAGCGCCTTGGGGCAACTGTTTGTTGTGATTTGGCGCTATATAAGAAAAAAGTTGATTGATTGATTGATTTTTCCCAAAAATTCAAAATATCAAAATGTGATCAAGAACTGAAAAAGAAGAACAATTTGGGGTATTTTATTCTCCCTGAAAAAAATAATGCTGTACATTGTTACACATTCCTTTCTCACAATTCAATGTCACTTAGAGTGCTATCTCACTGGGCTGAAACAAACTGTGAATGGCAATTGGGAGAGAAATCGCTTGATTTCATACGATGTTCGCTGGGTGGTGCTCTGCCCTTGCAGGGCATCACCAGCGTCATACCTAAATTTGTTCATAGTTGGCGAGGCAACAAGGCTCCTCCCAGGATGCTCCCAGAGCAGCGGCTGCTCTTGTGCAACACTCTGAATGTACTCACTGCAACTCCTAAAGTGAGAGACTCAAGAGAGAACTATAGGAAGGGTGGTTGGAGAAGGGGTGGGCTGGGCCACATGAGCTGCTGTGGGAGCAAGTCAAAATAGTGGAGATGATTGAAGAGGAACAGCCACTTCTGGATTGGCCAAGCATGGAGATCAGGACTTCTCAGGTTATGCATTTAATGGTTTATTATAAATAAATGTATTTATTTTTATTGAGGAGCTCAAGTCTGCAAAATCGGCAAGCAAAGCACTGTGTCATTTTTAATAATTTTTATCTGGAGCGCTCTCTCTCTCTCGCTCTCTCTCTTTCTCTCTCTCACTCCCTCTTTCTCTGTCTCTCTCTCTCTGTCTGTCCCCCTCTCTCTCTGAGGACATGCGGTGGGAGTTCTTTGATTTGCTCATTGTGAGTGAGGTAATATGACGACATGTTTTCATTAAACCCCATACTGTCAAATCCAGCTGCTGTAGTGTTCATATGTGTCTTTAAACCGGAATTTTTTTCTGCTAAATGCTGTGTCGTGGAAATAAGATGACATCTGTACATCAGAGTCAAATTTCAGGAGGAAGGAGGAGGACATATCTGTGCCAAATCAATGTGCAGATCCACCTCAGACTTGCTGTGGAAACCCCAAGTAAAAAAAAACAAGGGAACAACAAAAGGGACTTATAATGTTATTGCCAGATAAATCAAAGGACACACCCCCTAAGCCCTGCTGGACATCACTGCATCACGGAGAAAAGGCTGGTCCAGTGAATGAACGATCAGCGCACATGGAACTCGGAGCCAAGGACAAAAGGATTACATAAGTGATTGATTACATACTGGACATGGAAGATAGGACATTAGATCCAGCAAGGATATCATTCTGCAAGTCTGTGAGTGCAGTGTAAGCGTCATCATTATTATGTTCTTTTATTTTTTCATGTCCTTACTGGGTGCAGTGTGTGAAGTTCCACAGTCTATTCACATGGATAATAGCAGGGTAGTAAGAGCTGAACACTTTGTGTGCAAATGTGTCATCATTTCAGCTGTGAGTGGCCACTTCAGTGAGATACTAACTGTGATATTGTCGCTCGTTCACGTGTTTGGTCGCAAATTTGCATTTCCAGTGGTTCTCCAACAGTCGTACCCAGTGAGACAGGACCCTTAGAATGAATTTCAGCTTTCAATTGGTGACGAAGGGTAATCAAATACAGATTCACAGAGCACCTATTTAAATTCTGTACAGTAATGACAGGTTGCATTATCTGGGTTGGGATAAATTTATAATACACATAAGGAGAAGTGTCATGTATACAAATGATAGCATAACTGTAGCGGTTAGATATGGTTAACCCTCTGGGGTCCAAGGGCATTTTTTGGACAGTTCACGCACCTGGCATAAATGTTTTATTATTGCTGTTAACAGCTCTCCCTGCATCCCACAATCAAGTTTTATGTCGCTTTTTGTTTCCAGGATGACCTGTACTTTCATAATATATATGCTATAGTGGTGTTTTATAAGTGTAATAAGGGTTTACAATCAGAAATAAGAAAGGGAAAAGTAAAGCAGAAATTATTTTCCACACACATTTATTCAAAACACACAGCAAACTATAATAAACAACTGTTTTGACACTTTATAAAGGTAATTTGGGCTCTTGTGTAAAAGACTGTGCAACAAAAATGTTCAAACAATAAACACAAATGCACATTTTGAACAATATATACAAAACGGTCTATGTGTTTTGTTTGTCTTCATCTCAAAGCAACTTCTGTCTGCTATTACACATAGGTCACATCACAAACTTCTACTATAAAGTTGACTGTGTGTGTTGACTGTGGCTGCACTGTGAAAGCAGCTTTCACACTTCGAGGACCATTCACACTCTGGAGCGAGGCCCCTCCCCACGCTTCATTGATATGGTAAACAGTGCTTTACGCCGGAGCGAGAGAGCTTGCCACAGGCTTATCCAATAACATTCACAGGCAAACTAGTGGAGCAATCCTGATACTCACACACTCTTTGTTTGAGCACCTGAGATTGTCATCAGAGGGCCTCCGTCTGCTCCGTCTGCTCACTTTCACTGATGGGCGCATTTGAGCCAGCAGCCAGGGGGCTATTCAAACGGGCCAACTAGTAACACTTCACTCCTAAAAACAATCTTTGGTTTATCACATGAGGTAAATCTGCCCTACGATTGGATTTTGGAAAACCATGTGACGGTGAACCAATTCTTCTATGAGGAGTACAAAGACGGTGGATGGCTGGCTCGAAAGTCTGCGGAGTTAACTTTTCAGAAAAAAATAAGTTTCTATCTCATATCATTAAAAAGTTATTTATAATTTAGTAAAGCTTGGTCTCCGCCGTCGTCTACGACAGCATCGGGCCCAGAGGGTTAATATGGCACAGTCACAATGGTCGCTGTCCCCATTTAAGAATTATTTATACCTCTTCATGGCTTTGTGTGGAAAAGTGTGTGAGTCAGGTCCAAGCAGGAAACTTCGAAGGGCTCAGATGAAGCCCTACCAGAAGTACAAGAAGTTGCAATTCTTTGACTGCCCACTTGAGGGTGACTTCAAAAAAGGTTTCTCTCTCTCTCTCCCTCTCTTTCTCTCTCAGATTTGGCTTTAGAATTTGAATTTCATTCATGCCTGAAATGCTGTATATGCCACACTATGCATGTACAGCATGGTTACATTGCTACATAGGATATGACTGTGGAGCTTTATTAGTTGCATGTACAGTACCACATGGGCCACAAATGAAAACAGACAGAAGAAATCAGGTTTTGGGGAAATTGTTTTGTTCTTGTTTGTACTGGAGAAAAGTAGAACTGGTTGTGACAGGACAGGACTACCTCTTTTTTTATTTTTTTCACTTCATATATCAAAAAACACATTCTCATACTACCATCAAATTCCATTCAGGGCAGAATTCATGATGCTTTTTCCTCACAACACTTCGGTTCAATTTGCCACAGGCATTTCATCTCTCATGAGAATCTATGTACACCACAGAGAGAGAAAAAAAAAACTTTCACAGGGCTATGTATGTAACATACAATCTGAACTAAACTCAAGTATAAGACACTTTTTGAATGAACCTCATATCGCACTTGAGTATAAGTCACACTGGAGTATAAATTGCATCTTTTCTTTTGTATTATCAGATCTTTAATTTGGGATTTTTATGCATTGTTACAGTATAACTCAGCCACATGGGGTGTGCAGCCAGTATATTCTGAGTGCCAGTTCCAAGTTCAGATAAGTGAGAAGGGTTGTGTCAGGAAGGGCATCCAGTGTAAAACAAGCCAACATAACCATGCAGAGTACAAATCAAATTTCCATACCAGATCAGTCAAGGCTCAGGTTAACAATGACTGCCACTGGTGCTGTTGCCCGACAGGGTGCCAGCAGAAATTGGGCAACTGCTGGGCGAAGAAGAAGAGGAGTAAAATCTGTCCTCAGACAGCGGGAGAAGAGGAAAGGAGTGGGAGAGAGAATCAGGACTTTGAATGTTGTCACTATGACTGGTAAAGGGAGAGAGCTGGCCGACATGATGGAGCGGAGAAAGGTAGGCATATGGTGTGTGCAAGAGCACTGGTGGTGGGTTCAAGTTGTTGTATCATGGTGTGGATAGGAAAAGAAATGGTGTTAAGTTCATTTTAATGGAAGTGTTTGTTAAGAGTGTGTTGAGGCTAAGCAAGTGTCTGATAGGGTGATGAGTGTGAAGTTGAAAACTGAAGGGGTGATGAATATCATCAGTGCATATGCCCTACAGGTAGGTTGTGAGATGAATGGCCTGAGGAGTGGAGACAAAGTGCGCTAGTTCCTGTTTTTAAGAACAAGGGTGATGTGCAGAACTGCAGTAACTACTGAGGCATCAAGATGATCAGCCACAGAATTAAGTTATGAGAAAGGGTAGTAGTAGCTAGGCATAGTAATCTGTGAGCAGCACTATAGCTTTATGCTGAGAAAGAGCACTACAGATACAGTGTTTGCTCTGAGAGTACTGATGTAGCGGTACAGAGGCCAAAAGGACTTACATTGTCTGTGGATTTAGGGAAAGCTTATGACAGGGTGCCAAGAGATGACTTGTGGTATTGTAAGAGGAAGTCTGGAGTGACAAAGAAGTATGTGAGGGTAGTGGTAGAGGTATTCATTGAAGGTGTAGGTGAGATTACACCAAGGATCAGCTCGGAGTCCTGTCTTGTTTGCAGTGGTGATGGACAGGTTGATGGATGAGATCAGATAGGAATCTCTGTGGACTGTAACGTTTGCAGAAGACATTGTGATCTGCCGTGAGAGCAGACAGCTGGTTGAGTCTAGCCTGTAGATGTGAAGATGTGCTCTGGATAGAAGGATAAGGAAAGTCAGTCAGAGCAAGACTGAGTACATGTGTACAGTATGACTGAAAGGGAGTCCAGTGGAATAGTGCAGTTACAAGGAGCAGAGGTGGTGAAAGTAGATGAGTTTAAATATTTGGGGTCAACTGCCCAAAGTAATGGTGAGTGTGGCAAAGAGGTAAAGAAGAGAGTGCAGGCAGGGTGGAGAAAGGTGTCATGAATGATTTGTGACTGAAGAATATGTGCAAGAGTGAAGGGAGAGGTCTACAAGATAGTATACCAGTACACAGCAGACCAGCTATGTTGTACAGCTTACAGATGGTGGCACTAACAAAAAGACAGTAGGCAGAGTTGGAGGTGGCATAGCTGAAGATGTTGTGATTCTCTTTGGGAGTGAGAAGAATGGACAGGATTAGGAATGAACATATCAAGGGGACAGCTCAGGTGGGACATTTTGGAGACAAACTCAGAGAGGCCAGGGTATATAGGCAGAAGGATGCTGAGGATGGAGCCATCAGGAGAAGAAGAGGGAGGCAAAAGAGAAGGTTTATGGATGTGGTGAGAGAGGACATGCAGCTGGTAGGAGTGCAAAGGAACTGTTGTGGCATGCAGCCATCCATGTGCAGGGGATGTGAACACAGTGCAAACAAACCAAAAGCACTGTGTCCACTGCAGGTCAAAGTGTGGCACAGAGCATGGCGCTGCATATCTGGACAGGCTGTTATATCCATAATAGACCTTACAGTACAGATAATATTCCTCCCCATGGGCAACATAAATATTGTGAAATATTGTGCCCATCAGATCTGCAACACCACGGCGGCTGGTTGGCAGGTGCGCACGCTGTCACACATCACGACAGAGGCTCAGAGTTGAACGGTTCTCACAGTTGTAATATACAATTTACTGCTTGAACACATTTAATTCTGTCGGACATATGACGTGGAACTGTTTCACCACGACAACATATGAAACATTAAATCTCACCTACAGGAGCATTTCGCAGCACAGTGCATCAGGAGCACACAGCCTGTGGTAGAGTGCTGGAAATGACGACGTCATAAATAAATCCCATGTGATAATCCAACCAGAAATCACAATATAGAGTTGTGTTGTGGGGAAAAAAAACAAACAAACAAGAAATTAAAGTTTGCTGGAAAGTCTGCATCTGATGAATAGTGGGAAAGCTCACTGCAGACTTTTAAGCAAAGGCATCCTTTGACTCTGAGCAAAAGTTTGCTGCATGTGTGTACGCGGGCGCAATGTGCATGCACGTAGCGGCTTATGCAGTCGTTATGAAAACAAACACACACACACACACACACACACTGAGCGATCATTTCCTCATGTCAGCACTTCTACGCACACACATGCACGTGAGGTCAATGAGCCTGGGAAAAAGAGGACAAGTGAAGTTGTGATTGAATGGGAGTGGGTGACTGCACCGATGACGGCGTGGCCACATATGGCATGAGTCCAGTCCATACGTTGGTTGTTCTTTGATGTCCAGTACCGGTGTCGCCAACTGAACGAGCTCCCTAAAAATCAGTCCCCCTTGATGACGCGGTTCACGGATTAACACCTCGTTTCTGCTTCAAACTGCACTCTAGTCATCATCTATCTCAGCGACAGGTATCTGAAGCTTTTGTACAACAATCATTTCCACATAAATTCAGCATTATTTCAAGATAAAAGGTGGTCAGAGCGCCACGGCTAAATGAACTGGTAGCTGATGCGTTCACTGCGCATCGGTCATTTCAAAGCATCATGGAATTTCAGCGAGTTTCTGCATAAAAAGGCCTCGTTTCTGCTTAAAACTGATGTTAGAATGATTTAAGAGGTTTTACCATTATAATCTGATGGTTAATAATCCCATTAATCCATTTGATTGCTTTGGGTAAAGAGACTCCGTCTCAGACGTGCTGCTGTGGTCCGAAATGACGCATGCGCAGATGCAAAAAGCGGACAGATTTTTAGGGGCGGACCATTCGGTCAGCAACACCTTTCCTGTGCAAACGGAGGAACACAGCGCTGCCTCCTACTCAGTCGTGTGTATGCCATCCAGACAATTGGACATTGGGCAGTCTTCAGTGCCTTTTTAGCCCTCTGACAGCAGTCTGTGTCGTCTACATACACTTTGGATGCAATCTGACAGGTGTGGATGAGGCAGTCTGTCTGCATTCTGACATGGTTGACCACACCTCTTTTCTCCCGACTGCATCCGGATTATGACCATTTTTGCCATGTTGGGTGCTTCCTGCACATTCTGGCTATGTGTGACGGGGGCTTTATTTTTCATTACTAGAATTTATTTTGTTTAGTGCTTTAATTCCTGTGAAAGTCTGACAGATGAGGCAAAAATTATTAGCCCCCCTTTAAAATTCAACATTTTCTTCAAAAAATTTTCTTCAGTGTTTTTTGTTTTTTTAACAGACTAAGGAATTTTCGACACAGCATTTCAAAACATCCTAGTTTTATTTTGGATGTTTATTTAACTTTGCACATAGAAACAAAATAATTTAATAAAAATCAAAAACTACCAGGATCAAAATTATTAGCTCCACTGATGCTAATAGTCAATTGTGTATCGTTTTTGCTGGATAACAGCCTGGAATAATTTGTTGTAGTTTTCAGAAGATCTCAAACATGTCCTCTGAAGAATCCCAGCCCATTCTTTTTGCTGAATCTCTGAAGCTTCTCCAGAACTGATGGTATTGTGGCACGGACTTTGGTCTTCAGCTCACCCCACATATTTTCAATGGATCATTTGGATCATTGTCATGTTGGAAGACAAAGCAAACACCCAGACCCAGTTTTTCTACTGACTGATTGAGCTTTTCTTTCAAATTCATCACATATCGTTCTTTCTTCACGATTCCTTTCCAAATTGAGGAAATTCACAGTTAAAAATGCTGTGGGGACAGTGTTCTCTGGGTTACACGCCTCTCCCATTTTTTCTCCAAATATAAGCTACATTTCTATGGCCAAAGAACTTTAATTTCATCTCATTTGACCAAAGGACACACTTCCTTTCTCCAGGTTGTCCTTAGCATACTTCAGTCTGGCTTGAAGATGTCTCCTCTGCAGAAGTGGACTTTTTTTTTTCTTGGTCTACAACCTCACATTTCATTACTGTCCAGGGCTTCAGTGGTTGTCTGCTGTGAGACTACAATTTCTGACTTGGCTAAGTCATTCATGCCTGTCTTGGCAGTTGTTCTGGAGTCTTTAGACTTTTTGCCAGGCTTGTTCTGTAATGTGTGGCTCTTTGAATTTCTTGATACTTCTCACTCCAATTGTTTTGCACTTCCTTCTCCCACTTTTAGTAATTTTCTCAAGTCGAAAGTAATTTATTTTGTTTTTTGGCATGATGCTTTCTCAAGTGAATACTCAAACCCTTACTGAAGTATTTATAATAACAACATTGGCAGATAACCCTAAATTTTAGTTGTTTTTCTAACCTTGAGCATTGTGAGGTTTGTGCTATTGTTCAACAAAAGGTCAGTTCTTAAGTGGGTAATAATTTTGAACCTAGTAGTTTCTGGTTTTTGTGAATTATTTGTTTCTGTGTTCAAAGTAAAATAACGTAAGCATCCAAAATACTAGGATACAAAAACTAAGCTGTTTAGAAATGCTGCGTTTAAAATTACCTGCTCTGTTAAAAAAAACACTAGGAAGAATTTTGGAAAAGAAAAAAAAAAACATTAAATTTCATGGGGGGATGACAATTTTGGCCTCATCTATATATAAATAGTCATTAGAACTATTATTGTTCATGATGAATGTATGATTTTTAGGTATGTAAGTGACACCAGAGTATAAGTCGGAGGAGTTCCCAAATTATTAAAAAAAATAAACTTATGAACCGGAAAATATGGTACTTCAATAAAAGAACATTACCAGTTAAAAATTACTTCAGTGAAACCAGAAACACAGGTTTGTACAAGTGATGTGAAAAGTGACTTATTGAAAAGGCCAGCAGCCATGTTACAACTCCCCGCAATTAATGATTATAAAATCAATGACTAACATTTGTGAATCAATTCTTAATCATCCATGTCTGAATCACGATGCATGGAAAAATTTATTTTTTGTCCCCATTCCTATTATTCACTGTAACTGGACTTCCAGAATGAAACATAATGCTCCCGCCATTCAGAAAACTGGATGTGGCACTCAAAATATAGGCCAAAGTCATTACCAGAAATTCCAGAGGTGGCAGACAAATCATTCAGTCAGTCAGATCTCAAGGTCAGAATAATCAGGCTGAAAGTCAACTGCAGGCAGAAGACAAAACACAAACTGGGCAGACAGGGTTCAGAATCAGGAAAACTGAACAGACAGTGCTGATGGTGTCAACACAGTGGTATGAGACAATCTGGCACTCTCTCTCTCAGTAGAGAGGCTCCTAACAAAGCAGAACATTCACTGCCCAAGTGACTACAGCAGTGTGGAGAAACAATCAGTGAGGATGTCAATGAGTATGTCAGAGGCAAATTATGATAAGAAAGCTTTTAGTAATCCATTAAAATCAGGCCATGAATATATATGAGCTTTCAGAACCCTGTGAGTTTTAGACAGGAAAGAAAGTAAAGTACTTCTTATAATGTAATGTTCTACTCTGGAACATAACTAGGTGTTTCCAAGGGCAACAGCAACTTTAGTATCCAAGAAATAAAATAGTTTTCAGAGGCAGATAAGAAAATGTACCTGACATCTTGTAAGGTGAGTGCATACTGACCAATCACAAAAATACCCAGCAGGAATTCTCAGAAATATGTGTTAAAAAAAAAAAAAAAACTTAGAATTGCAAAAGATTTTCACTCAGTGGGCGTCAGACCTTATGACTTCTAATCATATGTGCTCCAGACTGAAGGCTTTGGAGGAACCTCAAGTATTTGGAAGCACGTCTGGCTTATTTGCTGATTTTGCAAAGTAGGAAGAGAAGAAAACAATCCTTGCAGTGTTTACGTAGGTTCTCACCCCCTAGACACTGTAAACAATAAAAAAATAATACAGACTCAACTAAAAAAAAATAATAAAAAAAATAAGATCAGAATTTGCATGGATCTTTTAAAGTAATTCCAACTCAGCCATTTCAGAATAAATGTCATTAGACTTTTATAGTAAGCCTGACTCAAGTGCAGTAATGCATTTATTGCATTACTGTGGTTTGTTAAACTTTATATGTGTTTGTCTTCTATAATTAAATTGTATATATATATATGTGTGTGTGTGTGTGTGTGTGTGTGTGTGTGTGTGTGTGTGTGTGTGTGTGTGTGTGTGTGTGTGTGTTCTTAACTGGATAAGCTGCCCGAGTCTCATACAAAACTGAAATATACAGACAAAGGTCTGTATAATCAATGTTCTTCACAGCAGTGGAAGAAAAAGAAATCATAGATATTGTTAACAATTGCAAATACAAAACATCTACTGATTTAAATGAAATTGACATGATAGTTGTAAAACAGGTCATTGAAGGGATTTCAGAACCATTAACATATATTTGTAATTTGTCATTTCAAACTGGTAAATTTCTCAATGAAATGAAAATAGCCAAAGTTGTACTGCTGTATAAGACTGGGGATAGACACCACTTCACAAATTATAGGCCTGTTTCGTTGCTTCCACAATTTTCCAAAATATTAGAAAAATTATTCAACAATCGATTAGATAAATTTATAAACAAACATAAATTACTTATTGACAGTCAATATGGATTTAGAGCAAATAGTTCAACATCACTGGCATTAATAGAATCAGTTGAGGAGATCACAAATGCCATAGATCATAAATTACATTCAGTTGGAATATTCATAGACCTTAAAAAAGCTTTCGACACAATCAATCATGATATATTAATAAACTTGAACGGTATGGGATCAGGGGATTAATGTTGCACTGGGTGAGAAGTTATTTGAGTAACAGAAAACAATTTGTAAAGTTGGGGGAATATACATCATCATGCTTGGACATTGGTTGTGGTGTCCCACAGGGGTCAGTATTGGGTCCGAAACTCTTTTTACTTTATATAAATGATATTTTTAATGTGTCAAAGATATAAAATTAGTATTATTTGCAGATGACACAAGTATTTTTTGTTCTGGGGGGGATTTGCAGAAACTACTACGGAACATCACTACAGAAATGGGAAAGCTGAAAATGTGGTTTGACAGAAATAAATTATCATTAAACTTTAATAAAACAAAATATATGTTATTTGGCAATTGTAATAAAGCCATACAAGTACAGGGGTGGATATTGAAAGAGTATATGAAACTAAGTTTCTTGGGGTGATAATTGATGATAAAATAAACTGGAAGTCTCATATAAAACATATACAGAGCAAACTGTCAAGAAGCATTTCAGTTCTGAACAAAGTTAAATACATTCTGGATCACAACTCACTCCGCATTCTCTATTGCTCACTGATCTACCCCATATTTACACTATTGTACAGAGGTCTAGGGCAATAATTCTAAATGTACAACACAACCATTATTCATACTGCAGAAAAGAGCTATAACAATAATTCATAATATTGGTTATAGAGACCACATAAATTCACTATTCTTAAATTCAAAAAATTTAAAATTTACCGATCTGGTTCATTTTCAATCAGTACAAATCGTGTATAAAGCAATAAACAATTTACTTCCTTTAAATATTAAAAACATGTTCTTTAATAGAGTAGGGGATTATAATCTGAGGGGGGAGTTTAACTTAAAACATCAGTGGGCACATACAACATTAAAAGGTTTTTGTATTTCTGTTTGTGGAGTGAGGGTGGAGCTCAAGCAATGTCCAAGCATGAACCAGTTTAAGCAGCGGTATAGGTACATGGTTTTTTCTAGGTATAAGGAGGAGGAAGGGTGTTGAGGGTTAGGGTGTTTTGTTGATCATTGTTTAGTTGTGTGCACTTTGTTTTTCTATCTTGTAAATATGTACTATAAAATAACACGCATTGCATATGTACACTCAACAAAAATATAAACGTAACACTTTTGGTTTTGCTCCCATTTTGTATGAGATGAACTCAAAGATCTAAAACTTTTTCCACATACACAATATCACCATTTCCATCAAATATTGTTCACAAACCAGTCTAAATCTGTGATAGTGAGCACCTCTCCTTTGCTGAGATAATCCATCCCACCTCACAGGTGTGCCATATCAAGATGCTGATTAGACACCATGATTAGTGCACAGGTGTGCCTTAGACTGCCCACAATAAAAGGCCACTCTGAAAGGTGCAGTTTTGTTTTATTGGGGGGGGATACCAGTCAGTATCTGGTGTGACCACCATGTGCCTCATGCAGTGCAACACATCTCCTTCACATAGAGTTGATCAGGTTGTCAATTGTGGCCTGTGGAATGTTGGTCCACTCCTCTTCAATGGCTGTGCGAAGTTGCTGGATATTGGCAGGAACTGGTACACGCTGTCGTATACGCCAGTCCAGAGCATCCCAAACATGCTCAATGGGTGACATGTCCGGTGAGTATGCCGGCCATGCAAGAACTGGGACATTTTCAGCTTCCAAGAATTGTGTACAGATCCTTGCAACATGGGGCCGTGCATTATCCTGCTGCAACATGAGGTGATGTTCTTGGATGTATGGCACAACAATGGGCCTCAGGATCTCATCACGGTACACTGTCTGCCATCTGCCCTGAACAGTGTGAACCGGGATTCATCTGTGAAGAGAACACCTCTCCAACGTGCCAAACGCCAGCGAATATGAGCATTTGCCCACTCAAGTCGGTTACGATGACGAACTGGAGTCAGGTCGAGACCCCGATGCGGACGACAAGCATGCAGATGAGCTTCCCTGAGACGGTTTCTGACAGTTTGTGCAGAAATTCTTTGGTTATGCAAACCGATTGTTTCAGCAGCTGTCCGAGTGGCTGGTCTCAGACGATCTTGGAGGTGAACATGCTGGATGTGGAGGTCCTGGGCTGGTGTGGTTACACGTGGTCTGCGGTTGTGAGGCTGGTTGGATGTACTGCCAAATTCTCTGAAATGCCTTTGGAGACGGCTTATGGTAGAGAAATGAACATTCAATACACGAGCAACAGCTCTGATTGACATTCCTGCTGTCAGCATGCCAATTGCACGCTCCCTCAAATCTTGCAACATCTGTGGCATTGTGCTGTGTGATAAAACTGCACCTTTCAGAGTGGCCTTTTATTGTGGGCAGTCTAAGGCACACTTGTGCACTAATCATGGCGTCTAATCAGCATCTTGATATGGCACACCTGTGAGGTGGGATGGATTATCTCAGCAAAGGAGAGGTGCTCACTATCACAGATTTAGACTGGTTTGTGAACAATATTTGAGGGAAATGGTGATATTGTGTATGTGGAAAAAGTTTTAGATCTTTGAGTTCATCTCATACAAAATGGGAGCAAAACCAAAAGTGTTGCGTTTATATTTTTGTTGAGTGGTATGTGTGTATGTAGGTATGTGTATATATATATGTATCTACACTAGAGGTGTTTATGATGATGGGACTTGAGTTTGTGTTGTGTTAAATGTGTTTGTAGCATGACCCAAGCAGAGGGTCACCCCTTAGAGTCTGGTCTGCTTTAGGTTTCTTCCTCAATACATCGGAGGGAGTTTTTTCTTACCACTGTCGCCTGTGTGCTTGCTCTGGGGTTGGTAATGAGTATATATGTATGTTTGTATGTATATAAGGGGTGGGCGTTTATAAGCTTTGCTTCTGCTCACCCCCTTTTGGTCACACATGTCACGGTGGAATTGTCTTGTGTATCAGTTTTTTTGTTACTGTTGAGTTTGTGTGCCAAATAAATTCATTCATTCATTCATTCATTCATTCATTCAAAGGGGTTATTAAAAAAAAAAACATTGTGCCAACTTAATTTACCATATCACATATCACAAAATTCAACTCAGAATGCAATGCATCATTAACATCAGGGATTTTTAGCAATCAGCAGAACTTCTAGTTGCATTCATTAAGTGAACACTTTCACTTTGTAGCATCTGGCAACTGTGCTTTATTTCTACATGTGTCTACCTTATGATCGCGATACTGTTATTCTCACATGCATTATTTAGATTCAGATTCATATTACTTTATTAGTTCATTTATACAGTCAGCCTACCCGTAATTACAGAATAAATACAATAAAAGAGATAAGGAAATAAATAAATAACCATGAACCATTATCTCCAAATGCCTCTCTTCATGGATGTTAGAGAAATGTTCAGGAATACAACAGTGCCACAAATGATCAAAAAACGAACACTGCATGGGTACATGTGTTAATGCTCCCTTTCTGACCACAGCGCGGGTTACATGGCAACCAGATACAGACGTATGACCGACTCCAAATCTTAGCAAAATAAGGCAGGTAACATGCAATGTGGAGAATTTGAAGGTTTTGGTGTTAGTAGACAAATTAATTCATTTGAGTCATTCTAACTTCTTCATTTTACTTCCATTCCATTTGTAAGGTCCCCATCACACATAGCAAGAATTTGCCAGAAGCATGCCCAACACGGCAAATATTGTCATAACCCGACACAGGTGGGAGCAAAAGGGGCGTGGCCAGCTGTGTCTGAGCGCAGACAGACTGCCTCGTCCACACCTGTCAGATTGCATCCAGAGCATATGTAGACCAGTGATTTTCAACCTTTTTTGAGCTGCGGCACCCTTTTTATATTTACAAAATCCTGCGGCACACCACCAACCAAAATAATATTATAATGCTATTACCTCTGGTTTTGCGCAAAACCCAAATATCATTATTTTTATTATTATTAATAGAAAATCGATACAGAAAACACCGCATTTCGAAAATCCTCAAGCATTTTGCGCTCTGATCTCAAGTTGGGCTGTCACGATTAGGAATTTCTGGAGACGATTAATTGTCAGACAAATAATTGCGATTGACGAATATATTGTCTATTTTTTTTTCTTTTTTTCCCCTTCTTTATATTCTACTATTGTAGTATAATTACACAACTCTGGAAGAACGTTTGGCTTCTGTGAGTGGAGAAACTGGGAATGGTGCAACATTTTTATTTTTATCTTCATTTTACATGCAGTCCCAACTTTTTCTGATTTGTGGTTGTTTCTGTTGCATTTCTGAAATTGTTTCTCCTCATCAGTCACGTTTTGTGCTTAAACACTGCATTAAGCTCAAGATTGAACAAATAAATACCTTTGGAAAATAACAGCTGTTAAAGTTCAGAGTTCTCACCTGCTTTTTGTGATCTGTGCATCTGAACATTGTTTTTTTTTTTTGTGGCTCAGTTAATTCATATATTCTCATTTTTTAAATATGTTTTTAAAGATATTTGACCGTTTATTTCATCTCATGATCTCATAAATTCAGCATACGATGCGCACGTGGTGTGAACAGGACGGTAACGGCAGAATCACACCTTTAGAGAAAGTTCAGAGAGAAGTAAAGGCAGCTTCACGTTTCCGTTTTGTTAACGTTCACTCGGGTTAAAATCCTCTCTCTGCTCCGCGCTCGCTGCGCACTGAACGTGTCGCGCCTGCATTCAGGAATCTCCCTCACCCACCCCCTCCCTCGCAGTCTGCAGCCTGTTAACTCTGCGTCCACACACACAGGCACAGACACACACACCGACAGTTCCGCATTTTAGACGGCTTTTGAAGAAGACGGCACTGTTTTAATCAGCCGTCAGCCTCCTTGTTATTGTCCCGCCTTAAGACGAGAGCGTGGCTGCAGCACGTTTGACGTCAGATTCTGAGTCATTTTATGCTTTGTGGATAAAATAAATAATTCACGGTAATCGCGAATATGAAAAATAATCACGAATATGAAAAATACCCACGGCACCCCGGTTGAGAATCACTGATGTAGACGACAGAGACTGCTGTCAGACAGCCATAAAAGGCGCTGCAGACTGCCTGATCTCAAAATGTCTTCAAGGCAAACAAACATGGGACCGGAGCACTGTGTTCCTCCCTTTCCATCCATATGGTCACCCACAGTCCCATTCAAACACTCCTTCCCTCGTCCTTTTTTCCCAGCCCCACTGACCTCATGTGCGTGTGTGTGTGGGTAAAAAGTGCTGATGAGGAAATGATCACTCAGTGTGTGTGTATTTGTATGCATACGCTACATGGCCACTATGCATGCACGGGGCACATGTGCTCGTATGCACCACTGGACAGCGTTGCTCCAACGTTTGCTACCCAACATTGAATGCTCGTGACCTTCAATCCCTCAGGCAGCACTGCATTAAAAACCAACATCATTGTGTAAAGGATCTTACCGCATGGGCTCAGGAACACTTCAGAAAAGCATTGTCAGTTAACACAGTTCGTCGCTACATCTACAAGTGCAAGTTAAAACTCTACCATGCAAAGCCAAAGCCATACATCAACAACATCCAGAAACGCAGCCGCCTTCTCTGGGTCCGAGCTCATTTTGAAATGGACAGATGCAAAGTGGAAAAGTGTGCTGTGGTCTGATGAGTCCACAATTCAAATTGTTTTTGGAAACCATGGACGTTGTGTCCTCTGGACAAAGGAGGAGAAAGACCATCCAGATTGTTACCAGCACAAAGTTCAAAAGCCAGCATCTGTGATGGTATGGGGGTGTGTTCGTGCCCATATCATGGGCAACTTACACATCTGTGATGGCACCATCAATGCTGAAAGGTACATCCAGGTTTTGGAGCAACACATGCTGTCATCCAAGCAATGTCTTTTTCAGGGATGTCCCTGCTTATTTCAGCATGTCAATGCCAAGCTGTATTCTGCACGTGTAACAACAGAGTGGATTCGTAGCAAGAGAGTGCGGGTAGTAAATTGACCTGTCTGCAGTCCAGACCTGTTGCCCACTGAAAATGTGTGGTGCATTATGAAGCGCAAAATACGACAATGGAGACCCCAGACTGTTGAACAACTGAAGTTGTACATCAAGCAAGTATGGGAAAGAATTCTACCTACAAAGCTTCAACAATTACTCTCCTCAGTTCCCAAATGCTTATTGAGTGTTGTTAGAAGGAAAGGTAATGTAACACAGTGGCAAACATACCACTGTCCCAGCTTTTTTTGAAATGTGTTGCAGGCATCCATTTCAAAATGAGCAAATATTTGCTCAAAAACAATAAAGTTTATTAGTTTGAACATTAAATAGGTTGTCTTTGTGGTGTATTCAATTGAATATAGGTTAAAAAGGATTTGCAAATCATTGTATTCTGTTTTTATTTACATTTTACACAATGTCCCAACTTCATTGGAATTGGGGTTGTAAATGTAAATGTGTTGGGTCAACATGATGAATATGCCTTACTGTTACTTAATTACCATGGTTCTGGCCAACTACATCTGTAAGGGTAAATGTAACAAAAAAAAAGTAAGTCCTTTTTGCTGCTCACTTGTTTGCGCTCGGGGTCACCACAGCAAATCCAAGGTGGACCTGCATAAATTGTGCTGATCCAACACAGCAAAGTTAAGTTGACATGTAACTATACCATTTTAACTTGTAACTACCCTAATAAATTAAGGAACTCACAATCATATCAAACAAGTCTGAATAGCCCAAGGAAATTACATCAGTGTGTTACATTTACTCTTACAGGGAAAGGGGCAGTGGCCGAGTGGTTAGTGTACTTGGTTTCACTGCAGAAGGTGCCCGGCTCAAACCCCGCTCCTGCCACATTTCTCCATGTAAAGTGGAGTTACGTCAGGAAGGTCATCTGGCATAAAACCTGTGCCAGTTCAACATACAGATCCACCTCAGATTTGCTGTGGTGACCCCAGGTGCAAACAAGGAAGACCTAATTTATTTTTGTTACATTTACCTTTACAAATCTCGTTGGCCTGAACCATAGTAATTGAGTAATTGCAACTCAAATTCATCATGTTGACCCAACAAATTTACATTTAGGTCTACATTTACCTTTACAAATGTAGTTGGCTTGAAGTCATCTGGCTAAGTTAACCCATTTTACTTGGGTGGAAATACCTTACATGATTTTATTCTGTACACTGAGCAAGTTCTTTTTTGAGAGTATATGTACTCAATACTTTGCTGATGCAGCAATTACAGCATCATGTCTTCTGGAATATGATGCAACAAACTTGGCGCATCCATCTTTGAGCATTTTTGCCCATTCCTCTTTGGAGTACCTCTCAAGATCCATCTGGTTCGATGGGGAGTGTTGGTGCACAGCCATTTTCAGATCTCTCCAGAGATGTTCAGTCGGATTCAGGTCTGAGCTCTTGCTGGACCACTCAAGGATATTCAGAGAATTGTCCTGGAGCCACTCCTTTGATATCTTGGCTGTGTGATTAGGGTTACTGTCCTGCTGAAAGACAAACCGTAGCCCCAGTCTGAGGTCAAGGGTGCTCTGGAGCAGGTTTTCATCCAGAATGTCTCTGTACATTGCTGCCTTCATCTTTCCTTCAATCCTGACTAGTCTCCCAGTTCTTGCCACTGAAAAACATCCCCAAAGCATGATGCTGCCACCACCACCATCCCTGCTTCACTGGTGCCTGGTTCCTCCAAACATGATGCCTGGCATCCAAAGAGTTCAATCTTTGTTTTTCAGACCAGAGAATTTTCTTTCTCATGGTCTGAGAGTCCTTCAGGTGCCTTTTGGCAAGTCCTGGTGGAACCAAACTTCTTTCTTTTACAGATGATGGAGGCCACTGTGTTCATTGGGACCTTCAAAGCAGCAGAAATGTTTCTGTTCCCTTCCCCAGATTTGTGCCTCGAGACAATCCTGTCTTGGAGGTCTCCAGACAATTTCTTTAACTTCATGCTTGGTTTGTGGTCTGACATGCACTGTCAACTGTGGTTCCTTATATGACAGGTGTGTGCCTTTCCGATTCATGTCCAATCAACTGAATTTACCCCAGAAGGACTCCAATTAAGCCGTAGAAACATCTCAAGGATGATCAGTGGAAACAGGATGCACCTGAGCTCAATTTTGTGCTTCATGGCAAAGGCTGTGAATACTTATGTATACGTTATTTCTTTTGTTTTTATAGAAAATGGACTGCATATCTGTCTATCTATTGAACGATCGATTGATAGATAGACAGACATAAAATAAGCTTCATTTCGACAGCATAGAGCAGGAAGCTCAGTCAGATAAGAAGCTGGGCTACCAATATGTAGACTTGGGTTCGATTCACAGTCACACTACCTGTCTGTGTCTTTCAACAAGACACCTCATGTGTCTGCCCAGCTGTAAATCGAGTACTGTCCTTGGCTGGGGAAGTAACCTGTGTCGGACTGCCATCCTGTCCAAGGGCAGTCATAGGCTCTCATCTGCTTCACACACCAGCACCAACAGCCCTCAGGGTCTACATAGGCCTTACTTCAACATCTCTAAGTACGGTTGTCATTTCATTTGCTGGGAAAATGTGTTTTTGGAATAGATAAGAGATTGATAAAAGATTGTGTTTGTAGGCTACACAAGAAATTACTTGAACTATGCCACCTTGTTGAAGCAGCTACTGAGAAGAATATCTGGGAAATCTGTCTTGCTTCAAAAGGATGCATCTCACCTTCCAACTCTCTCCTTGCTATGGCTAATACATATGTCTGTACCTTTGAACTCAATTACTCATTGCCATGCTCACCTGATTTGGCACCATCACACTTCCATCTGTTCTCAAACAACAGAGTTGAACAATTGTTTGGAAATCACTTTCAGGACAATAATGATATCAGGACTTTTTAATCAGCAGTATGAAATCATGTATGCAGCACTGCCGGAAGAAGTGTACAGACAGCCAAAGGGATGGTGATAAAAAATAATAAGCAAACCTACACATACCAGAAGGACATCATCACATTTATGCAAACTTTTAATCCAATGACAAAAATATATGGATGTGACATATTTTCTATTTCTATTATGTTAATTGGGAAACAGAAGTTGGCGCATTTTAGTGAATGCAGAATATTTGGCCCCTAGTCATCTACATTGAGGGTTGTATCTCACTGGGTTGCGACAGTGTGCGCGCGGCAATTGCGAGGGAATTTGCTTGATTTTGACTTATGCGTTACCTAACTGGTCATCATCACAGAGGAACCGAAGTCAGGTGAGGTGACTGTTGTTTGCAGTTCACCACAACAAAGTAACACGATTTATGGCCATAAAGGCCTATACAATACCAACACCACAACATGGACCTGCTAATGGTTCCTTGTGACATTTTGCCGATGTTTGGGGCATACACTCGTTGTTCTCATCCTCTATTACTGATAAAGGGATTTGCCACAATGTTGTTTTCCTCCAGCTGCTGTGTTATGAGCTTTCAGGAATGTCAAGGAGGGTGTAGGTGTACAATGAAATTGCCAAGAAGAAATAAAGATGAAAAGAAAGAAAGACTGCAGCCTCTTTTAAACCAAGACACCAAACTTCAAAATGGTCAAGTTACATTTCTTCTGTTTAGGGATGCAACTTAATTAAAAAGGCAGATTTCTGCAACAAACAGACACCACTGCCACATTTATCTTGCCATGTTTTAACTTTACGGTTGCATCTTTCATGACAGTAAAGAAACACAAAACTTTGCTGTACAAAGAGTAATTTATCTCTGATATTTCTGCATAGTCAACACCAAACTGTTCTTAATTGAGTTGATGCTAAAGCATCTCTGCAGCCATGTGTGAAGGAAAAAAAAAAGAATTATGGTCTGAGGTCAACGGAAAATTTTGAAAATGGCATTTGCAAAATGTCATTTCCTTCTTTTACTCTTGCTAATCATAAAGAAATTCCATTTCAGCTGTGGCCACCCCCTCACCTCATGTTGTGCAGCTGCTGTCATACATAGTGACGCCCATGGGCACACTGAGGTGAAAATTAGAAAAAGCAGGATTAATGACCGTGGTGGTAAATATGTCTGAAAGAAATTAAAGTTGCTGCATGTTGGTAAACAGAACCACAGTAAAATTATAAGATGGGAATGGATTCACATTCATACAGCATAAATAATGAATAAATAACATTAATAACAAACAAAGAAACACTTTTGTCCACATCTGCAAATAGGGGTACAGAGCACTGTTCTCACATTCACTGATATGTACCCAAAAAGGTCACGGTTTGAAACTTTTCCCATACCTTTTGACAACTAATGCCTTTTTCACACGCCAAGATAATTAGGCCGATCTCGGACCCAATCTTCCCCTTCCAACAATCTTAAGGGCGCTCCAATAATTGTGATGACGTGAAAGATAATCTTATCAGATATTGCTGGAAGGTCGTCAGTGGCGCTCCGATCGCAAATCGTGGATATTCAACATGTTGGATTGTCTTGGCCCGATATTGCAGCATGTGTTGTGTTCCCCGACCACAAACAAGCAGGCAGCCTGCTGAATGTGATGTGTAGCCAATCTGTGAGGTCACAGACACATGGAGCGGAAAATAAAATCAAAACAGCTGTTATGACTTACCAGAAAGTCCGGTGGTCGCGCTGTCTCCACTCCTTTTAAAGAATGCCTTTTCTTTTTCTTTATGTGTCATCCCCCCCCCCCCCCCCGATGTTTTAAATAGTCTACAAACTATCTCTGTTTTTTTACTCTGAAGTCACGTTTAATCTCGAGAGATTTTGCGAGATTTCCTGTCTGACCTAGGAATGTTCGTGTGTGAAATCCTGTTCATGTGTGGTGTGTTGACTTCACCGTGTGGCTAAACACCACACACTGTACACCCAAATCCTGCCATGTGAACCAGGCTTTAAATGAGTCTAGGAATGAGTGATGGCAAAATAAATTTTTTTAAGTGAGCCCTCTGAGGTTGGAAGCAAACTGAAGTGCAAAAGTGTATTGGCCTCTCTTCATTGGCCTCTCTTCATTGGCTTCCTGTTAATTCTAGAATAGAATTTAAAATTCTTCTTCTTACTTATAAGGTTTTGAATAATCAGGTCCCATCTTATCTTAGGGACCTCATAGTACCATATCACCCCAATAGAGCGCTTCGCTCTCAGACTGCAGGCTTACTTGTAGTTCCTAGGGTTTGTAAGAGTAGAATGGGAGGCAGAGCCTTCAGCTTTCAGGCTCCTCTCCTGTGGAACCTGCTCCCAATTCAGATCAGGGAGACAGACACCCTCTCTACTTTTAAGATTTTACTTTTAAGATTAGGCTTAAAACTTTCCTTTTTGCTAAAGCTTATAGTTAGGGCTGGATCAGGTGACCCTGAACCATCCCTTAGTTATGCTGCTATAGACGTAGACTGCTGGGGGGTTCCCATGATGCACTGTTTCTTTCTCTTTTTGCTCTGTATGCACCACTCTGCATTTAATCATTAGTGATCGATCTCTGCTCCCCTCCACAGCATGTCTTTTTCCTGGTTCTCTCCCTCAGCCCCAACCAGTCCCAGCAGAAGACTGCCCCTCCCTGAGCCTGGTTCTGCTGGAGGTTTCTTCCTGTTAAAAGGGAGTTTTTCCTTCCCACTGTAGCCAAGTGCTTGCTCACAGGGGGTCGTTTTGACCGTTGGGGTTTTACATAATTATTGTATGGCCTTGCCTTACAATATAAAGCGCCTTGGGGCAACTGTTTGTTGTGATTTGGCGCTATATAAAAAAATTGATTGAATTGAATTGAATCTGCTTTCAACTCTTTTTATGATACGAGACTGCCATCTAGTGGCATCATAAAAAAAACACCAAATGTTTCCTGAGGACTTATTTGGTCATCACCACTGGAAGGGTGTCCATGATGACCACTGTGCCACGGTCTTGTTTTAACCACGGCAAGATTTTTAAGATGTCCAATTGTTTCTTTTCAGTTGAAAACTTTGTCATACATTGGTTATCCCTGGCTTTTCTGTGGAGTCAGCAAAATTGTCTTACATGCCATGACATCACCTGGAGGTTTTCAAGAAGCACCAAGGTAGTGCTATCATTATATTACAGATATGCTATGGCTGTTTATGCATACCTCACATTGTACAACTCTGGCATTATACATCATTAAACTGCATGGTAGATTACATTTGTGGGCATTTGTGATTTTCACCCACAGTTTGTCACGGCAATAGGCCGTGACCTTCCGGAATGCATAACTGTAAAAGTGAGAATGGGGTTTTACAATACTGGTAACTCAGAATTTAGTTTGCACATTGGCTCATAATTTGAAATAATATTTTAGAAAAAGCCTAAATGAAAACTGTCTATAACCTTGAAGTTCTTTTTTAATTCCACTTAAGGCAATGAATAATATGAATAATCCCTAATATGAAACAGATGTTTGAAAAATTGACTAATGCAAGCCAATTGCTAAAAACAAGTTTGTTGTTGTTGTTGTTGTTGCTGTTTCTTTTTTATGTTCAAGGTTTTAATACACAAGGAAGGCTTGATTATAAAGCTGCAAAAAAGGTCCATATTTTTAGCTAGGATAAACTGAGATGGCGATACAATGACGTTTGCTTGTCAAAAATAAATTAAAACCAAAACACTACTATTTTACTTTAAATGCACAAATCCTTTTTATTGACAATTTTGTATTTTTATGCTTTACCTTTTCTGTCAGTGTCACAGCAAAATGCCAATATTGTGGAATTTTTGTTTTTATCTGTATGTATTCATGTTGGCTGTAAGTGGCAGATGGTGAACCAGATAGGCCACCACTAGTTGTGAGCATGGTAGCATTTGCCTTTACCCCTTGCCTCAGTAACAAGTACAAACCAGATATTGTTTTATCATTATTGAGGAGAAAAAATGAGCAGAGATGGACTACTTATGTGTGCACAGTCACCCAGTTTTTCATTAGGGAACCCTGTAGGATTTGTGTAATATTACAGTGAGAAACTGAGCTATAAGGTCAAAAATGTTGGCTTTTCAAGAAACCATCAGAGCCTTTATAATGCTTTGCAAAATACCCAAACTATATTCTATCACCCAATTTAGTAAATTATTGTCCATCTCGTAACACTGACAAAAACATCATCGACTATCTGCCATTGTAAGTGAGAGTAACTGAGAGGTCCGGGTAGGTACAGCATGGTATGGTATGATTCAGAATGTTTAAGTCTGGCTTGGTGTGTATTTCAACCTTCAGCAGTACCCTTTATTTGGTAGGCGGAGTATGGTAGACATCGGCATACACATCATCAAAATTGCATGCTAAATATTGCACCGTGAATGAAATACAGCAGCTATAATCTATGTCATGTGACATACAACCCACAAATCAAATGACAAGGATCTGCTCAGCCATTATATATTAACAATATATTGACTGAGAAAGATGTAGGCTGAAGCTACAGCAGATTGTGCCGACCATTTTTATACTGCACATTGTTACCGACAACTTACTTCACAAAAACAAAGACATAACAGTAACAAAAGTTCAAATGTGTCATACACAATACTGATCATACCTCAGTTTTGTATTTATCATAATTATTTATAATGTATTTGGTTCTTTGATTTGATGATTATCAAATATAAATTGTTTTACTTAAACTGATTGATAATTTGTGAATATCAAACCATTTTCTTAGGACCAAGGTAGTAAAATAAAATCACTTTTTAAATCTTGAAAACACTGATTTGATGCTAAAATACAGAACAGTAACACAGATGTAACCAGCTGCAGTCACAGCATACAGAGTACACTAAATGTAAAAATTCAACAACCTGCAGAAGCTGAACGATACTGTTCTTTCTGCCATCAATGGTAGGAGGAATCCACAGTGTGAAAAGTGAGCTATTTCCTTCTCTTCTGTGCCAAAGGGTAAATGTATGGGAGTGAATGACTCACCACGGGTGTTGCTGGAGAGACGCTTGCGTTGGCTGGTGGAGGTGTTGTGTGGAAGAAGGGTATTCTGCTGGTGGTTGCTGTCGATAGGGCTTGTTGCTATGATGTTGTCCTTATATTTGTTCATGAGAGCTAACTTGGTGTTGTCACTCACTGTGGAGAAGTGGCACACAATTACAAACGGCACCAAAAAAAGAGACTGTGGTAAAGTCTTATAGAACAGCAGTAGTATAGACTGAGGAAAAATGTAATACTCCTGACTGAATGGAGAAAGCATAAAAAGCAAACAAGTGTATTCAGAACCATAAAGCATAGGAGTCAACCAAAAGTTAAAATTACATTCTGAAGAGAAATTTTAGTCCGATAAAGTCAGAAAAGCTGGCATGCAATTACAAGTCTTGAAGAGAATATAGTGAACATGTTTAACTCTCAGAAGAGTATAAGATTGAAAATGATAAAAGTGACATTTTATGGAAACAAGAGCATGTTTATTGAAGAGAATGACATTTTTTTTTTTTGTATTGTTACAGTATTTCATCACCCCAAGCAATGTTATTTTTATTTCAATTTAAAAGCATAGTCATAAAACAAAAACATACTGTATTTTCCAGAGTATAACTTGCATTTTTTTATTTTTTTATTTTTTTATTTTACTAGTTTGGGAGGACCTGCGATTTATACTCCGGTTCAATTTATACTCAGAAAATTCACAAGGTTATTATTAATAATAGCAATTTCCTAAGAATCAAAGCACTAAAACTAAACTCAAATAATAAAATGACTAAATGCCAGTAATAAAAAATACACTACAACAACGTAGAAAATTCCCAAATTAAAGAGCTCGTAACAGAAAGAAAGTGCAACTTATAGTATGTTGCTGCTTAAACTCCGGTGTGACTTTCTATGGTTTTTCCTCTGCAAGAGGCATCTTTTTGACATTTTTTTTTTTTTTTTTTGGCATTTTGTGGTTTATAATCCAGAAAATGCGGTATCCTGAGAGGGAATGCAGCTTCTAAAAGTGATACAAATTAAACTGTCACTCAGTCTGACAAAAGCAAATATATTCAAGATTCTACAAAAGTCTATGTGTATATATATATATATATATATATATATATATATATATATATATATATATATATATATATATATGGTGAGGAAATTTGAACACCCTGCGGTTTTGCAAGTTCTCCCACTTAGAAATCATGGAGGGGTCTGAAATTTTCATCTTAGCTGCATGTCCACTGTGAGAGACATAATCTAAAAAAAACTAATCCAGAAATCACAATGTATGATGATTTTTTAATAATTTATTTCTATGTTACTGCTGCAAATAAGTATTTGAACACCTGTGAAAATCAATGTTAATATTTGGTACAGTAGCCTTTGTTTGCAATTACAGAGGTCAAACGTTTCCTGTAGTTTTCTTGGGGTTGTTCTCATCCTCTAAACATGGTAAGTGGAGTCGATTCCAAAAAGCTCTATTCTGGTCTCATCTGACCACATGACCTTGTCCCATGCCTCCTCTGGATCCTCCAGATGGTCACTGGTGAACTTCAAACGGGCCTGGACATGTGCTGGCTTGAGCAGGGGACCTTGCAGCCCTGCAGGATTTTAAACCATGACAGCATCATGTGTTACTAATGTAATCTTTGTGACTGTGGTCCCAGCTCTCTTCAGGTCATTGACCAGGTCCTCCTGTGTAGTTCTGAGCTTTCTCAGAATTATCCTTACCCCACAAAGTGAGATCTTGCATGGAATCCCAGACAGAGGGAGACTGACAGTCATCTTGTGTTTCTTCCACTTTCTAATAAATAATCATAACAGTTGTTATCTTCTACCAAGCTGCTTGCCTGTTGTCCTGTAGTCCATCCCAGCCTTGTGCAGGTCTAAAGTTTTGTCCCTGCTGTCCTTAGACAGCTCTTTGGTCTTGGCTATGGTGGACAGGTTGGAGTGTGATTTATTGAGCGTGTGAACAGGTGTCTTTTATACAGGTAACAAGTTCAAACAGGTGCAATTAATACAGGTAAAGAGTGCAGAATAAGAGGACTTATTAAAGAATAATTAACAGGTCTGTGAGAGCCAGAATTCTTGCTGGTTGGCAGGTGTTCAAATACTTATTTGCAGCAGTAACATATAAATAAATTATTAAAAAATCATACATTGTGATTTCCGGATTTTTTTTTTTCTAGATTATGTCTCTCACCGTGGACATGCACCTAAGATGAAAATTTCAGACCCCTCCATGATTTCTAAGTGGGAGAACTTGCAAAACCGCAGGGTGTTCAAATACTTATTTTTTATTTTCCTCACCGTATGTATGAATGGATATATATATATATATATATATATATATATATATATATATATATATATATATATATATATATATATCTCCATTCATACACTCCCAAACACAGTCCAGTGAATTTGGCTTAAAAACCTTTTTTAGACATTTATAAGGCAGCGCAGTCTTGTTTGAACCCCTGTGTGATATCGCTGGATTTGACCACTTCTGGGAACAGTTCTGTTTTCGGCTGCAATTACCGAAGCAGTCACGAAAAGTGCAGTCAAACGGGAGAGGTCATGTTGCTAAGTGTTAGCCTACACAGCTAGCCAGAGTAGCTGTGTTCTCTCACCTGCACAACCACCTCCACACGTGTGAGCACCAGGTCATAAACAATCCTCAACACATGTACACTTTCCACCACATGCTGACTTTTTCTTTGCATTTTCACTTTGTTTGCCATGTAATTTGCCCAAAAACTCAGTGACAGCTGCCCCCAGATTGAGAATTATTGTGTCATATTTTAACCCTGGAGCACCCACCCTCAAACAAGACTGCATTCCCCAACTGACACTTATAGTTTAATGGAAAACCTAAGGAAAAAAAAAAAAGCTAATTATAAAAAGTGACATGCCTGTGTAATTATCCTCCGCCCTCCAAAAGAAAACATCAGTTGAGATTATAGTTGAGAGCATTGTCCAATGTATATCTGAACATATGATGCTACATCTCCAAGGTGTTTGGCCAGGCACATACTAAAAAAAGAAATGACGTAGGCATAAGTATTCACAGCCTTTGCCATGAAGCTCACAATTGAGCTTACAGCTTAATTAGAGTCCACCTGGGGTAAATTCAGTTGATTGGACATTATTTGGAATGGCACACTCCTGTCTACATATAAGGTCCCACAGTTGACATTGCATGTCAGAGCACAAACCAAGCATGAAGTCAAAGGAATTGTCTATGGACCTCCGAGACAGGATTATCTCAAGGCACAAATATGAGGAAGGGTACAGAAAGATTTCTTCTGCTTTGAAGGTCCCATTGAGCACAATGGCCTCCATCAGGACTCCTCCTACAGCTGGGCACCCATCTAAACTGAGCGATCAGGGGAGAAGGACGTTAGAGAGATGAGCAAGAACCTGATGGTCACTCTGTCAGAGCTCCAGTATTCCTCTGTGGAGAGAGGAGAACCTTCCAGAAGGACAACCATCTCTGCAGCAATCCACCAATCAGGCCTGTATGGTAGAGTGGCCAGATGGAAGCCACTCCTCAGTAAAAGGCACAAGGCAGACCCACCTGGAGTTTTCCAAAAGACACCTGAAGGACTCTCAGACCGTGAGAAACAAAATTCTCTAGTGTGATGAGACAAAGACTGAATGCTTTAGCATGAATGCCAGGCATCATCCAGGCACCAGGTACCATTCCTAGGGTGAAGCATGATGGTGGCAGCATCATGCTGTGGGGATGTTGTTCAGCAGCAGGAACAGGGAGACTAGTCAGGATTGAGGGAAAGATCAATGCAACAATGTGTAGAGACATCCTGGATGAAAACCTGCTCCAGAGTGCTCTTGACCTCAGACTGTGGTGAAGGTTCATCTCTCAGAAGGACAATGACCCTAAGCAGACAGCCAAGATATCAAAGGAGTGACTTCAGGACAATTCTGTGAATGTCCTTAGTCTAGCAGGTATATGAAAAAAAAAAAAAGTCAAAATGGGGTAAAAGCATGAAACTTTCATGGATTATCATGTACCTCATGGAGATCATTTCAGAATTTTTTTTTCAAAATGGTATCCAATTTTGCACATAGCATAATAGCACTTTTACATCTGCAGCAGAAGCTTAAAGTGCTTTACAGTTATACCTCACATTCACCCATTCACACAAATACACTCACACACCGATGTCGGAGTGCTGCCATACAAGGCACTCACTACACAAAGGGATCAAATAGAGGATTAAGGACATTATAGCCCACATTTTAAGCACATTTCAGCACTCTGTGATTCCTTGAATGTGTTACTTTTTCAAAACAAAACAAAACAAAACTGTTGTGTGTTGGGGGGGTGTGGCTGGACATTTTGGTGTTCTGTTCTTTTCTTTTCTTTGCTCTCCAGGTGGTATGAAAACTGATTTGTCTGTGGAGAAAGTGCTGGCTGAAGAGTCCTTCACCCTCATCAACATCATGTGCAGCACCTGTGGATGGTGCTCACATGCAACCTTAAAGACTTTCAGCTGAAGCAGGTAATTAGATGGCGTTCTGCATTTAAGCCATGTGTGATTCAAGCAGAATTGCCGGGAACTCGACCTTGTGATGTTCGTTTGTGAGACGCTGAGGACCGCGCCTGGGTTTGACACATCGTGCCTGTGAAGCAGGAAGGGTGAGGGACACATGCTGTCAGCACACATCAGAGGTGATTAATTGTTTGACTACTTGTTGATAGTAACTTGGTATTTTGTTACGCAGTAGATTTGAATTGTGATGAGAATTGTGCAGCTCGCTTCTCACTGCTGTGGCGTGCGGACAAGTGATCCTCCACCTGTTGTGAGAGGCTGCTCATTTGCATAAAGCTTAAAATACAGACCTGAATGTGTTGCTGATGGTGTGTGTCTTTTGAAGGATATTGGTTGTAACTGCTGACTTACCTCACCTCTTCTATCCTTCACAGAGAGTCGGTTTGTCGTGTCCACCTGGGGGGTGTTGGGCGGTAACAGTGAGTCCAGAAGCGCTGGGCTTCGATACTTTTGGGCGCTGGAGAGCGTGCCAGCCTTCACTCCACCAGAATGACGCTGTTTTAGTTTCTACACTTTGTTTAGCACCAGAGGGTGACTCAATAAATTGTTTTTGTTATTGGAACCGCTTTCTGGTTATTTTAGCGCTGGGTTCCGTCAGACGCAGGTCCGCTCCTCAACCCACGTCGACACATAACAGTAGTTCCCGGCCATTCCATAATGGACCCAGCGGCAGAGGCGGTTCCTTTCGCCGAAAAAGTTCAAGAACAAGAAAATATGGGAGCAATTACAGCATCTCGCAAACCAAATTAAACAAACAGACGCCCGTGTTACGGAGCTTGCAGCGCAAGCCGTTCCGCTTCCTGCTGCTCCAGCTGCGGCACCATCAATACCGGTGCAGATAACTCCGTCACCCAGAGATTCGGCGTCCGAACCGATTATTTGTCATCCGGAGCCTTATGCGGGAGACGTTGAAGCCTGTGCTTCGTTTTTGATGCAATGTTCTCTGGTTTTTGCTCAGCGACCGGCTTCCTTCTCTTCTGATGGGAGCCGTGTTTCATATGTGACAAATTTGCTCCGAGGTGACGCCTTAGCTTGGGTCACAGCGTTGTGGAGTAACAACTCGCCATTGTTAGGATCCTTTAAGGATTTCTCCCGGGAGTTCCGACTGGTTTTTGACCATCCGGTGAAAACGAATACCGTTGCCCAACGGTTGCTGAATCTCAGGCAGGGGAGGCGGAGTGCGGCGGAATATTCCATGGACTTCCGGATTTTTTCTGCTCAGTCAGGTTGGAATGCCGCAGCTTTACGAGGAGTGTTTGTAGATGGGTTAAATGAGTCATTAAAAGACGAGCTGGCAGTCCGTGACGAGCCAAACGATTTAGATGAGCTAATATCGTTGGTGATTCGTCTAGATGATCGGATGAAGGAGCGTGGACGCGAGAGAGGGCGGCCATCAGAGCGGGTTTTTTCATCTCGGGGCTTTCCCCGACACAGATCTGGGCCGCCTCTTCTTCGCCCCACTGAGGCTCCTCCGACAGGACCTCTGGCTCCTCTTGCTGACGAGCCCATGCAGCTCGGACGAGCGGAGATCACTGTATTGCCCCGACATATAAGCGTCAAGAAAAATAATGGTGACGTATCTCCAGGTGTTCTGGGACAGGCAAAATAACACACACACACACACAAAAAAAAAAAACTTGTATGGGTTAATGTTTTGTTTTCTTTGAATAGGGGTTATAATTTGTTTGGGGAGTCAGAGGCGTGTCTGGTGGAGTGAACGTTAGGTGGTTAGAAGCCCGCCTGGGCTCACTTGATCGTTATTTTTTATGTGTTTTTAGGTATTTTCTGTTTGGGTTTTTGGGTCGTTTTATTTTGTTGTTTTTTGTTTCCCTATATCCCTAACCCCAACCTCACTTGCCCCAAGACCGTTCGTCTTGTGGGTTGTGGGGTGGTGCAGGTTGGTCACGCTGAGCATTCTCAGAAGACCTCTGCACCTGGGGGGGGGGGGGGGGGGGGGGTGTTAGGGGTGTTTTTCTTGGTTTGGTTAGGGCCCGGTTCCACTCCAGCCTCGGTGAGCCTTTGTACCGTTCGTCATTGGTGTTGCCGGGGTGTGGTGCAGCGGGAACATACCTCAGTCGGAGGGGTGGGCCGATCTGTTGCCGTTCGCCATTTCGGTAGTTCCACCCCTCCCGAGAGGCTGGGGTATGGTCGAGTTGGGGCACCGGACGTATTTCCGGTTTTCCGCTGCGCCTTGGGGTTGGGGCTTGGTTAGTTTTTCCTGTTCCCTTCCCCGGCTTAATGTTTTGAGCCGTTCGCCGAAATTGAGCCGCCGAGGAGCTCTGGGAGGGACCTGGGGTCTTTCGGGGTGCCGGGGAAGGTAACAGGGTTTACGGTTGTTTTATTTGCCCCCGGGGTTGTTTTAGGTAGTCCTCCGGGGGTTGGACTTTGATTTTGTTTTGTTTCCTTCCGGGTTCCACCTCCAGGGTTGATGGGACGGTCCTCTGGGGGGGAATTGGCTTGTGGGGCCGACTAGCCAAGTGTGGCCGGGTCTGGGGTTCCGGGGTTGTGGGGAGGGTACCTCCTGGGGTTTGATGGTACGGTCCTCTGGGGGGCGCCGTTTGCTCCATGTACACCTGGGGACCTTTGTGGGATTCTGGTTCTGGCTGTTCCTCCTGGAACCGGCGGTAAAGGCCTTCTGGGGGGTTGGGCTCTGCAGGTCATTCTGGGGGGGTTGCTTGTTATTTTTCTTTTATGTATTTATGTTTGTATTGTGTTTGTGGGGCTGTGTTGGGTTTTTGCGTTTGGGAGTTTTTCTTTTCTTCCCGGGGTTGGATGGGACGGTCCCCTGGGGAGGTTTTGGGTGGGTTTTATGTTTTTCTTGTGTGTTGGATTGTACTGGGGACTGTTTTGGGGTTTTTGTTGATGCCAGCCGGCCTTCCAGCTGCGGTGCCCTGTCCTGCTGTCTGTGGTGGACCTTGGGGGCGTTGTGCTGTCTGCTTCCTGACGAGGACCCCGGAGGGAGGTGCTGTTCTCGGGCCTGGTCTGTTCGGTCACCGGGAGGCTTCCCGTTAAAGGGGGGGTACTGTTGTGTGTTGGGGGGGTGTGGCTGGACATTTTGGTGTTCTTTTCTTTTCTTTGCTCTCCAGGTGGTATGAAAACTGATTTGTCTGTGGAGAAGGTGCTGGCTGAAGAGTCCTTCACCTTCATCAATATCATGTGCAGCACCTGTGGATGGTGCTCACATGCAACCTTAAAGACTTTCAGCTGAAGCAGATAATTAGATGGCGTTCTGCATTTAAGCCATGTGTGATTCAAGCAGAATTGCTGGGAACTCGACCTTGTGATGTTCGTTTGTGAGACGCTGAGGACCGCGCCTGGGTTTGACACATCGTGCCTGTGAAGCAGGAAGGGTGAGGGACACATGCTGTCAGCACACATCAGAGGTGATTAATTGTTTGACTACTTTGTTGATAGTAACTTGGTATTTTGTTACGCAGTAGATTTGAATTGTGATGAGAATTGTGCAGCTCGCTTCTCACTGCTGTGGCGTGCGGACAAGTGATCCTCCACCTGTTGTGAGAGGCTGCTCATTTGCATAAAGCTTAAAATACAGACCTGAATGTGTTGCTGATGGTGTGTGTCTTTTGAAGGATATTGGTTGTAACTGCTGACTTACCTCACCTCTTCTATCCTTCACAGAGAGTCGGTTTGTCGTGTCCACCTGGGGGGTGTTTGGCGG